>NC_073627.1:126065938-126368968 GCF_029407905.1 Bubalus kerabau
TGCAGTTACCATCTGCACTGATTTTGGAGCCCAGAAAAATAAAGTCTGATGCTGTTTCCACTGTTTCCCCATCTATTTCCCATGAAGTGATGGGACCGGATGCCATGATCTTAGTTTTCTGAATGTTGAGCTTTAAGCCAACTTTTTCACTCATAGGTATATGTGTGTGTGTGTGTGTGTATAGAATTTAAGAGTTTTTGCTATATACCCCAAATTGCGTACCCCTAAAATTCATGCGCTGAAGCCCTGGCCCCTTATGTGACTGTATTTGGAGATAGAGCCTGTGAGCAGATAAGAAAGATTAATTGAAAATGTAAGAATGAGGCTCTAATTTGATAGGGCTGATAACCTTAGAGATTTCTAAGGGGAATGGAGCAAGAAGGTGGCCATCTACAGGCCAGGAAGAGAACTTTCATCAGGAACCAAATCAGCTGGCACCTTGAGCTTGGACTTCCTAGACTTTAAACCTGTGGGATACAAATTTCTGTTGTTTAGACCACCTAGACTGTGGTATTTTGTTACGGCAGCTGATCAGACTAGTATAGGTTTTGGTACTGAGAGTCGGGGTGCTGCAGTAACAAATACCTAAAAATGTGACAGCGGCTTTGGAAGTTTGGGTAATGGATATAAAGACTGGAAGAATTTTGAGGTGCAAAAAAGGTTGTTGTGCAGGGACTGTTGGGAGAAATGGATATTAAAGGATGCTCTGGAGAAGTGTCAGATGGAAATGAGGGATGGTTTATTGGAAACTGGAGGAAAGGTGATCCCTGTGGCAATGAACTTAGCTGAATTGTTTGAGGGTTTTGTGAAAGGTACAGTTTATAAGTGATCAAATTGGGTGTTTAGCAGAGGTGATTTCTAAACTAAATAATGAAGATATGCCTTGGGTCTTCCTTATTGCTTATAGTAAAATGCCAGAAAAGAGGGTTGAATTGAAGATGAAATTGTTAAATAAAATGGAACTCGAATTTGGAGATTTGGCAATTCTTAGCCTATCCTTAGCCTATATTTTGTGAAAAATGAAAAATCTTGTTCTGAAGAAAATACTAAAGAGATCATGGTATGACTCATGGACTTAACCAGCCATCAGCAGAAGCCAGGAAAAGAGATGGAATTATACCAGCAGAGACATTGCCAATTTCAACGAAAGGGGACAGAGAAAGAGGGATGGAATGAAGGAAGGCTGTTGGATTTCTTGAATTCTTCAAGACTCAATCATAGAGTATTTGACTGTAAACATGTGCCGTTCTTGACGAAAGGCAAAAGTGACCCGGAAGGTGATTTGGAGAATATTAGGGCTGCCACTCTCAGCACAGGCCCAGGGGACAGAGATGTTTCCTTCTGTTTCAGAGGGTGATCACCACTGAGAGCTATGGGGCCAGGGCCCTTCTGCAGAGCTGTGGGAGTGACACTGCCACTCCAGTGGAGGACGGGTCATGGAACCAAAGAGAATTATTCTCTAGCCTCATAATCTAGTGGAATTTGCCCTGCTAGGTTTTGGACTAGCTTGAGACCTGTCACTTCTTTCCTATCTCTTCCTGGTGGAGTGAAGTTATCCTTCTGTCTCATCATCGTAATTTGGAAGCACATATTTGGTTTCACAGGTTCACAGCTAGAGAGGAATTTTGCCTCAGGATGAATCATAACTGAATTCTCACTCATGTCTAATTTAGTTGGTATTTAAATGAGTTTTTGGACTTTAGAATTGATGCTGGAATGAATGAATGCATTTTGCATGTTTTAAGGATGTGAATTTTGGGGGACCAGAGGCAGAATTCTAGAGCTGAATTTTGTCCCCCTGAAATTCATATATTGAGGCCCCAACTCCCAATGTGTTTGTATTGAGAGAGTCATTTATGACTTTAAATGAAGTCATAAAGACGGAGCCCTGATCTGATAAGTCTGTTACCTATTTAAAAAGAAGAGACAAAAAAAAAAAAAAAAAGAAGAGACAACAGTGCTCTCTGCCATCTGAGAATACATGGCAAGAAGGTGGCCATTTATAGGCTGGGAAGAGAGTTCTTACTGAACTCTGCTAGAATGCTGATCTCTCTAACTTTTCAGCCTCCAGAGACTGAGAAAATACATTTCTGTTGTTAAGCTACCTAGTCTATAGTATTTTGTTATGGCAGTCTGAGCAGGCTAATATACTTATTATAAATATATCTGTATAGTTAGGGGGAGAATACCTAGAGAGACACTAAAATACTAACCAAACTTTTCTTTGACATGTGGGGACTTTTTAAATCCCTTTTTGCATTTCTTTCATTTTCTGAATATTTAACAATGTACTAATTTTAATAGTTAAAAGTTATTAATAAGAGGAATGGAATAACTGGATCCTTGTTCTAGAGGTTGGTTTACTGCTGTCTCTCTGAGTGATTTTGAAAGTCTTTCCATTGTCTATTTCAATTTCTTGATGTATAAAATGGGAGTGTTGGTCTAAATAACCTCTAGAACTCTTAGCTGTAATATCATGTGACTGTAGCTTCCTAGTCCTGAGAGTTCTTCATGTGGATGGTCCCTCTTCTGTTTTCTCTGCTAGGGACAGTTTTCTGCAGTCACTGTGACATGTCCACAAAATATTTTCAGAAATCACTGGGCTACTACTCTAAAGAAACCCTTTTTCTTATCTTTGATATGAAAGTTCCTCTGGCCCCAATTATGTCTTTAAAAATTGAGATTCTTTAAAAATTTTGGGGTGAACTGTATTTTTTTTCCAATGTTTTCTTTCCAGACTTTTCTGATGGTGAGTTTAACATTCAGTAATAACACTTTGCATTCACTTTTATCTTAGGATATGTCATTCTCCTTTGGTAACTGTGATATATGTAGATATGTCATAGGGTGATTATTACATTATGTCCACATATCTTTTATCCCCTGTGTTATTGTCAGTTCTTGTTCCCATTACTTCAGGGAAAGATATGGAAGGCAAGAACTGAAGAAATGGTGTTCCTGACTTTAGTAACTGAAAGCCTAGGATTTGAGGGCAATGTCCAAAATGTTTTGAATAAATACTATGGGAGGAAGTAGAGATTCACCTTAATCTCCCTTTTCCTGAATAAGAGAAGCCTTGCTTGACTTGAGTGAGAGAGAAAGAAGGTGACCAGAGTAGACATCTTGGGACCTTATGTCTACTTTCTGGGTGGTACTAGTGAACAGTAGGTCCCTGGAAAGGGAATGGCTGGATGCTGTGTCTAGGCCAGTGGATGCTCACTGAGATTGCTATGTTCCAACAAGTTGTGCATGCTGCAGAAGGAATCCTGGGCTCTCTGGAAGTAGCAGGTGAGACTCTGGTTCCAATGAAGCCGCTTGAGCAGGATTAAGAGAAATCTCAAATGTTTTCTGTGTGCTGGAGGTGACCTGGGATATTTCAGTGAATGCTGTTACACAAAGACATACCTATGCATGAACAGTCATGTCACTCCAGTGTCTTATTCTCATACTGTCAGTATTTGGAGCAGTCTTCCTGGACAGGTAAGAATTACACTGAGATTCTCAAGATATTTGAGTTTTCTAAGAACAATAACATCTGTCCTCCTCGAAGAGGTCTTGAGCCTCTTTTTGTTGGTGGTTGTTGCCTGTTGGATTGCTACTGCTTGATTCTTCCTGTCCTCTCTTGGGTAGGTGAATGCCTGCTGTCTCATTGGGGTCCATTTGTGACCCTCCAGAAGTTACCTCATTGTACCCTTCAGGGTCCAGTTCCTGGATGCGAGAGATTGCTTTGGTTCAGCCTCTTTCTTACACTACTGACTTCTTCCAGCAGTAGATGTACTTAGTTTGCTGCTGCTGGGATCCTACCACATAGAGACTTTTTGAATGGGGAGAGTAACAGGACAGCTCAGGCCCAGGCACCACCAGCAGTAAAGAATCTGCCTGCCAATGCAGGAGACATAAGAGATGTGGGTTTGATCACTGCATTGAGAAGATCCCTTGGAGGAGGGCATGGCAACCCACTCCAGTATTCTTACCTGGAGAATTGCATGCTTAGAGGAGTCTGGTGGGCTACAGTCCATGTGGTTGCAAAGAGTTGGACATGACTAAGCAACTTAGCATGCACGCAGGCCCAACCATATTCCACAAAATTCATTTGACTCTTGGGGAGCTCACTTATTCTTGATCTGAGAAACCAAGGCAATTTCCTTCTATTCTCTATCTTCCAGCTCTGCTTCCTCTTTTCAGTCCTCTTGTCTACAGGGTTCAGATCAGCAGTTCTTCTACCCACGTAGACTTGTCTGACTTCCCTTCTGCAAGCACCCCCCGTCTTTGTGAATCTTAGAACTTCTCCTCACTTGAATTCATAGAGGAGAAACAGGAGAAGGGACAGTGTAGCCTCTCTTCACCAACAATTGCTGTCTCCAAAAGTTGTTTATTTCCACATCAGCATAGCCATTCTGCTGGACAGCTGACAAGGATCCAGTTAAAGTTTCTTTCAGAATTCCCTAAAATTTGGATTGATCTGATTGTTTCTTCATAATCACTTCTGGTTACTACAGAGCTGATGTGAGTTTGTCCCTTTATTTGTGATGCTTATGTTAATTATTAGTTCAGTTAAGTTCAGTTCAGTCGCTCAGTCGTGTCCAACTCTTTGCGACACCGTGGACCGCAGCACACCAGGCCTCCCTCTCCATCACCAGCTCCTGCAGTTTACCCAAACTCATGTCCACTGAGTCGGTGACGCCATCTAATCATCTCATCCTCTGTTGTCCCCTTCTCCTCCCGCCCTCAATCTTTCCCAGCATCTGGGTCTTTTCAAATGAGTCAGCTCATCACATCAGGTGGCCAAAGTATTGGGGTTTCAGCTTCAGCATCAGTCCTACCATTGAACACCCAGGACTGATCTCCTTTAGGATGGATTGGTTGGATCTCCTTGCAGTCCAAGGGACTCTCAAGAGCCTTCTCCAACACCACAGTTGAAAAGCATCAATTTTTCAGCGCTCAGCTTTCTTTATAGTCCAACTCTCACATCCATACATGACTACTGGAAAAAACAGAATTATTAGTTCAAATGATGTTCTCTAGATTTCTCCACTGCTAAGGTATTTTTTTCCCTTTTGTAATTAATAACTAAAATATTGGGGGTAGGTAGGTAGTACTTTGAGACTGTGTATATTTAACCTATTTCTGTAACCTTTCATCCATTAATTTTAGAATCCATTATGATTATGGCCTAAATTTATTATTACATTGGTGTTGCAAAATGTTGGTTTCCTAATTCTGTCATTCCTTTACATTGAGTAACTGTCAGTGTTCTGTAAAGCTTTCCCTCCTCGCTTACCCTCCTTTTTTATGACTATCACTATGGACTTATGAATTCACTTCTGTCATTCTCTTTGCTCAAATTTTCCCAAATTTGGCCCGTCACAGTCCCCTTAACTCAGATCTTGTGTCCTTTTGATGTGACCCCATTATTTATTTATTTAACCATTTCCTTCCTTTCCTGATATAAGCTGTTCCAGGCTCTTCTTGTCCTTTTCTGCTTCTGTTATAGAATAAGTCATTTCTTCAGTGAGCCCTGGCTTCTTTTAGTGGGGGATTGTATTTAGAAATCAAGGTATTCAAACTTCAGTCTTCAGTAAGGATGTTTATACCTATGTCTTGTCAAGGAGTGCAGTAGCACACTGTGTTGCCACACCAAGTACTACTAAGTTCTGCAGCCTTCCGCTGTATTCAGTTTTTACATGTCTGCTTTGCCCACCCACTGTGTTATCAATGACAGTATCACTGGCTGCAACTGAGAAATGAATCAAAAGTGAATCAGCATCTGGCAAGGACTTGGTGAGATGAGTACTCACATATTCTGTCAGGGTGTGTAAATTAGTACAACCTTTCTAACTCAGTAATTTCACTTCTAGGAACCATTCAGGGAAAATAACTTGAGATGCAAAGAAACACTTATGAATAGATTTTAGTTACAATGGGGAAAAATTGCAAAATTACTGGAAGAACGGGTAATTGTGGCAAGTTCCATATAATGGAATAATATGTTTGTAAGTAATTTTTTAAAATGCAGGGAACATTTATGTGAATAAGTTTTTAGAAAAGCAGGATCCTAAACTGATGAAGTAGTAGGATCCCAGCTATCTGAAATACAAATTACTCATAAGCATAGGGACAAAACCTAGGAAATAGTTTTAATAGTGTCTCTCAGTGGTAGAATTGTGGTAATTTTTTTCTTTATCCTTCTTTATACTTTCTAAATTTTCTCTAAATGCATTTATTTCATGATAATTTAAAAGCTAATAAATATTTATTAGAAAATGATCCCAGGCCTGACACTATAGAGGTAGGCCATTGTAGATTTATTTTTTTAGTTTGTATTTGAGACTTAATTGAATGATGGTTGTTGGTTGATGGTTGAATGATGATGATTGTTGGAATTGGCAGTGTTTAGCTAAACAATACTAGTGGTTCCTTGATTGAGAGTTTTAAGTAGCTCTTAAAGTTGTCTCTTCTGTTGATTACATCCCTGAGGTCTCTTATAATAAATTACTATGGTTGAAATAAATTTGGGGATCTGTTTTTTTATATGTAATATGACCTCTAAGCAAGCTTGTAACTTTGAGATACAGCCCACCATTGATGTTTCAAAGAGAATTTCTCTGATTGTCTATGAAAGGTTTGTTTCACTGCTTTTGTTACAGTGTTGCCTATAAATAGTACCTTATCAGATCCTATACTGAAATCTCCTGAGTATGAATCAGTCTTTTAAATTAGCAAAATAGGGCATAACTCAACATATTGTTTAAAATTTTTCTTAAAGAATGAGTCAGTTCAGAGCAGTTGGGTGTTAGTCACATGCATGAAAAACAGTGACCAACATTCAGAGGCATCATCAGGAATACAATTTGCCTACCAACTTATGACATCTTATTGGATCACACTGACTTCAAAAGGGTTTCTTTTACCAACATGCCCAGAGGTGACCTGTTTACATAAAAATGTCTTTCCTTTTTTTCCCTTTTCAACCGTTAGTGTTATATTTCCTGGTGATCCATCATGCTGATATTACTGATCCTTAAGAAGCATGAGGTATTAGTGCTTCCCACTACGCTTAAACCATCAGGCTTGATGTACTATATCCCTTGTCTGCAGCACACTCAAATATTCCTCTTATATTGTATGATTCTTGGTCTTCATCTAAAACTGTCCAGTGCCATGCTGTGATTTGTCTTATTTTTAATATTCTACCTGTTTGGGGAGGCAGGGAAATAGGCTATTATATTTGTGTAACCAGATATTCCTCACCTGGAAGATTAGATTACTGCCTATTACTGTATAGATGATGGTATAATTCCCCTGCAAGATTCAGCCAAACACAGAAGTCTGGGCAGATACTGCCAATTCTGTTATTAGTTCCATTTCTCTAGCTACCACAAGCAAGACTAGATTTACACTTGTACTAATGAACTTAATTACAAAATAGAAGTATTAATACAGTCATGGATGTAGAAAACAAGCTTATGGTTACCAGGGGATATGAGGGGCAGGGAAAAATTTGGAATTGACACGTACACACTACTATATAAAAAGTAGACAGCTGATAAGAACCGTCTATGTAGTACAGGGAACTCTACTCAGTACTTTGTAATGACCTATATCAGCAATATGTGAACCGTGAACTTCCTGATGTTCAAGCTGGTTTTAGAAAAGGCAGAGGAACCAGAGATCAAATTGCCAATATCTGCTGGATCATAGAAAAAGCAAGAGAGTTCCAGAAAAACATCTATTTTTGCTTTATTGACTATGCCAAAGCCTTTGACTGTGTGGATCACAATAAACTGTGGAAAATTCTGAAAGAGATGGGAATACCAGACCACCTGACCTGCCTCTTGAGAAACCTGTATGCAGGTCAGGAAGCAACAGTTAGAACTGGACATGGAACCACAGACTGGTTCCAAATAGGAAAAGGAGTACATCAAGGCTATATATTGTCACCCTGCTTATTTAACTTCTATGCAGACTACATCATGAGAAATGCTGGACTGGAAGAAACACAAGCTGGAATCAATATTGCCGGGAGAAATATCAATAACCTCAGATATGCAGATGACACCACCCTTATGGCAGAAAGTGAAGAGGAACTCAAAAGCCTCTTGATGAAAGTGAAAGTTGGAGAGTGAAAAAGTTGGCTTAAAGCTCAACATTCAGAAAACGAAGATCATGGCATCTGGTCCCATCACTTCATGGGAAATAGATGGGGAAACAGTGGAAACAGTGTCAGACTTTATTGTTCTGGGCTCCAAAATGACTCCAGATGGTGATTGCAGCCATGAAATTAAAAGACGCTTACTCCTTGGCCTTTCATAAAGGAGGCTGCCAGAGATCCTGTCCTCCTAGGTTTAAGGAAGCCCTCAAGACCTGTGCTACGGGCGCGCTAAGCACAGCCTAGAGGAGCCACCCCACATCCGAGGTCAGGGGCAGAAGTCGGGAGGACCCCATGCCCAAAGGATGGCGGCCAAGAGGAGTTACCCCACGTCTGAGGGCAGGGGCAGCAGCCGAGAGTACCAGATTGCGACGGCGCAGGAACGGCGGAGAGGAGCTACCCCGAGTCCGAGGTCGGGGGGTGGGGCGGCCTAGAGGAGATACCCAGCGTCCGAGGTCAGGGGTGGCGACGAGAGGAGTTACCCATCTTCCGAAGTCAGGAGCGGCGGGCGGGAGGAGCTACCCCACGCCCCCATGCCCGAGGCCAAGGGCGGCAGCCGGGAGGAGCAACCCCACGCCCGAGGCCAGGGGCAGTGGCCGGGAGGACCAACCCCACGTCCAAGGATCCGTGGCTGCGCGGGCGCAGGAGGGCCTAGAGGAGCTATCCCACGTTGAAGGTCAGGAAGGGCGGCGGCGGTGAGGAGATACCCCTCGTCCAAGGTAAGGAACAATGGCTGCACTTTGCTGGAGCAGCCGTGAAGAGATATCCCACGCCCAAGGTAAGAGAAACCCAAGTAGGATGGTAGGTGTTGCAGGAGGGCATCAGAGGGCAAACACACTGAAACCATACTCACAGAAAACTAGTCAATCTAATCACACTAGGACCACAGCCTTGTCTAACTCAATGAAACTAAGCCATGCCCGTGGGGCCACCCAAGACGGGCGGGTCATGGTGGAGAGATCTGACAGAATGTGGTCCACTGGAGAAGGGAATGACAAACCACTTCAGTATTCTTGCCTTGAGAACCCCATGAACAGTATGAAAAGGCAAAATGATAGGATACTGAAAGAGAAACTCTCCAGGTCAGTAGGTGCCCAATATGCTACTGGAGATCAGTGAAGAAATAACTCCAGAAAGAATGAAGGGATGGAGCCAAAGCAAAAAGAATACCCAGCTGTGGATGTGACTGATGATAGAAGCAAGGTCCGATGCTGTAAAGAGCAATATTGAATAGGAACCTGGAATGTCAGGTCCATGAATCAAGGCAAATTGGAAGTGGTCAAACAAGAGATGGCAAGAGTGAATGTCGACATTCTAGGAATCAGCGAAGTGAAATGGACTGGAATGTGTGAATTTAACTCAGATGACCATTATATCTACTACTGTGGGCAGGAATCCCTCAGAAGAAATGGAGTAGCCATTATGGTCAACAAAAGAGTCCGAAATGCAGTACTTGGAAGCAATCTCAAAAACAACAGAATGATCTCTGTTCGTTTCCAAGGCAAACCATTCAATATCACAGTAATCCAAGTCTATGTCCCAACCAGTAACGCTGAAGAAGCTGAAGTTGAACAGTTCTCTGAAGACCTACAAGACCTTTTAGAACTAACACCCAAAAAAGATGTCCTTTTCATTATAGGAGACTGGAATGCAAAAGTAGGAAGTCAAGAAACACCTGGGGTAACAGGCAAATTTGGCCTTGGAATACGGAATGAAGCAGGGCAAAGACTAATAGAGTTTTGCCAAGAAAATGCACTGGTCATAGCAAACACCATCTTCCAACAACACAAGAGAAGACTCTACACATGGACATCACCAGATGGTCAACACCGAAATCTAATTGATTGATTATATTCTTTGCAGCCAAAGATGGAGAAGCTCTATACAGTCAGCAAAATCAAGACCAGGAGCTGACTGTGGCTCAGACCATGAACTCCTCATTGCCAAATTGAGACTGAAATTGAAGAAAGTAGGGAAAACCACTCGACCATTCAGGTATGACCTAAATCAAATCCCTTATGATTGTACAGTGGAAGTGAGAAATAGATTTAAGGACCTAGATCTGATAGAGTGCCTGATGAACTATGGAATGAGGTTCGTGACATTGTACAGGAGACAGGGATAAAGACCATCCCCATGGAAAAGAAATGCAAAAAAGCAAATTGGCTGTCTGGGGAGGCCTTACCAATAGCTGTGAAAAGAAGAGAAGCGAAAAGCAAAGGAGAAAAGGAAAGATACAAACATCTGAATGCAGAGTTCCAAAGAATAGCAAGAAGAGATAAGAAAGCCTTCCTCAGCGATCAGTGCAAAGAAATAGAGGAAAACAACAGAATGGGAAAGACTAGGGATCTCTTCAAGAAAATTAGAGATACCAAGGGAACATTTCATGCAAAGATGGGCTCGATAAAGGACAGAAATGGTATGGACCTAACAGAAGCAGAAGATATTAAGAAGAGGTGGCAAGAATACACAGAAGAACTGTACGAAAAAGATCTTCACGACCCAGATAATCATGATAGTGTGATCACTCACTTAGAGCCAGACATCCTGGAATGTGAAGTCAAGTGGGCCTTAGAAAGCATCACTACGAACAAAGCTAGTGGAGGTGATGGAATTCCAGTTGAGCTCTTTCAAATCCTAAAAGATGATGCTGTGAAAGTGCTGCACTCAATATGCCAGCAAATGTGGAAAACTCAGCAGTGGCCACAGGACTGGAAAAGGTCAGTTTTCATTCCAATCCCAAAGAAAGGCAATGCCAAAGAATGCTCAAACTACCCCACAATTGCACTCATCTCACACACTAGTAAATTAATGCTCAAAATTCTCCAAGCCAGACTTCAGCAATACATGAACCGTGAACTTTCAGATGTTCAAGCTGGTTTTAGAAAAGGCAGATGAACCAGATATCCAATTGCCAACATCCGCTGGATCATCGAAAAAGCTAGAGAGTTCCAGAAAAGCATCTATTTCTGCTTTATTGACTATGCCAAAGCCTTTGACTGTGTGGATCACAATAAACTGTGGGAAATTCTTCAAGAGATGGGAATACCAGACCACCTGGCCTGCCTCTTGAGAAATCTGTATGCAGGTCAGAAAGCAACAGTTAGAACTGGACATGGAACAACAGACTGGTTCCAAATAGGAAAAGGAGTACATCAAGGCTGTATATTGTCACCCTGCTTATTTAACTTATATGCAGAGTACATCATGAGAAATGCTGAGCTGGAGGAAGCACAAGCTGGAATCAAGATTGCCGGGAGAAATATCAATAACCTCAGATATGCAGATGACACCACCCTTATGGCAGAAAGTGAAGAGGAACTCAAAAGCCTCTTGATGAAAGTGAAAGAGGAAAGTGAAAAAGTAGGCTTAAAGCTCAACATTCAGAAAACTAAGATCATGGCATCTGGTCCCATCACTTCATGGGAAATAGATGGGGAAACAGTGGAAACAGTGTCAGACTTTATTTTTCTGGGCTCCAAAATGACTCCAGATGGTGATTGCAGCCATGAAATTAAAAGACGCTTACTCCTTGGAAGGAAAGTTATGACCAACTAGATAGCATATTCAAAAGCAGAGACATTACTTTGCCAACAAAGGTTCCTCTGGTCAAGGCTATGGTTTTTCCTGTGGTCATGTATGGATGTGAGAGTTGGACTGTGAAGAAGGCTGAGTGCTGAAGAATTGATGCCTTTGAACTGTGGTGTTGGAGAAGACTCTTGAGAGTCCCTTGGACTGCAAGGAGATCCAACCAGTCCATTCTGAAGGAGATCAGCCCTGGGATTTCTTTGGAAGGAATGATGCTAAAGCTGAAACTCCAGTACTTTGGCCACCTCATGCGAAGAGTTGAGTCATTGGAAAAGACTCTGATGCTGGGAGGGATTGGGGGCAGGAGGAGAAGGGGATGACAGAGGATGAGATGGCTGGATGGCATCACTGACTCAATGGACATGAGTCTGGGTGAACTCCGGGAGTTGGTGATGGACAGGGAGGCCTGTCATGCTGCGATTCATGGGGTCGCAAAGAGTCGGACACGACTGAGCGACTACCTGAACTGATATGGGAAAAGAGTCTGAAAAAAAAGAGTGGATATATGTATATGTATAACTGATTCACTTTGCTGTACAGGTGAAACTAATGTTTCATTGTAAATCAACTATACTAAAAAAAAATTGGTGGCTATAACTAAAGATGTATTTCTGTGAACAATGGAAGCAGAAAAGTGAAAGTGTTAGTGCGCAGTGGTGTCCAATTCCTTGGGACCCATGGTCTGTAGCCTGCCAGGCTCCTCTGTCCATGGGATTTTCCCGGCAAGAATACTGGAGTGGGTAGCAGTTCCCTTCTTCAGGGGATCTTCCCAATTTAGGGATCGAACCCTGGTCTCCTACTTTGCAGGCAGTTTCTTTTCTGTCTGAGCCACCAGGGAAGCCTGAGAGCAAGCTTATGTCACTGATTAGAGGCCATTAGCATGTGTGCTCAGTCGTGTCTAACTCTTTGCAACCCTTTGTACTGTAGCCTGCCAGGCTCCTCTGTCCATGGGGTTTTCCAGGCAAGAATACTGGAGTGGGTTGCCATATCCTCCACCAGGGGATCTTCCTGACCCAGGGATCTTCTGTGTCTCCTGCATTGCAGGTGGATTCTTTACCGGCTGAGCCACCAGGGAACCCCATTTACATATATAACATATAACATATATAACACATACTTCATAAAACAAAAAGTTTATTTTATTATTTTGACTTTATGATCATAACTTCCTCAATTCTGTGAATGTGCACATGGATCTCCCCTCCCCTATTATATATTCTTTTATGGACCTCTGTGTATTTACCTTGCCTTCATAACTTACTCAGAACTGTGATTATTTGCTTAATATTTATTTTTATCTCTAGGTCATAAATTTCATGAGTAGGGAAAATGCTTATCTGTGTATCCCTAGTATCTTTGCTCAATATATATTAGTTGAATTAATGTATTTCTATTAAGTGGAATTACTGAGTTAAGGAATATGCACATTTGAAATTTTGTTAGATACTGCAAGATTATATGCTGGAAAGATTGTACCTGTTTATAAACCCTTTTGTTTATACTCCTTTTCTCACATCCAGCCATACTGCCCTTTCACCCTCCCCTCTCCTGTCTGCTTGTATCCCTCAATCCTTTTTTTCTACAGACATTTTTCGGCATATTCTAGGTTCTCTTCTAGGTGCTTAGGACATATCAGGAAGCAAAACAGACAAAGATCCTGGGTGGCAGGAGATAGACAATAAACATACTCAATAAGGAAATAATATAGGATGTTAGAGAGTGGACCAATAAAAGAGTAGTTGGTGAAAAGCAATTGGGAATGCTAGAACTGAAATGGAATTATAATTTTAAATAAGGCGGTTAAGTATATAAGCCACAGTGAAATGACTTTTGAGTAAAGACTTGGAGGAAGTGAGAGAAGTAGCAGTTGGCTCTCTGGGAAAAGTGTGATGGGCAACAGCTGGTTCAAAGGCTAGTTGAGTGCTGGAAAGAGGTAGGAAGAGATCTGCTGGGGTGCTGCTAATACTGTTTCTTGATCTGTGTGGTGGTTACTTGAGTGTGTTCTCATGTTCACTGAGCACTACACTTGACATTTGTGTACTTTTGTGCATTTTATTCCCCAGTAGTTTTCATATTAACCATGAATGTGAATGGATGTTGAATGTTTCAAAATGCCTTAATTGGGACTCCCTGGTAGTCCAGTCATTACCTTCCAATGCAGGGGCAGTGGATTTGATCCCTGGTTGGGGAGCTAAAGCCCGATATGCCCTGGGGCCAAAACATAAAACAGAAGCAGTATTGTAACAAATTCAGTAAAAACTTAAAAAATGGTCCACATCAAAATAACCTTTAAAAAAAAAACTTAAACCAAAAATACCTTAGTAGTTGTTGTTTAATCAGTAAGTCACGTCTGACTCTTGTTGACCCCATGAACTATAGCCCGCCAAACTCCTCTGTCATTTCCCAGGCAAGAATACTGGAGTGGGTTACCATTTCCTTTTACAGGGAATCTTCCTGACCCAGGAAATGAACCTATGTCTCTTTGTCTCCTGCATTGCAGGAGGATTCTTTACCATTGAGCCACCTGGGAAGCCCTTAATAATACCTATCCAGTTATTCAGGGGTATTTTCCTTTGACTTACAGACAGCAATGAATGTCCTCATCAATTTCTATTAATCATTTTGCCTTTATTTAACATTCTCTACTTGATTATGGTAAAAAACATTCTTTTTTTAAAAAAAGTATTCTTTTAATATAATGCTATGTTTGATTTGCTTATATTTTATTTTGGATTTTTATATCTATATTCACAAGGAAGTTTGGTCAATAGTTTCTTTTTGTTATTCCCCTATGTTAAGTTCAAAGTATTCAATACTTTTCTTAATTATAGGTTCTTTACTGTTTTTTCATGAAAAGAGAAGGTCTATAGTATTCATCTAGTCTACTGTCTCAAGGGAGGAATTTCTCATGTTTGACTTCATTGTTCTTTGTGAGCTACCTAGTAATTACTACAATTTAGTAATTGATAGGTGAGTCCTGTCATTGCTGTTCTAGACAGATGGCTGTTCACTTGAAGCCTAGGGCTCAAATCTCTTGTCATTTCATTGTCATGGAAAAATTGACCAGCACTGGACTATTCATTGGTGATGTAATAGTTGTCTGGAGGTGTTTTGTTAGATAATTATAGACCTTATTTTCTTTCATGTATTTCTGATTCCTTACGCTTTCCACTAGAAACAGGATGAAGTAGGCAGAAGAAGAAGCTTGTGAGTATGTTGTAGCATAGTCAACAGAAATAAGTGCAGAAGCTTTGCCTTCTGGAAAGAGGATTCATTTTTAATTATTAACGGGACCAGTTATTTGGTCCTGGACTTGGTGGAATTTTTTCAGTTACCTGTATGATCACAGTGAACTGGTCTTCAAGCCCAAGGGAGAGCTTATCTGGCTGCTTCCTCCATCCTTCAGCACAGGAGCACTGTGCTGGAGTTCTCAGTCTGGAGACTGGTGTTTTTCATATAGGAGATTCTGTAGCTATGTTTTTCAAATTGTAATTCAAGAATCACTTGGCATTAGAGTCCAAGTTGCTTATTGAAAAGGCAGTTACAACAGCCAATGCAGGTTCCCATGCCACTCCAGGCATTTTAAATTAGAATTTAAGGGAGTATGGTCTAGGAATCTGCATTTTAAACAAGAGTCTCAAGTAATTCTTAAAATTTAAAGACACTGCTTTCTAAGATTAAGAAGAACTTGCTTTTATTCACTTGTTATCTCCTTCAGTACAGGATTTCTGTGCTGAGCATTGGGAGGAATATAAAAGGAATGTAAGATTGGATCTTGCTCTCAAGAACTTAAACCTAGGCTAGAGATGGGATTCATTGGACTAAGGCAAGCAGTGAAATACATTCTAAAGCAAGTGTTTTTTTAAAAAATCAACTTTGTTGAGATATAATGTACATGCAAAAGAGTCACCCATTTGAAGTATAGAGTTTGATTGCTTTTGACAGATGTATATACCAGTGAAACTACCACCACAATCAAAATACAGAACATTTCCATTATCTCTAAACATTTCCTTATGCTCTTTGCAGTTCATCCTTCTCCCCACCCCTGGGCCCAGGCAACCACTGATAGGCTTTTTTATCACTATAGATTAAATTTTATTTCCTAGAGTTTTATGTGAAATGGAAACATACAACATGTAGTCCGTTGTGTCTAGCTTCCTTCACTCAGCCGAAGAATTTGAGATTGTTCCATTTTGTCCAGTGTATCAGTAATTTGTTTCTTTTTATTGAGTAGTCTTCTATTACATGAGTATACACATTTTATTTATCCATTCAGTTGTTGATAGACATTTGGATTGTTTCCAGTTATTATGATTAATATGGACATCTGCATGATCATGTGTTTTCATTTCTCTTGTTAAATACCTAGGAGTGGAACGGCTGGATCATATGGGTTGGTGTATGTTTAACTTTTTAAGAGATAAACAGATGGCTTTTATTTTGATTGTTAACAGAGACACTGTACTGAAGTCATTGAGCATTGTTCAAAGAGAGTTGTTTAAGTGGAACTTAAGGATGGGTTCCAACTATATACGGGAGGATAGGGAATATTTACTGAATAATTACCATTTGTCTAGCTCATGGTAGTTAAATGCTACATATGTGACTTTCAATATTTCTGCAAATCTGAGAAGTAGTATTACTCTTCACTCTTTATGAATGACAAATAGAAGTATAGAGAAGTTAACCAGCCTAAGATTACACAGCTAGTAAGTGATGGCTTTGAACATAGGTTTATTTGATTCCAAAGCTCAAACCATTTCCATTATACCAACAAGGAGTAGAAATGAAGGATATTCCAGATTCAGAAGTCAGGGGATGGGTCAGGGAAATTGGACTCATTACTTTTTCTATCTCCTGAGTACAGCAAGCATAGGAACTGTGACAGTCTGTTTGCCAGTAACAAAAACTTTTGTTTGAGGGGAGACTGGTTAGCAATGGGGTTTCATGTTTATTTGATACCAGAGCCAGGACGATAAATATGCTTATTTATAAAGACTTGTATATTTTTGAAAGGATAATGAAGTGATTAGAAGCTAGATTAAGGGAAATTAGTCTAGTTTCAGTCTGCTGAATAGATTGAATGGAACAGAGATTAGAAGGTCTTGCTGCTGTGCTGTGCTTAGTTGCTCAGTCCTGTCTGACTCTTTGTGACCCCATGGACTATAGCCCGCCAGGCTCCTCTGTCCATGGGGATTCTCCAGGCAAGAATACTGGAATGGGTGGTCATGCCCTTCCCCAAGGGATCTTCTCAACCCAGGGATTGAACCCAGGTCTCCCGCATTGCAGGCAGATTCTTTACCATCTGAGACACCAGGAAAGCCTTTAGAAGGTCTTCAGTTCAGTTCAGTCATTCAGTCGCATCCGACTCTTTGCGACCCCATGAACTGCAGCACTCCAGGCCTCCCTGTCCATCACCAACTGCCGCAGTTTACCCAAACTCATGTCCACTGAGTCTGTGATGCCATCTAACTATCTCATCCTCTGTCGTCCCCTTCTCCTCCTGCCTTCAATCTTTCCCAACATCAGGGTCTTTACAAATGAGTCAGCCCTTCGCATCAGGTGGCCAAAATATTGGAGTTTCAGCTTCAACCTCAGTCCTTCCAGTGAACACCCAGGACTGATTTCCTTTAGGATGGACTGGTTGGATCTCCTTGCAGTCCAAGGGACTTCTCCAACACCACAGTTCAAAAGCATCAATTCTTCTGCGCTCAGCTTTCTTTATAGTCCAACTCTCACATCCATACATGACTATTGGAAAAACCATAGCCTTGACTAGATGGACCTTAGTTCAATCAAAATCTGTAATAATTCAAGCATGAGATAACAAGTTCTTTGCTAAGAAGAGTGAAACCTATCAGAAAGGGACAATTGGAAGGAGACTTCAGTGAACTTAATTACTAAGCTTGTTGGCAGATTGGACATGGGAGATAAAAGTAGAAAGGAATTTTAGGAATAATTTTGAAGTGTTGGCTTTGTAGTGTCCAGAGTTCTGTGGTTTTGGACTTGATGTATATACTTGTTTGCTAATATATCTGAAGAGAGCTCATAACATTTTAAATAAACTGTCACTGACAGTGGAGGCTCTAGTTTTCTAGTCTGCCTTACTCTTACAGCATCAGGTAACACTGAGCTAGAGGGTAATTGGTTATTCATTTGTCAAGTATGTGAACTTGAAGACATTCGAAGCTCTAGGGAGGTGGGAAACATTAGCCTGCTCATTAAAATTGTCAGTTTGATACTCATCTGATGTGTGAATGCCCAACATGAGAATGTTACTGGTTTTCTAATAAGCTCTTAGCATACTTGAAGGTTTTTCTGTAACACGTTTGGCCAGTGTCTTTTCTCGCTTTGCTTCCTCTCTAATGTCCTGTGATAAGTGGTACTCTCAGCCTTGCTCATATTGCACATTTTATGCATGGATTGTGGAATCTCTTGATGTCTCTTTATTCCACTACTTGTGCTTCCATTTGCTTCTGAACAATCTATACTGTAGCTTTCACTCATTAAAATTTCTGTCATTAAAATTAGAGTGACTTTTTTGTTTCTAAATTCAGTAGCACATTCTCAGTTTTATTTTGATCACTCTGTAGCACTGCTACTTGTTAACCACTCACTCCTTTCTTGAAAACTTGTTTTCCTGACTTCAGGGATCTCATTGTCGTGGTTTTCTTCCTTTCCAGCTTCTTTGCAGGCTCCTTTGTGGACTCTTCCTTTTTTAAAAATTCAGATTTATTAATGTATAATTCACATATAATAGAATTCTCCCTTTTAGTGTACAATCTTACGAGTTTTTTCAAACACATACAGTTATGTAACCATAACCACAGTCAAGGTATAGAGCAGTTCCATCATCCCTAAAAATTCCCTTAAACCCCTTTACAGTCAGCCTCTCCCATTCTTGGCCCGTGACAATCACTAATCTGTTTTCTGTCTCTATAGTTTTGCCTTTTCCAGAAAGTCATTTAAGTGGAATTGTATAGTGTGTAGCTTTGGGTCTGGCTTGTTGCACATATTGTATGCATTTGGAGTTCATTTATGCGTGTCATTAGTTTATCTATTCCTGAGTAGTATTCTGCTGTATGGATGTACTGTAGTTTATTTATTCATCAGTTGAAGGACATTTGTTTCTAGTTTTTAGTAAATATGAATTAAGCAGCTGTAAACATTTGTATATAGGATTTTATATGAACATGTTTTTATTTTTCTTGGGTAAATATATAGAAGGAGTATTTCTGGGTTGCATGGTGTGTATGTAACTTCATAAGAAATGCCCAGATTATTTTCCAGGGTGGCCTACCACTTGACATTCTTGCCAGCCACATATGAGAGTTCTAGTTGCTCCACAGCCTCACTAACACTGTATTGTCAGTTCTTTTTTTTTTTTTAATGTTTTTTAAAAGATGTGTCTATTCCATAGATTCTCTCTTCCCCTATATGCAGTTTTTTTCTCGTCGTATCCTCTCTACCTCATTGTTTTATTTACTTATATTTTAATTTTATCTATTCAGTTGCAAATATTTGTGGAGCTTCTGCTTTGTGTCAGACACTGTTTAGGCACTATAGATATAGCAAGAGACAAAGAAGAAAATTTCCTATAACTCATGGGATCTTGTGCTCTGAAAACATCTAAGTCTTTTGTTCCATATCTCTTTTCTCACATATCCAGCTATCTTCCATTCATACTCATTTGAGATGTCTCATAGATACTACGGAGCCGATAAATGTATCTAACACTGAATTCATCATCTTTCAACCTTCCTCTGTTTTGTATTTCCTTTAATGAATGATATCATATCCACCCAGTAACTCAAGATAAAAACCTGGGCAATATTATTTAGGCTTTATTTTCTCCACTTTCCACATTCAGTTACCTATTAAACCCTATTGACTTTACCTCCAGCATATCTTATAAATGTGTCTACTTCTCTCTACTCCTTCTGCTGTTTCCCTATTTCAAGCCTTTGTCAGGTCAGTGCAATAGCCTCCTTGCCAGCCTCCCTGTCTACCTGCTGTACCAACCTGTGGCCACACTGTACCACCATTCTCTTTCTAAAATGAGGAATCTGATCCTGTCTCTCCCCTACTCAAAAGCTGTGATAGCTCTCTATTAACCTCCAAATAATTCCAAACTCGTAACGTTACTCAATTTTTAAACATACATGTATTAATACTCAAGATTCACTTTGTTCAGGTTCGTTCATAACCCTGCAGAGTCTCATTCAGACACGCTAGAACTATCCTCAGTTTACTGAATGGGCCTTTGCATGTATAGTTTTGGTTTCCTGGAACACTTCAGTCCTCCTTTTCTTGGTTCTTATGCCTAGTATAGCAGAGACATTGCTTTACCAGCAAAGGTCCATATAGTCAAAGACACGGTTTTTCCAGTAGTCACGTATGGGTGTGTGTGTTGGACCATAATGAAGGCTGAACACTGAAGAATCGATGCTTTTGAACTGTAATGTTGGAGAAGACTCTTGAGAGTCCCTTGGACTGCAAGATCAAATCAATCCTAAAGGAAATCAATCCTGAATATCTATTGGAAGGACTCATGAAGCTCCAATACTTTGGCCACCTGATGTGAAGAAATGACTCATTGGAAAAGACTCTGATGCTGGGAAAGATTGAAGGCAGGAGGAGAAGGGGATGACAGAGAATGAGTTAGTTGGATGGCATCACTGACTCAATGGACATGAGTTCATGAGTTTGAGCAAGCTCTGGGAGATGGTGAAGGACAGGGAAGCCTGGCCTGCTGTAGTCCATGGGGTTGCAAAGAGTCGGACATGACTGAGAGACTGAACAACAATGCCTAGTAAAATCTAATTCTCCACACTAATAGTTCTGTTGGCTAGTGTGATGTTTTAGTGGTTTTGAGGGGTGGGAAGGAAACTTGGCTTAATTAAACTAGTGTTGTTTCTCTTACAGTGGTACCAGGCTGAAGTGAGAATAGGGAACTGGATAGTCGGAGAACATAACTGTTATTTTCACGGTTTAGAGATGGACCCAGTAGATGGGATTGGGTCATTTGTTGGATTTATTCACATAAGAAATATTTATTGAGCACTTACTATGTACTGCTGCTGACCATTTAAGACTGAGGCTATGCAATGCAAGAGAGCCTTCTGTGAGCCCAGAGTTTCAGTGAGAAGCAGCCTGAAGCAATCTAAGTTGATAGGCATATTCGAAAGTTCCATGTGATTATTTTTCAGTTTTCTTTTGAAAAGAAACACAGTACTTATCCTGTTGCAGTTGCTATGGCAACTATGCTATAGCCTGGGAGAATTTTTACCCCCACTTCATGGTTAGAAAGTTAAATTATTAAAATTTTTTAAATCACACACTAAACTGAGAAGAGACATAGGTGGTAGGAAGAAGGTAGGTACGTAAGAAGAAAATTGACCCTCAGTGTATAAACAGCCTGTGTCACATGTATAGTCTCATTTCCTCAGGATTGGGAATTAATTCAGGTAGTGAAACCAGCCTGTGTTGGCATCATTCACTGCTTCCAGAATTTTGAGTCTTATGGCAAGCAGTTAAGGTAGCTGCACCCTCAGAACTCTGGGGACTTTTAAACCTAGACGTCATCAATCCCTTAGTGGACATTACAACTGTTGAAGTGTGCTGATCTTCCTGCTATCTATTAACATTTGTTAGGAACCTGTAAAGCAAGCGAAAACCTGGCAACATGGCAAAACAACAAGAAATGTGAATTGCTTACCATTTTCCAGGGACCTGTGCTAAGTACCCTACTTACATTTTCTCTTGTAATCCTTATAGAAACCAATGAGACTCATATTATTATTGTTCGCATATTAACAGATGAGGAAGCATCTATAATAACTTTTTCAAGATATACTAGTACATGGAAGAGCCAGAAGAATTTAACTTTGATTTCAATATCCATATTCTTAACTATGAAGCCAACTTGTTCCTTGTTTCTTGGGATTGAGGCCCATTTTTAGTGATTTCTTTGTTGGATTTGAGTTGCCTCAAATTCAGCTTGGATGTGGGATAGGATTTACATTTAATTAATATTGAATTTTTTAATCTTGAAAAATGTGTAGGAAATGTTTTCAGTTTTCTTTGGTTGAAGCTTCTGTGTTTTAATGGACTCTATTAAAAATTTATAGGAAATTCAGAAAAAAGTGGCTATATCTGAGTGCCCTGCAAGCTACAGAGTTTTGTTACATATTAGAAGACTAGAGATTAATACCATCCTTTGGGTTTTTAATTTTCAATAGAGAGCAGAAAAATTAGATGTCATTGCTCCCAAATAAGGGAATTGCTGTCTTTCCCACAGTAACCAGGTCTGAGTTTCTTGTGGATTTATTGTAGTAGGCTCAGGTTTGGTGAACATAGAGATAAGGAAGGGTTTCTTAGAAGCAGGTCAAATTTTTCTCATTTTGAATATGGAAGGATATAGTAACTCCTCAGTGATGATGTTCTGAGAGACACCTAGGCCAGAAGGAGATTTAAAAGAGTATGTACAGAAGCAGTAGTTTTTTATTCACTAGATAGTGAGTTACAGAGAGCAACAGTACTTTGCAGATTTGTCTTATGCTCAATAGAAGGCAAATGCTCTCTATATGTTATGAAAAATAAATGGAATACAAGTAGGGTAGACTCAAGTCAGGTAGGTATATACTAAGTGGTGAGATGGAAAATAATCTTTGAATTAGTCCTGAAATTGTCTCTGTCACTCTTCTTCTTTGTTACCACTTGTGATTTTCTTAGGTCGCTGGACCTATTTGGGCTGGGGAGACCAACAGAGTACGTAAGAATTTGAATACCTTATAATTTTCTTAATTTTACCCTTTAACATACTCCCTCTGACTGAGGCTGGATATTCATGCATATAAGCATATAAAATGCCATTCCCTCCTCTTCCCCTTCTTGAAGCCCAGGAGAGAATTTGCTGCAGTGGAAAGTTATATCCTTTCAGGCTGATTTCCTGAAGACTTTATGTCTGTGCATGTGCATGCATGTGTGTGTATGTGTGTGTGTGAGTGTGAGAGACACAGAGAGAGATGGAGAAATTTCAGTTTCAATTATAATCCTGACAGAGTCTCCTGATTTATCTTCCCCAGAGACAAGTGCCATCAGCCCCTCCTTTGGCCTTTTAGCTAAGGGACACAATGACTAGCAGGAGAAATTTCATTCTAGGAGAGGTCATTGGTTTTGTGATGTGAACAAGAGGCTGGGGACATGGTTTGACTTTCCTTGAAGCAGTCTAGCTAGGCTAGAGGCCACCTTTGTTCTTGAGCTTAGACAGTGGGCTCTCTCTAAGAACTTAAGAGAGTTCTTTCTAGCAAGAGTCACAGCCCTAGGCTGGCATTACTGGCTGTGTTACCTGGGCTGATGGGAGGTGGACAGGTTGATTGAGTTTCAGTGATTAGGTATCCAGTAGTTGCTAAGAGGGGCCAAATTTTGTTCTGTCACTATAATTTCTCATGGAGTATGTACTTCCTATGATTTAAATCCTGAGTATTTGCACCAGGAAACTATGCAAACACAGCCTAAGAGAGCTCGGATTATTAAGGTTTTCGAGTAGAAAGAAGTAACCCGTGAAAAAAAAGAAGTTTGAATTTTCATTCCTTCTCTGATAAAGTTTTGCCTGTATTCTGGATTTAAAGATGGGGACTCAATCCAGGAGCACCACATACTGGAGAACCTCACTGTTCAATACATCATTCAGTTTTGTTTGAGTGCCTACTGTCTGCCTGAGGCTTATCTCTGTCCCAGCCTACTCTTCCATGTTTATTTCTGTCATTTCCCTTTCATGTCCTTTTATGTACTTGCTAAATGAGCTATAAAATGTTTCATAAAAATATGTACATAGCCTTTAAAAATATATATGACCAAAAATATATATGACCTTTTACATATATATATATATATATATATATATATATCCTTTCCCATCATTGGACCTTTGCTCATGCCATTGCTTTTCTCCAGATTCTAGAAGGCATTTCCCCTCACCCACATCTTCACCTATTAAAAACCCTCCAGTCTTTCAGAGTCATAACTTCCTTAATGATTTCCCTGTTCATTTTAACAGGAAGTGATCCAACCTTCAACTCATATAGCATTTGGTTTATACTGTTCTCATGATAGATACTTCCTTGTATCTGTATCCATATTTTCTCTCTCCTATTAGACTTGACTCTATACTCCAAATCTTCTGTGTTGTTTAGCCTTGCAGCTGGTGGACACTCAATAAATATTTGAATGAGTAAAATTTCCCAGCCTTTTAATTTCAAAGGGCTTTTCAACTTTTGCCCTCAGACTAGCTCACAAGTCCTCCATAAGCTGAATAACCAAACCTGTTCTCAGTGTCTCTTTCTCAGGGAAACCAGAAGTTTTCTGTTCTAGATGAAATGGTTCTGTGTGGTAGCAGAAAGCACGATGCTTTCACTCAAGTCTTTTCTGTAATTTCCTTTTTCAGTTTCTAATCAGCTTTGGTGGTGCCAGGATGTTTCCTTTCTAAGGAAATTGGGGATGGTATAGGGGGAGAAAAGCTGGCTTTTGCCCTTGACCAACCTTTATTTTGCTCCTACTCTTTGTCTCACCTCACTTCCTTGTGTTTCCTTTCTCCAGTCTCCTCCTATTTTTCATACCCACTTTCTTCTGCTCCCGGCTTCTTCTTTATTTGCCCTTTATTCCTTCAGCACAGAAATGTGTCAGCCTTTAGGGGTGTTTTGGAATACCCCTCCCCTTAGCTTAGCAAAATAAAGCCGATCATTATTAAGGAGTCATAGGTCAGGAGTCATAGGTCAGATGCAGCGAGGAAGGGTTTCTCCACGTAGTTTCTGGCTCAGGATACTGGGCTCCTAACTCTGGCTGAGCTACCCTCTCCTGGACTCATAGTCAACAGGATTGTTTATTACTGCTGCTGCTTTGGAGACTCCCATCTTGAGTCTCTGGATGATATACTAATAGCACAATCTCCTGCCGGAGTTTAAGTAGACTTTTGGCTTTGTCTCCTTGGTTGCCTCTGTCCCCTCATCTGTATGCATGAATAATCCAGCACTGACGTCTTCACATTTACTCCTTCTGTGAGTTCAGAAAGAATACATCTGAATGGCATACTGGTTTTTGTCCCTTGATCCTTTCTAGTCGTCAGCACAACAGATGCATCAAGGTCTAAAACCAGTACCTCCAAAGTCTCTTTTCCCTAACGTGTTATCAGAGTGCTTTGTAAACAGAGTGTTTTCTCTCCCCGTGTTTGACTGGTATTGTTCTTGACCATTTGAAGATTATCCTTTTTCATAATGATTTTTCCCCCCTGAAGTTCTGCTCACTTCCCTGTTCCTTTCTTTTGTTCATGTGTTACCTTAAACTTAAGTGGGCAAAGCTCATAAGATCTTATTACCCCTACTCCCAGCTGTAACCCCAAGTGATGTCTGGAACCCACATGTTCATGTTCCCTTTTAGTGGGATTATCTACCAAGTTGTCTGATGTAGAAGCCAAGGGGCCATTTCCCTGTTACCTTCCATTTGTTCCCAGCTTTTATCATTTCTGTCTGTTTTTTCTTCCTCTAGTTCATTAACTCTCTTCTGTTTCCATTGTGTGGATATATGTTCTTATCTCCTACATGAGCTATTATAAAAGCCTCATTTTATGGTCATTAGGAGGCTTCTGCTGTCCACATTGCTACCAAGATTTTTTTTAAACTACTAAGATGAGTCCATCATCTGCTTAAAGTATCTACATTTTGGGATGGTGAATGTTCCTTTTCCTTATTGTGAGCCAAATAGAAACTTGGCAAGAAAGAACATATGGGACCTTATTAATTATACACATATGGGTATCATGTCAGAAATGGCTTCTGTGGAAAATAAACTACAAAACACTGTTAGGTTGAACTCCCTTTCCAAGCACAGTGTTGCATATTTTTATTTTTGCTTGGAGCAAGATTTGTAACTCTGGTCATTTTAGCTAACACCAAGAAAAAAAATGGCGACCAGTCAGGTGCTAACTGGAAAAGCAGAAATAAGTCTATGAAATTGTAGTCACTGCTATTAGATAAATTGGCTGCTTTGTCAGTAAGACCCCATTGGCAGTGAATGTGTTTTCCTCTTCTTCTGAGGAAATGGGATGAAGGCTTGGGATGGGAATTTTGAGCCTAGGGTATGGGTGCTCAATAGAAATTATTAGAAAAACCCAGTGTTGCAGCGAGACAGTAAGACTGCTGCTGTTCTTGGCTGCATACAGAACTTGACTTCTAAGTCTTGACTTTGACCTTCTTGATTTCCTGTACCAGTTTTCAATGGTGGACCTGCTTATTTGACTCACTAATGTATTTTTAAAGTCTGAAAACATCATGCTAACTTTAAACAAAAATTTCGCTTTTCCAAGATAGGAAGAAACTGTTTCTTCCCCTTTTGCCCCATTTTGATAATAGTGGAGTGCCAGAATCTATTTAAGACATTTAAAAGTAGGTTTTCATTAGGGTTACAATAGCTTAGAGAAACAGAATTCCAGAAAATTCTGCATTGCGAAAATGCCACTTGGAACTCCTCTGAGAATCAGCACTAAAATTAAACCAACTGTCTTATCTTGTTAGAGAAGGAGAGAGACTTGTGGGTATTGAGACAGTTTTTTGCATGACTTTAAGGTCACTACGCTCATGGGCAGCTCAGCTTGCTCTTGTTCTCAAGGCTCGGGCTTTTGGCTCCCTATGTTGGAAGCAGAAAAGAATTCTAGAGAACTGAATAAAGCTGGGGTATTTTGATTGACTGTGCTTATTCCACAGCTTTTGAAGATCCTGACAGTGCCGTGGATGACCGAGATAGTGATTATCGCAGTGAGACCAGCAATAGCATCCCGCCTCCTTACCATACAACTGCCCAGCCCAACGCTTCTGTGCACCAGTTCCCAGTGCCTGTGCGATTGCCGCAGCAGCTGCTGCTTCAGGGCAGTTCCCGGGACTCTTGCAATGACTCTGTGCAAAGTTATGACCTTGATTATCCAGAGCGGCGGGCCCTCAGGTGGGTGTTGGGAACAAAATGCTTTCTCTTCCTAGTATGCAGGTCCCAGGATGCAACTGACATCAAGGATTTGGGTACCTGAGGTGATAGAGGAAATATAGCAGTATGGTGGACCAACCTACAGCCATTTTATGTAGAATCTCAGTCTTTTTTTCCCCCTCTTCTTTATAAAGTTCACATTTATGCATGGGATGGTGGCTTAGTCATTAAGTTGTGTCGGACTCTTGCAACCCCATGGATTGTAGCCTACCAGCCTCCTCTGTCCATGGGATTTCCCAGGCAAGAATACTGGAGTGAGTTGCTATTTCCTTCTCTAGGGGATCTTCTGGACCCAGGAATCGAACCCAGGTCTCCCACATTGCAGGCAGGTTCTTTACCGATTGAGCCACCAAGGAAGCCCACATTTATGTATATCCATCAGTAAGAGTTTTTCTTTATTATCAGTAGGTGGGGACAGACATACTTGGGGTAGATGGCTGAAAAAAACCTGCTCACCTCTCTGCCCAGCCCAGTGACTTTGATATACCTTTCATTAAGATTAAAAAAAAAAAAACAACCCACAGATATTAAATGTTTGGGTAATTCATCCTACCTAAATATTTCCCTGGGAATGTCAGAAGAAAACCAATATAATCTCACTATAGCAGATTCAGTACTTTTGCTGGAACTTAAAAAAAAGCTTTTTATTAATTTCTTAAATACATAAAACATTTAATGTAAAAGTATGTTGCTGCTGTAAGCTGCTAAGTCTCTTCAGTCATGTCCGACTCTGTGCGACCCCATAGACGGCAACCTAAGTATGTTAAGGTACAATATAATACACAGCAAAGAATTACCCACCCACACCTGTTTGTCTTCCTCTATTGCCTCCTCTTCCTGCCTCCTAGTTCTCTACCACCCTTGTTTCTTATGCACACTTCCACAGACCATTGTCATATACTTAAAAGCATAAAAGCAAATACATATATGCTCCCTGCTGCTGCTGCTAAGTCACTTCAGTCATGCCTGCCTCTTTGCGACCCCATGGACTGCAGCCCACCAGGCTCCCCCATCCCTGGGATTCTCCAGGCAAGAACACTGGAGTGGGTTGCCATTTCCTTCTCCAATGTATGAAAGTGGAAAGTGAAAGTGAAGTCGCTCAGTTGTGTCCGACCCTCAGCGACCCCATGGACTGCAGCCTTCCAGGCTCCTCCTTCCATGGGATTTTCCAGGCAAGAGTACTGGTGTGGGGTGCCATTGCCTTCTCCGTATATGCTCCCTCCTCTTCCCCAAACTTAAAAAAAAAATCATACTTAAAATTTAGAGAAATAATATATACTTCTCATATATTCACATAGCCTAGATTCATTAGGTGTATTAACATTCTGTCATGTTTACTTTGTCTCATTCTCTCTAATATATATTCATATACACATACCTTTTTTTGTTTTTTTGGCCATGCCTTAGAACTTATGGGATCTTAGCTCCCCAACCATGGATTGAACCCATGTGCTTGGTAGTGAAAGCATGGAGTCCTAACCGCTGGACTGCCAGGGAAGTACCACACATATGTTTTCTTTTTTCCTGAACCATTTGAAAGTAAGTTGAAGATACCAAGTTACTTTACCAGGAGGTACTTCAGCGTATAACTCCCAAGAAAAAGGACTTTCTTTTATATAACCATAATATTATGATCACACTCAAAGAAATTTAAAGATACAATATTATTTAGCATCTAGACCATATTTAAATTTTTTCAGTTGTCCCAATAATGTTCTTTATGCTGCTGCTGCTGCTAAGTTGCTTTAGTCATGTCCCATTCTGTGCGATCCCATAGACAGCAGCCCACCAGGCTCCTCTGTCCCTGGGATTCTCCAGGCAAGAATACTGGAGTGGGTTGCCATTTCCTTCTCCAATGCGTGAAAGTGAAATCGCTCAGTCGTCTCCGACTCTTAGCGACCCCATGGACTGTAGCCTACCAGGCTCCTCCATCCACGGGATTTCCCAGGCAAGAGTACCGGGGTGGGTTGCTATTTCCTTCTCCTATATATATATATATATTTTTTTTTTCTTTCTTTTTGATGCAGGATCCAATTAAAGAGTATGGTGCCTTTCATGTGATTTCCCTGTTTCTGAAGTCTCCTATAATCTCACAAAATTCCCTTACTTTTTTATTTTTAATCTTTTGAGACACTAACATTTTTTGAAGAGTCCAAACCAATTTTGAGAATGCCTCTTAATTTAGTTTGGTCTGATTGTTTTTTCAAGTTTATAATCAGGTTAAATATGTTTGACAAAAACACTACATAAACTTTTCCTTCACAGTGCATCAGCAGTCACATTTTACGTTGTCTTGTTATTGTTGACATAATTGATTGTATAATTTGATTTCTGGGTTAATCTGGTATATATACCAGATTTCTCTAATGTAAAGTTACCTTTCTTCTTTGTAATTGTGGATCTTTGGGATGACACCTGAGATTGTGAATATGTTCTGTTTCTTCAACAACCATTTATATATTGATTTTAGCATCCATTGATAATTGTTTCCTGAATCAATATTTCACTGGTTGGAGGTTAGTTTTTTGAAAAACCCCTCCAATTTAGCTCATAATTTTGGTTGCTAATATTGATTATATTATAGGATGATCTGAGAGTTTTCCCCACCGTATCAAACTGGTGAGTAAATATTCTGAACCTCAGATGGTTATATACCTGCTAGACAACATCCTAACTCTGTTTACTGTCATCTCTGAGAGTATTTTCAGTAAAATTTTATCATGTAGAATTCTTACTGTTCACAGTTTAATTCTGAAAAGAAATGTGGCAGGAATCCTACTGAAGTTGGTCCCTACTTCTTGCTGGTTTATTAATTGCTTATTTTATTCATTTGGTTTTAGTTATTTATATTTTCTTTAAGAAAAAAACATAATAGCAAAAAAAAATTGTTTTGGCTGTCCTTCCCCTCTGTATTTATAAGCGTTGAGTGTGCAGGCCAGCAATAATAATGGCACATCAGCTTGAATTATGACTGCAGTTGTCAGAAGAATATGTAGTTTACCTGATCATTACCTTGTTATCACTGCTGTAATAACACTTGGAAGAGCGTTAGTGTTGTACTTTAAGTTGTAAATTTTTTTTCCTAAAATTTTTCTTTAATTGATCACATATAAATTTGATTAGTTTTCTGTATCAGTATATGAAATGAGATTAAAGAGTAAATATTTTAGCATCTCCAGCAAAGGAGACGTTAACATGATTTTTAAGTAAACTTGTATTACCGACATTTTTAACAAATTTTTGACTTGATTTTTCTTTAAAAATTTTTTGAAGAAATTGTATCACTAGTTTGGTTTTTAAACTTCTATTACTGTAAATACTAAGTTCTTGGAAATAGTCTAAGACCTTAAGTTAGGGCTTTTAAGGAAGAATTTAAAATCCTTGATTGAACCAACAGTTTGTAGTACCTTCTAGTAAACTAGAAATGTAAAAATAAATAGTTTCTATTGCCACAGCCATGGCTATTGACTGATTTATGTTGCAATGATAAAGACTTCTTCTAGGATGGAGTGAGTTAGTTTGACTTTTTGAGAATATCTGAGAATAATGAAACTGCATATTTTATGTGTGTGTGTGTATATATATACACACACACACACACACACACACACACACACACACACATATATATGTATGTGTAAATTGGTTTCCCTCACTCAACCAAATAATGGGAATAACCAGAATAATGGGAAATGTATGTATATTATATAAAAATGCATAATTGGAGGTTTGACAATGGTGTTGGACTTTGTGAGCTATTAAGCATATCTCTAGTGTTGAGGGGTATCAAAAGAATATCCGTCTCACTCTTGATGGCTCTTTAGTGGCTAAGTAACACTTTGATGTTGTTTCTGTTTCCTAAATAAATGCTATCAGATGTTAGATCTATAGAAGAACACATTGAGCTGACAGACTCCTAGTCTGCAGGCCTTCTCTACACCCCATCTCAGTACAAAGGAAATAGGCAGTCTTTAACTTCAGTGAAAGAAAGGTTGGCTGTCTTCTGTATTCACTGACTGAAGTTGAATGTGTAGCTTCTGATTCTGTAATCAGTATGCAAAATATGTTCGTTTCACTGTGATCCTCAATGCATACAGCCTTTAGGTTTCACAAATGACAAATTATGATACTTTAAATAATTTTCTCTTTTTGGTACTGTGACAAGGTTTGACTTATAGTAGTCAAAAATTTTTATTATATTTTCTACATATTTTTCTTTTTAAAAGTAGTGTGTTTGACCATATTCTTGGCTATACTACCTAAAATACAACCTTCAGCAAGTTAACAGCTTGGTGGCTTCTCAGACCCAAATTCATCAGGAAATTTAGATTTCTTGATATCCCTTGATATATGTTCATGGGCTATGTAACAGTTCTAAACTTTGGCATTATAAATACATTCTAAATATTGATGGAACATATTCTTATTGTTTGCTTCTTTCTTTCTTAGAAAACAGTAGGATCCTAAGTAGTTAATGGTAGCAAGTGAAGTATTTTAAAGCTGTTATAGGTAGTCTTTCTCTGATGTGGAAAAAACTTTTTGACTATGTTGTTATAATGCTGAATTAAGAATGTATGGATTTCCTTATATCTTTTCAGTCTGAATGGTTTTTATCAGACAGATAATTTTACTAATTTTAGTTTTCTCATTGAATATGCACTGAATCTTACAATTTTTTTTTTCCTTTTCCCTGTTTCTCCTTTTTTTTTCTTGCCTTACTATTCCTCCATTTTTCTCTTTACATCAGACAAGGCTTTCAGGCTCAAAATGACAAAATTAGAATTATTCCATCTTTCTCTGATGTTGACTATGAAGAGCAAGAATGTATATATGAGGAGGTAGAGGGGGAAATGTCTCAAGAGTTTCTAGAAGACAGTAACATAAACTTAAAGGAAGCAAAGGTAAAAGAAGTGAGAACTCTTTTGAAAACTGATGAATATTACAACCAACAAATACAACCAAAGTACAAGAATTCAAAAAAGGCACCATCTCAAAGCCAAGAGACAGAATTCTCTGCTGCCTTTAATTATGACCTTAAGTTTGAAATGCCTGCTTTCTCCAGATATCCTCAGAACTATGATACAATAGATAGGAGAAGGAAAAAAACACCCTTGTATAGTCATTTTGAAGACAGTGAAAGAAGACAATATGATGATAAATCAGGGACTAAGACTAACTTTAAAAGTATATATCCTAACACTGGAAATTGTGACTTTTGCCACATTGGAAAGAAGGAACAAAACTACACAGTTTTGCATCCCTACAAAAATGGATTTGTGGTTAAGAGTGGCAAGTGGGCTGCTAACTTAGAAAATCATGATTTTGATCTTCCTGGTTGTTTTAAGAACTATGAAAAGTCATCTGACTTAAACCAGCATGTTACTAATTTCACTCCATTAGATATTCTTGAAGATTCTACCAGCAGTACTTCAGATGAACTTCTGGGTTCTCCTGTTTCTGATAAGCAGGAAGGTTTACTGTCACCAACATGTCATCCATCCAGTGTCCATCATATTGGAGGTTTTCCAGAAGAATATTATAGAGCATATCCTTCATTCCCATCCCAAAGGATGAATTGTGACACACTTAGAGATCTGTCTGGGTGCCCCACGGAAGAGATGACCCTTTCCTGTGTTGAGGAACCCAAGGAGGACTATGTTGATACAATGGATGAGCTTCAGTGTTTGGTAGAAACAGTGTCAGAATATTTAGCAGAAAAGGAAGAGGAGATTAATAAATTTGGTTCCCTTTCAGAAACTAAAAAAACACTTAAACATAATAGTACTATTAATAATGCAGAAAAGAAAATGCCTGAGGATCAAATACCATCTTCAAACCTTGTCAAGAACGAGAAGGACAAGGCCATCTCTTTCCCTGAGCTGAATGGAGTGAAATGTGCTGTTGGATCTTTATTTAGTTCACTCTCAGAAAAGGTGGGTTCAGGCACAAAGCATCTAACAACCTCTGTGGAAAATCTGGTTCATTTAGTTCCAGAGAAAACAGAAACTCTCAATCAAACAGGGGTGAGTAATTTGCCATCTAGACCCAGAGCCAGGTCAGTATCAGAGAAGGATCCTTCTGTACAATCTCCATCTCCTATATCTTCTCAAACAGTTGACAATAAGGACTTTCGCAAAGTGGACAAAACTTTTGAAAATGAGCACAAGGACAGTACAACTGGAAATCTAAACTCTCAGGATGCAACAGAAACTGGTGGAAGGGACTCGGCTCCACAGAGTCAGAGTTCAGTTATAAAGTCTGTTTTCAGCATGCTAAATCCATTAAAGATATTTTCGGAAAAGGATGAAACCAAAAACGATGATGACCAGAGCAAGTCAACAAGAAAGGAAAATTTTGTTGTATGTGATTTGGGGTCAAATCAAAGGGAAGATACCCTTGGCAATGACAGTAGCATTGTCACTTTAAATAGGAGTGATGGAGAAACTCCCCACCACCAAATGCCCGTAAGTGAGGATTTGTTGTTTTCTAACTCAGCCTTTGAACCTTCTAACTTAGCTCTTTCTGCAAGTAAGAAAGATGATGTTGCGAATCTATGGGAAAGAGAACCCTGTACAGATCTGTCTGTGTCACCAGAGCAACCAAAAATATGTGTCAAGGATACTTTGGAACATCCTTGTGTAGCTGGGAGTAGAACTGCAAATAAAGAGGCATCTTCAGAGCCATTAGAGGGAAAGAAAATTACTGGTGATGATTTCCTGGAGCCACTCAGAAAATCTTTTAGCCAGTTTTTGCTCACTTCCCCTGAGACCTGTTCAAAGGAGACTTTGTCAGACTCTATGAAAATTCACCAGTTGGAAGAAGATGGATGGGAAAGGGACCCTAAGAAAGATGGATGTTCCTTTTCCTTTAGTGGAAAATTACATATTCCATTTCTCAAAGTTCTTAGTCATTCTGAAAAGCAGCAGGATTTAAAAGAGAAAGGAAGCATGTTTCCTTTGTTTAAATTTTCTTTCACTGACAGTCATAAAACTGTCAATGACCAGAATTTTCATGGCTCAGCAGTAACCACTGATGAAGAGGTCCAAAGAAACTGCCATGCAAATACCAAACTTAGTTCAATAAAACCTAATTCAGTTCCAGATATTCATAGTAATCTAAGGAAATTTGGTGATATAAAGACATCTAATGAGAGTGACCAAATAAATACTTCTGAAGATGCCACACTTACTAAAATAAAGTGTGATTCGGCTCCAAATATTAATAGTAATCTTGGGAAATTTGGGAGTATAGAGGAATTAAACTCAAGTGACCACACAGCAGTAGAGAACTGTGAGAGAGATACCTTAAACATTCCTGGAGATGTGTCCAAAGAACATATACCTTCAGATTCTTTAGAAGAAAGTAAGGCTCTTACACAAGTGACATCCTTAACAGTACCAGACTCTTCATTAGCATTTAGTTCTACCACTTCAAAACCCACCTCAGTTAATGAAACGAGTGATGACAAACTTGTAGACAAAGCTTCTGAGAAAAGAACCCAAGGAGGACTCTTTTCTAGCCTGTTTAACAGGTTTTCTTCTTTAGAAAACTTGTCTAATCAACAAGAATTAAATGTGAAAAAAGATGACTCTCCTCACAGGAATAATACCCCAAGCCTATTCTCTGGAATATCTAACTTGATATCCGGTAGCAGTATGACTGATTCTAAACCAGATGCAGCAAAGTCCATGTCTTTAGGTGACCTAAAAGGTTTGAATGGAACTAAACGTTTATCCTCGGATGAGATCCCTGTTACTTCATGTGTGACTTCTGAAAACCAGAGGAATCGTGAAAAACAAGAAACATCTGGCTTTATAAAAAGATGCTTGACTTTACCTGAAGAAGACATTCCATTATCTGATGCTGGGGTTGACGATCATTGCCCTCCTACGTGGAAAAACCAGCAAAGTGAAAAGAATTGCCCCTCTTCTGCCAACAGTGTACTTCACTGCACTCCAGTTGCACAGCAGAACCTATCAGAGAAATCTTTGCCTATGAGGCAAATACCACATCATGTTCTTGAGGCAAAACTACATGAAAATTCTAACAAGTCAACTTCACCTATACTAAATACTAATATTCTTAGTCATTCAAACCACTATCAGTCTTTTGAAGACATGGACAGTTATGACTGGGATTCTGATATAAAAGATTTCTCAAAAAATTCCAGAAAAATTCAGCCAGTATATTATGTGTTGAATCAAAATACATTTCCATCAACCGATGTTTTCTTGTGGCCTGACTCAGAAAACTCAGCAATAAATTTTTGCCAAAAAGATCAAAATGCAAATATCTCGGAGGGGAGAACAAATCCAAACAGTGTCATTTGGTGTGACTTACCATATGAATCATTCAACCAGTTAGCATTTAATGAAGATTACTTATTAAGAGGTGATATGTGGGCAGCTAACTCATTATATGGAAGTTCTTGTTATTTTCCAATTAATGAGACTAAGAATTCACTAGAAGAATTACCCATTGACTTAAGTTGTTCTTCAGGTTATGAGAAGAGTACACGCCCCATAGTTGACCTAGATTCATCAAGAATGGATGAAAACTTTATTTTTTCAAGTGTTGGTTATGAATATCAGGAGTGGTTGTCATGTCTTGAAAATGGAATCTGGTGGCCATCAGAGGATGGTGATTATGGATATTTTATGTTCCATGATGGCCAATATATCTACTTTTTCCTTACTGATTCTACTGGGCAGTATGCGTATTTATTTATACCTGATTTTTCTTATGAAGAGTATTTGAATTGTGACTTACAAAATGTGACAAATGATCTGTCAAGTATTATGTTGGATGATTGTACTGTTTCTGCTTACAGTTTTAAAGTACTTGACAAGGAAGATGAATTACTGTGGTATGTTGAAGAGGAACCAAATGATGACCCACTTGATTTATCTGTAGTTTTGCCAAGAAGTGAGGGACCAGTGTATCTAAATTTAGGAACCTTTTCACAAGTACTTGAGTCAGATTATGACCAAAGGAATCAACTATTAGATTTTTCAGGCTATAATCCTCAAAAGTCTGAAGGAAATTTTGTAGCTTTTAAAGAAAGGCCATGTGGCTCTGAAGACTTTGAATGTATATTGGATCTCAGAAATCAGCCCCAAACTATTGGTAATCATGTCTTAAATAAAAATGAAATTATAAAGGGAGATAAACATCAGCCTCTCTCTAAGGATTCATCAGTTAACCTTTCTAGTTTCCACTGGATCCAGTCTTCTTCTGAAGAAGTTTCCTCTTCAGAAGATAAGACTAACACATTTCCTGAAAATAAGACTGACATCCCACAGCAAACAGAAGAGATGTCATCATTGAACAAAGTGACTTCGTTATTTTCTGCATTGGGTGCTTCAATTGGAAATACTTTGAATTTTGATAAGAGTGAAGCCTTAAAGTCATCAGCCACAGAGAAAAGAGATCAGCAGTCAAACTTAGCAGAGGTAACAAATGACAGTCTTCAGTTATTAATCTCAAGTAAGCAACTAGAGAGTAACTCTCAAAATGAGAAAGAAAGTCTTCTCAAGAAGGATTCAGAGAGACAAATAGTATCCAGTGTTCAGCAACTAGAATTTACTAAAAATATGAAGAAAGAATCCCCTTTAAATAAAAGCATGCCTGTGAAAAAGCAAAGTTTGTTAAAACCTGTTTTTCAGGTAAGCCAAGCAACTCCTCAGGATAACTCAGATATAGAAGATGACAAGATGATTACAGCTGACTCTGTTTCAGTTTCCCATGTATCACAGTTTAGTAGGGATGAACACAAGAACTATAAGCCTCCCCAGGACCAATCTTCCAAAGAGTCTGAGAGAACTTTATTTAAAAGCGCGCTGAAACTCTTTGGCCGGGAAGAATACCCTTCAGTAAGTGCAACAGAAAATGAGAAGCAGTCATCTGGATTTCTGAACCTGTTTAAAACCCAAGTAAATAAAGAAGGATCACCAAGTTTAGAAAAGAATAATGATAAAAATAGAAAGATATCATCTCAGGAAAAGAATGAATCTCCTGGTGTTTCAAATTTTTTTGGTACTCTAGGGGATTTCTTTAAAAGCAGTGTGTCTCCTATACAAACAACGGAAAATGTGGCTGTTTCTTCGGTGACTAATAAGGAAGAGGTCAAGTCTAGTCCTAATGCCACACATCTAGCTAGACAGGATGTTGGGAACTTTCCTGTTGCACCAGTTTCCTCTAAAGGGAAAGTTCGAGTTAGAGGTCTGAACAAGCAGACTACCATTGATGACAGTGAGCTAAAGGAACCAGCAATTAAGGAGATCAAGGGTGATCATTTGACTGAAGAAGAGGTACCCTCCAGAGACCACCTAACCTACAAGTCACCAAATTCATCTTTCTCAACAGGTTTCAAAGACTGTTCCAAAGATTCTTCAGTAGAAGCCAGTGGTATGTCTATAGTGACAGAAGTCCTAAGAAGTAATAAAATATCTTTAGATATTCCAAGCAGAAGAAATTCAAATGAACAAGATCATTTTTCTGACAAAGACCACAGTTTTTCAACTGCCACAACATCTCCCTCCCAACCAGAATTGCCAACAAGAAAGAATATATTTTCTTTCCTGACTGGATCTGAAAAATCTGAGAACAGAGCCTCTGCTGCTCTACCTAGAACCAAATCTCAAGCAGAAGGGCTATTCACACTTCCTTCCTTTTTCCCCACTGCTAACTCAGGCAGCAAGAAGGATGCCTCTCCTAAAAGCTCTTTCAGTTTCTTCAGCTTGTCTTTTTCGGATGAAAAGCAGCAGAGTCCTGGGAAAAAACAGAGCCTTTCAACTACTGCTCCAGTGACTTCCCAGCCCTGTAAGAAGCCAAGTGTTTTTGTGGACATGAGTGGTACAATAACTAAAGAAGGTTCTAATGGCAATGGAGATAGCCTGGTCCAGGAAGTAGTTCATGAACAGCAAATGGCTTCTTGTGTTTCCATTAGCAACACCACTGAGATTATCTCTCTTGCAGATGAGCTCAACATAGAGGAGAATGATCCAGGAAAACTAGGTTCCAGTAATGGACCAAGGACATCTTCAGATTTCCAGATAAATCAATCACAAAAAGACAATGTTCCTCATTCACCAGGATTTCAGGCACAGACTGAAACACTGCTTATTGGTCCAGAGACCCTTGAGATATCTACCCACGAAGAAGCTTTTATACAAGAAGCATCCATGAATGACTCACTGCCCAGCTCTTTTTCCCATGATAGCCATTTGGTTGAAAAGCTCAACAATTTAAACACTTGTACTAACTCCCACCAAAATGAAAGATTTACTAGTGATCCATTGAATTTGCCATTAGAAAAGGCCCCTGATGAGGTCTTAACAAAGATCCTGGAGCCAACTTCTTCCTCTGTGGAGCCAGGAGGTACATGGCACCTCCAGAGTCAAGGTACAGATAAAGAGGAAGACAAATCGGTGTTGGACTCTTCAGTAGAAATGCTTTCGGGGTTTGTGACCAAAGTGAAATCTTTCTCTGGGTCCTTAATTGAACCTCCCAAAACGTTCTCCGGGCTTTTCTCTTCTCCTAAACCTCCAAAGAAAAATTCTTTTTTCTCTCTCTCTTCTGATACATCATCTCAGCCTCTCAAAGGTGAGTTATTTGGAATTTTTAAAAGTCCCAAACCAGAGACATGCAAACAAGAATCATCCGTTCCAGCTACTGCATTGCTTCAAAATGGTAGTCTCAGAGATACTGTAGGGTCAGTACCTCCAGAAAATTTGTGTAAAGAAGTTACCTTGGGAGCACTCAATTCAGAATCTATGGTCAGTGACTGTGGAATGACTGTGGTTAGTGCAGAGTCAGACTTGGAGACCTTGACAGATGATCCTAAACTAACAACTGAAATGGAAAACAATAATATTCCAGACAATATTCCAGAACCCCAACATTCTGAAATAATTGAGGGTGCATCTTCTGTCTCAGGGGATGATACTGGGCAAGGAGTATTGTCTCTGAGCGATGAAGGAGACATGGGGATGCTGCAGGCTACAGACACAGAGGCATCATTGGAAGCAGAGCATATCCCATTGCCAATACAGTTGCATCCAGATCCTACCTGGATTGCCAAAGAGCTTCCTCCTCCAGTTCAGCCACCTCTTCCTCTTGAGCCAGAGCCAGATATGCAATCCATCTCCGCAAACCAAGACTTCTTAGAGCTACAGGCAGCCAGTTCACTAGAAACAGCGCTGTTCAGTGAGGCAAGTGTCAGCCAGAGTGCCACACCGGAAACCCAAGGTCACCCTCCACTGGAGGAACCTGTGCTTTGTGCCAAAGAACATTGTGAGATACTTGATGCCCAGAAAGACTCACCTGCAGTCCCCCAGGAAGCGGAGCAGCCAATCCCAAACGTGACCAGTTGGCCAAAGCTCTATTTCCCATCTTCTGCTGCTGACTACGGGAAATCACTGAGCTCGTTCTTTTCCTCTCCTTCCTCCACTGGCAGTAGAGCAGCAGAGACTGGTTTAATGTCCAGTTTTAAGAAGCTGTCAACTCTCTTTGAGGGAGGTAGTGAGGGGAAGGGGAGTAGTATAGTAGCAAGCGATTCAAAACTAAGGTTTGGAAAGAAGCTGGATCTTTCATTTCCATGGCTGAAAGAGAACAAAGGGGACTCTGAACAAATGCCTGCAGAATCCTCCTCTCCAGCTTTGGCTATAAGCAGTGATCAGGACCTTAAATCTGGTGAGACTGACAAAACTTTGGAGTCTTCTCAAAGGTCTGGGGCCTGTGCTGAGCCAGCTAAGATCTTGACTCAGCCCTCTGGGACTTCTGAGCAGCTGGAGGCTGGGCCAAGTATATGTACTCAGGAGCTCTCAAGGCCTGGAGAAGTGGAAAACCAGCAAGAAATCCCAGCATCTGGAGAAGACAAGGATACCAAAGATATCTGTCCTTCAGAGAGTCATGAGGAACAACACTGCACTGTCTCTGAGCTACTTCAACCAGAAACACATGAAGAGGAGGCAGAGCCTGCTAGCACTGGCTGTGTTTCAAATGTACAGCAGCCAGTTACTCTGCTGGACATCAAGGAACCAAAGACCAGCAAAAGGCCTGTTCTCAACTAAAGCATCATAAATGATTTTAAGGAATTGACCATTTATGATGCAATGACTTAGTGGTAGCTTAACCATAGCCTGCTTTTTATCCTCCTTGTGTCTTTCCCAGCACCTGAGCTTCATGTTAGGCATTAAATAACAAGAAATAATATGTGGATATTGTCATCTCTTCTCTCTACCAAATATAATTCACTTATTGGAACAATGCGCTTCCTGGTTAAAGGAAAGGCTAAATTCTGGGATTTACTTACTCTGGCTTGCTCTGCCTTGAATAATGTAGAAGGGAGGGCAAGAAGAGGCAGCAAGTCATTGAGTGGCATATATTATTAATAATTACAGCCATGTGATAGACTTGAATGCTTCTTTGGGCCTTGAACACCTATATCTGTAATAGCTGGGAGAGATCTACTTTGCTTTGCTTTTCCAAGTCTTCTAAGATGCTTTCTCCAGTGGCAATGAAATTACTAAGTAGAATATAAAATGCAAAGGATGGCTTGGAATAATCTATACTGTATATCCTATTCCATATGGATTTGCATAGCTTCTTCCAGTTTCTGAGTTTTATCATCCATGAGACTGGTGTTTGTTAGGTGTTTTTGGTAGAGTCTCCCAGGAGCTCAGGGCTATCATTTGCTGTGGAGCATTGTGCTCTATGGTGGAGCATTGTACAGGGTCCACCTGCAAAGCGTACTATTATTTCCCCTAAGAAGATGTACCATACAGGACAGTTTAAGAGTGCTGCCTTGAGCACTGGCTCAAAGCAGTCCAAAGAAGTTGGTCAAATACTTTGAAGATTGTGTGTTAGGAACTACTCAGCACAGTGGCCTGGTACCTCTCCTACTGCTATGGGATGAAAAATCAGAAATCAGCCTGGAAACACCAGATAATTGGGAGGAACTGGAGGGAAAATAACACTGGAGAACAATAAACATTAGCCCTTTAGTTAAAGCTTGACTCTTTGGCAAGGGAATTCCTTGTCTATTGTCCCCACACAGAATTAAAATGAAGGGCCCCTGACTTGGGATGGAACTATCCAGATGGGGCTAGGATAGGTCATGTAGCTCATCCCCAGGTCCCTCTCTTTTGAATAGGACTGAGTCTTTAAAATTTAGTATGGCTCAAGGGAGTAACTTCTGAATGCTATTCTTCCTATACAGTCACGATTCACTGCCATTTTCTCTATGCCTCTTATACCAGGAGAACAAATTTCCTCTCCAGGTATGGGAATTCAGGTGGTTGAGATAGGGGATTGTGCTGGTCTCTCTTCAGGAACAAAAATGCATTAATGTGGCCCTGACTCAGATCTTGGAGTTGGACTGTGTCCATTTTGTCCAAAACCGAGCCATGACCTGAGAGGAACTCAGTTATAGATGGCTCTGGGATACTTCCTATGCTACCAGGGATACCACGGTAACATTCATGTCAATGAGACCATTCTCCCTGAGGAAGTTCTTTGTCCTAGCCTCTATTTGGCTTCCATTACCTTGTGCAGATGGTTGAGGGACAATTGAAGGAACATGTTCACTTTCCTTTGCACATTCTGAGGAACAGACCTTTATATTTCCAATTGGAGAGGAAGAAAAGAGTTCTCAATTTAATAGGTAACAGAAAAAGGGAGTAGAGTTCATCCATCCATTTTACTTTGTGAAAATTAGAAAACTTTGATTACAGCCACTGGACAGGTTTTTTTTAAGAAGTTCGAGCAGAGAATTTTAGGCATAAACGGACTATTTGAATAATTCTTAATGCTTACAAAATAGCAGATTAAGATAAAAAAATTCTTCAAAGTCAGTTGCAGGGTTGGGGCTAAGTGCTATTGGAGAACCCAGCATGCTGTGTTGTTTTTCCTTGTTGTGATTTTGCTGAATAGAGCCTAGTTCTTCTAGAATGTGAACTTTGCTCCTCTCTTCCCAGGAACCTCCTGTTTGTGATCCTTGCCACTGATAGAATCATTATTTCCTGGATTCATTCATTATTTTGTTCCAGTGTTTAGTTTGTATTTATTTACTAATCTGTCCTCCTCTCATTCTCACAGCCCCACCAGCAGTAGTAGGTATGGCTCCTCCTGTAACGTGAGTCAAGGAAGCTCTCAGTTAAGTGAACTGGACCAGTGTCATGAACAAGATGATGACCGTCGGGAGAGGGACTCCATTCATTCCTGCCACAGCTCCAGCAGCCTCTCCAGAGATGGACAAGTAGGTTTTGGAGAACAAGAGAAAGCCTTGGAGGTGACAGGTGAAGAGGAGAAGGGGGGAGTGTGTGAACCCAAGGAGATGAAAGAAGATGCCACAGCCTATCCACCCCCAGATATGGTGCTACACAAAGACCTTGTCCGAGGCCCCCAGGAGAGGTAGGTCATGGCTACCTTGAGGACCTCATATGGTTTCCTCAGTACCTGCCCTATGGTACTGCTGACAGAATGCAATTGCTCTGTTTGTTTCCCTGCAGCTGGGTATGGTTGTGATCAGAATACTGAGGCTTATCTCTGCACTGCTTCCATTGTTTTCTGGTGTAATTACCAAAGTATTTGGAGGAACTCTGAAGAACATTGTAGCTGCAGTGTACCAGGCCTTCTAGAGTCTGTAGTTCTTGGCTTACTAGTTGACCCCATGTATGACAACCTCTGAGTCTGAAACTGACCTGAGCCCTGAAGATTATTTCATTCAGAGGAGCTGCTTCAAATAAAACAGGCTTCCTAGCCTATTAATGTTTAAATTTTTTTGGTGAACATTGTTTTTCTTTTTTTTTTTCTTGACTAATCTGGGAGACAGTTAAAGAACTGATCTAGAAGCCAGATCTAAATCACCTTTCTGTATCCCTGGGGCCTAGCAGTACGTCTGGCAGTTGGTATCCAGAAGAAGGAAAATTTTAAACTTGTCCTTTTAACAGTCACATAATGAAGCTTAGTACTGAGTTTGAGTATTGTTATTGTTGAGCTAAATTGGTCAGTGAGTTGCTGATAGGTTGGGGCAAAGCAGGGTTTCCCAGTCTTGGCACTATTAACGTTTTTAGCCAGATAATTCTTTCTTCGTTTTTTTGTTTTGTTTTGTTTTTGATATTTTAGCTACATTGTGCAGCATGTGGTGTGGTTCCCTGACCAGGGGTTGAATTCAGGCCTCTACAGTGAAAGCACCAAATCTTAACCACTAGGCCATCAGGGGACTCCCTGAGCCAGATTATCGTTTGTTATGGGGAGCTATTGTACGCCTTGTAGAATGTTTAGTGGCATCCCTGGCCTCTGTGCACTACATGTCTGCACACTACATGTCTGCACACTACGTGTTTTCACACCAGCAGCTCTTGGTATGAAAACCAGACATGTCTCCAGATATTATTGCCAGAGTTCTCCTGAGGGGCAAAACTGTCCTTAGTTGAAAACCACTGGAGTAGAGTGACAAGAGCTAGATGTGACTTAAATTCTCAAATTTCAAGGTCATGGGAAGATCAGAGCACTGAACACTGATTATATGGTAAAAGTTAGAAAACAGTTGATGCCTCTACTGTACCACTCGAAGGTAGAAAATTATTTTCTGTTTGTTTTCCTGATTTTTAATTGTCTCTGGTGGCTCATCTAGTAGACAAGACATCAGAGAGACTGAGTTCTGGACCAGCTTTTTTTTTTAACTGGACTGACAACTCACTGAAAGATAGCTCTTTGTAGACCTTGGACTTTAAAGATGTTATTGTCTGGGTAGAGGTTCTTGGTCAAGCAGCAGAAGTGCCCGTCCTTCTCTCATGGCTTTGTCATCCCAGATCCTAGCTGTGCAAGTGACATCCAGGCTGGTTTCAGAAGTGCCCACAGATGTTTTAAAACAACTGATGCAGTTAAGTGGCATCAGTGCCTAGCATATATTTTGTGTGTCTGTATGGTGGTTTCTTGTTTACTGCCTTGGCGATAGATGCCAGTGAGCGAGGGGAGAAGCATCATCACCAAGAATGAACCACTATTCCACAGGTAAAACCTAGATGATTATTTGTTTAATATAGGCTAGTGTTTCTGCCTCGGAGCTCCTTTGTTATGTGTGTTGTTCCTTGCACTTAGGATGTTCCTGAGGCAGCTCAAGGAACAAGATCACAGCAGGAGGAGGGCTCTGCCTTTTTTCTTAGTGCTTTGGTGTAGACTAGGAATTGATAGGCCTTCCAAAACACTTAGTGGAGTAGAAAGGGTTTGCGGAAACACAGTTCTGCCCCCAGGATGCTATATAGAGCCCCCAAGGGAGAGTGGCCATCCTGAGGGGCGGGGAAGAGGTCTACTCCACGCCTCTCTGCACCGTTTCCATGTTAGCCACTGACTGAGGGGCCCTTGTCACTGCTTTTAGTATCCTGACCCCTAACTGTTCCAGGAGCTGCCTCATCAGGTGAGTGGAAAAAGGGAAAGAAAGAGAGGGAACAGATGAAAAGCTAAAAGCAATTGTCATTTTAGAGAAGAATTTTTTTCATGTTGGATGTTCAGGATATGCTGTTTTAGTGGCTTGAATCACTAGACAAGTATAGGCATGAATGCAAACCTTTTAATTTTAGGTATTTGGCAGTTTTGACTTGAGCACTGTCATCCTGTGGCCTGGGCTTATTTTTAACGAACATTCTTTTCTCTGTTACAAGTTTTCCTGAGGAGACTGCATCTTCGCCATTTACCCAAGCCAGAGCGCACTGGATCCGAGCAGTTACCAAGGTTCGACTCCAGCTGCAGGAGGTAGGAAGTCTGTTGTTCCGGTTCTAGCTGGGACAGTTTTTGCTTTGAAATTGGGAGACATATGGTGCTGAAGAAGCAGCCAGTGATTAGTCATATTATAGTGTGCCTCTGGGAATGCATGACAAGTAAGCTAGAGCCTTAAGAGATGGGGAGGTAGCTGTTGACTTCCTTCTACCCTAAATGATGGAACTCAAATAGACCTGGTGGGTCTGTTATTAAATGCTGTTTTGGTACTACTATCACTGGAGAGGCTATTTCGAGTTTAGGATAGGAGACTGTTTCAGGGCCTCTTAGGGTTAGTTATTGTTTCCTTTGGCCAGCCAGTTCAAGTGCCACTGGCTGACTTTTACAGGGTTGGAAATTTTACTCAGAAATTTCTGTGGGGTCCCCTCATTTAAGGTCCAAAACATCAACACATTAATATCTAAACTAATGTAAAAAAATAAAAATAGAAATATTTTTCATTTTCAATGTTGCAAGTTTGGAGTATCTTTATTTGTGTTTCAGTAGTCAGTCTTCAGGCAGAAAGGTGGTTTTTAAATGATGACAAGTGGCTGTCAGTACTATAATACCTGGCAGCTGTTAAAAATGAAGCATGCTTACCTGTGTAAACACACTTTAAAAGTAATTTATTTTGAAATAACCTAAAACTTAAGAGAAAAGTTGACAAACAGCAGTGTAAAGAACTCCCATATCCTGCTCACCAAAGTGCCCCAGTTGTTGACATTTTGTATTATTTTTGCTTTATCACCCTGCATCCATAATGATTAATCTTTTGCTGAACCATTTGAGAGAAAGGGAGAGGCATGATGTTTTCCTTTTTGTATTTTACAAAAAGGCAAGGCTGCTCTCCACTGTAACCAAGAAATCCACAATGACAACACTGTCATCAAAACCCCAGGCAAATTTTTGCTAACTATCCCAACAATGTCTCTTCTCTGGTCCAGGATACAACTCAGGCTAACATGTTGCATTTAGTAATCTTGTCTCTTAATCTCCTTTAATCTGAAACAGTTCCTCTTGTTTTTGACGGATACTATAGGCCTTTCACTTTGTATTCTTCACTTTGGGTCTGTCTAGTGTTTCCTCATGTCCAGACTCAGGCCATACTTCCTTGGCAGGGATTACACAAAAATGGTATATTGGACTCTTTTTAGTGAATTGCATCAGAAAGTACATGTTGTCAGCCTGTCCTACCCCTTGTAATGTTGACCTTAATCACCTAGTTAAGGTTGTATCAATTAGATTTCTCCACTGTTAGGCACCATTTTTTCTTGGCAATTCATAAGTGTTTTGTGGTTCCGTACTCTTAGATGATGCCAGTATCTCGTTCTCATCAAATCTCCATGTACAGGCTAAGGATCCATGTATGACTCCTGTCTGAATCTACCACCACAAACGCTGGTTGCCAAATGGTAACTTTCTATTTCCATTATCCTTTCTACATTTGTTAGTTGGCATACTACTATAAGGAAGAGATTTCTCATTTTTTTCCATCAGTTTTTTATTACTAATTTTTCAAAAGTAAGGGTCTTATAATTATAATAAAGGAAAATAAATAACCTCCAGTAGAAGAAGAGTTCTGAATGAGAAAAACAAGAATGTATTGGAGCGGTTTGTTAAGGCCTTTTAAGAGGCAATTCAGAGTCTCTCAAGAATAGCTAAAAGCAGTTGCCAAAGCTTGGAATCATCTAGAGAAAAGCATGGTTTATTTAAGAGTAACCAAGAATGATTGCAATTTAATGAATATTGGAACAGTAGTAAATATATTCTTAACACAGGTCATGTAACTGAAAGCTGATTAGGTGTGGCCAAGAGGAGGAAGGGAAGCCAGAGTTTAAAGAAGGATCTGATAACAGCTGAAGATAGAGGCAGAAGTACACCATTTATACTTAAGATGAGATTTGCTGGCAGATTGATTGAGGTTGTGAGACAGTAAGTTAAGTATGGCACCAGGGACTTTCTTTCTGAGTAATTGGAAGTTCCACCTATCTGCCCTAAGATAATAATTTTTTGTTAGTTTCTTATTATTATAGAATTTCCCTATGCAGGTGTAAGTAAATATGAATTATATTCTAATCTCCCCTTTTTTCTTTACCACCCCCCCCCCCCAAAAAAAATGGTATGTTATACACACAGGGAATATCTTGTTTTTTCACTTGGAGATTCTTCCATATTAGCTCTAGGAGAACTTTTTTCTTTTTAAGTGGTTGCATAATATTTCATTGTATGAATGAACTACAGTATTTAATTTGTCTTCTGTTGATGTTCATTTGGTTCTTTTGGGCCATTTGCTGTAACAAACCATATTGCAAATGATTACCTTTTACATACATCATTTTTTTTGTGTTCAAATATATCTGAGGGATATGTGTTTATAATTTCAATAAATATTGTTCTCCATTTATCAGTGTCTTAAAACAACAAAGGTTTATTTTGCTCATGCTTCTTATCATCCTGTATGTTGAGAAGTTCTACTTTGTTATCTTCTGTGCAATCCAGGGTAAGTGATCAGCCAGCTTCTAGAACATTGCCGATATTGGTGGTGGAGGGAAAGAAAAGATAACAAATGAAAGAGAACATAGCAGATTACTCTTTGGCCCAGAAGATACAGCATGTCACTTTTGCTCACATTTCTATGGCTTAACCAAATTATATAATCATATATAACTTCAAGCAAATGGTATACCTTGAAATAGATAGATTGGGATATTTGTGAAAAACTTTAATAACTATCCCAAAGTATATCTGCCTTCCACCAACTTAAACTCTTACTAGTAATGTCATGACATATTGGGAGTAAAAAAACCAGATCCTTTGCAGAAAGAATTTGAATAGCAATGATATAGACTACATTCCTTTCCAGTGTTGCTTCTTTCCATACTCTGTTTAGTCAACATTTCCAATATATAAAATCTTTTGTTCAAAGTACTTACTGTTTCCATGCATGGAATAAATACTCTTTCTCCTTCTCTGTGTCTCTAACTATTCATCCACATCTTTTATATCCAGTCAGGTGTCAGTTTTTGGATAAAACTTCCAGACTCTGTGCATACAGTAAACTCCCACCTGTATCTTTGGTTTTGCCTTTTGCAGTTTTGGTTACCTGTAGTTAGCCACAGTCCAAAAATAATAAATGGAAAGTTCCAGAAATAATTCTTAAGTTTTAAATTGAATGCTTTTCTGAGTAGTGTGATGAAATCTCATGCTGTCCCACTCCTTCTCATTCTGGATGTGAATCATCCCTTTGTTCAACATATCCCACACATTAAACACTTAGTAGCCGTCTCAGCTCCGATTGACTGTCATGAGATGGCAGTCCTTGTCATCAGATAACCATTATTTTACTTAATAATGGCTCCAGAGTGCAAGAGTAGTGATGCTAGCAATTCATTGTTTTTTTCACTTTTCCTCTTTTATTTTTTTATTAATTTTTTATTAGAGTACATTTGATTTTCAATGTTGTATTAGTTTCTGCTGTGTAGCACAGTGAATCAGCCATACATGTACAATATATCTATTCTCTAGACTTCATTCCCATATAGGTCATTACAGAGCACCAAATAGAGTTCTCTATGCTATACAGTAGGTTCTTATTAGTTATTCTTATATAAAAGTAGTGTGTGTGTATATGTCTGGCAATTCATATATACCACTGAAAAGCAGTAAAGTGCTTCCTTTAAGAGAAATGGTTGAAAGTTCTTGATTTTTAAAAGGCAAGAGGGATAGTTAAGAGTTTGTGGTGGGCATATACACACTTCTGTATTTAAAATGGATAATCAACAAGGACCTACTGTACAGCACATGGAGCTCTGCTCAATGTTATGTGACAGCCTGGATGGAAGGGGAGTTTGGAGGAGAATGGATACTTGTATATGTATGGCTGAGTCCCTTCACTGTTTTATCACCTGAAACTATCACAACAGTGTTAATTGGCGATACTCTAATACAAAAGAAAAAGTTTTTTAAAAAGTAAATTTAAAATAAGGAAAAAAAAATGATACATTGAGGTGGCTAAGATCTATAGTTAGGATGAATCTTCTAACCATGAAATTGGTAAGAAGGAAAAAGAAATTCACGCTAGTTTTGCTGTCACACCTCAAACTGCAAAAGTTGTGGTCATAGTGTGTGATAAATGCTTAGTAAAATTAGAAAAAGCATTAGGTTTTTACAGTTTTAGGACAGCAAGAGAGACCACATTCACATAAATTTTATTACAGTATACAGTTGACCTTTGAACAATACGGATTTGAGCTGCATGGGTCCATTTATATGTGGGTTTTTAAAAATAAACACTATAGATCTATGCAATCTCTGATTGGTTGAATCTGCAGAGGCACAACCTTGAATCCCAAAGGCCAACTATGGGACTTGAGCATCCTTGGATTTTGATATTCATGGCAGGTCCTGGAACCAATTTTCTGTGGATACTGAGAGATAACTGTATTATAATTGTTCTATCATTAATTATTACTGTTAATTTATATATACATACAGGCATCCACTGGGGTCTTGGAACATAGCCCCAGCATAAGGAGAGACTATGTACTTTGGCTAAATTTGCATTTAATGGAGTTACTTGTTTACTGTTACATCTATCCTGTGTACTTGTAAGATCTTTGAATGCCAGGGCTATGCTTTTTATTGCTGCTGTTCTAGAGCTCAATATAGAACCTGGCAGAGTGTTTAGCCAGTCTTTTATGGATGCTTAAATCATCAGAAAAGCCCATTAGCATTTCCACAGAAATCTCCCTGTACTTCTTTATCTTCTCGTAATTCTTTAAAAAGAAAGTTTCCCAAGGCCTAGCACCTAAAGCCAATAACAGCAAAATACTAACTATTGAAGTTAGCTATGTTATATAATTTATATATACATTAATATAAAGTTAACAGAGTTTATATTACTATGTGTGAATTTAGAATTTTTCTCCCTTAGGCATTGTCTTGTGAGCTTTATTATGAGTTATTAAGTATTTTTCAAAAGCATGTTTTAATGATTATTGGTAGATTACAGTATTCCATCATGTAGATGTTCCTTAACAGTTCCTCTTATTTCTTTACTGTTATAAATAAAGCTATGATGAATATCATTATACATAAGTTTCTTTTCATTTCTGATTATTTAACTTAGCTTTCTGAAAGTAGTCAGATAAATTGCTGAGTTTAAAAGTGCATGCCTTTTAAAGGTTTATGATAAGCTTCTACCCGTGTTTTCAGAAAAGTTTTTCCAGTTTATACTTTCAGTAATTGAATGTCTTGCACCAAGATTGAGTATTACTGTTTTAGAAATTTTTAGTCAATTTGGCATAAGAAGAATGGTATCTCTTTGTTTTAATTGGCATTTTTTGATTACAATGGCACCCCACTCCACTACTATTGCCTGGAAAATCCCATGGACGGAGGAGCCTGGTGGGCTACAGTCCATGGGGTCGCTAAGAGTCAGACACGACTGAGCGACTTCACTTTCACTTTTCATTTTCATGCACTGGAGAAGGAAATGGCAACCCACTCCAGTGTTCTTGCCTGGAGAACCCCAGGGACAGCAGAGCCTGGTGGGCTGCCATCTATGGGGTCGCACAGAGTTGGACATGACTGAAGCGACTTAGCAGCAGCAGCAGCATAGGTTTGTAGATCTTTTACACTTCTTTAGCTGATAGTGCATTCAATAGACTTTGAGAAAGTGCCATATGGACCTAGCTACCCTTATGCCATTCCTGTAAGACTGTCAGCAACTTAAGGGAAGAGGTCATATAGGTCATCTCTGTATCTGGGCTGGCTGAGTACCTGGCCATATGTACTTAATGAGTGTTTGACATTGCTAATGCTGTTGAGGCAGTAATGTTGGTAATGTGGGTGGAATGGATGTGATTCTGTACCTTATTTGGCTTAGCTGCAGAAAAATCTGGGGGAGGAGGTGAGACTTTTTAGCTCTAGAAACAGAGACTGTGGTGGCAGCAGGTGGGTGGGTGTTCCAGGTGGAAGGGACAGTGAAGGAGATGGCATGGAGGTAGGCCATGAGGAAGACTTGACAGAAGTTCTTAGGTTGCTAAAGAAAGCTGATGGAGGAGAGTCAGTGGCAGAGATGGAACTGAGCAAATAGATTAGAAGGCTCGTGTTTAAATGGGGCCATCCCAAGAGGTCCAAGATTGTAGCTGGTTAGCTTGAGGGATGAATCAACATTTTCTCAAGAAAGATCATGAAGACAGAACAAACTGACTCTCTCCTGCAAAGTTCTCTTCTGACTGTGACTCTCTCCCCAGCAAAGAGACATGCACCTTGTGCTGCTGTTGAAGCCCTAAAAAATTAATTCCTCTTCAGAAAATAGTGAGGTTCAAGGGAGGGCCTTTGAGGACCCCATGTCTTAGGCTTAGTTGCACAAGGGAAGCACTTTTTCTGTAATTTTAAACTCCAGGAATTTTGCTCTGATCATGTCTGCCTATCTTAACTTTTATTACCTCAGCTTTTTGCCCTCATGGAGACCACAGTGATCCTTCCTTTTCCTCAAAATCTCTCAGCCTTTTCCCTAACGATTTCTATTGTAACACTAAAAAAAAAAAATAAAACAAAAAACTAAAGAATGACTTGAATAAGTAATAAATATAAAAATGTAAAGTTATATGAAAAAGATATGTATAATGTAAAGTTTTCCTCCTGCTTCAGACTTCCAGGCCATCTCCCCCATCTCTTTGTTACCTGTGTCTTTTAAATCAGTCTGGAGGTAAACTGCATTTATAAGCATGTGTCTGTGTGTATTGCATACATTGTCCTTCACTTTTTATTCATTTATTGTTGCATCTTGAAGATTTTTCCCTATCATAAAGAGCTACTGCATTTCAAAAATAGCTGCATAGTATTTTTTTTCTGTGGATGTATTACAATTTGTGTACTCTCTTCTCTATTGATGGATCTCAATTAGATGGTTGTTTCTGATATTTTGCTACTTCCACAATGTTCCAATACAAATCCTGTAGTAAACCCCAATACTTTTGGATCTCTCTTAACCACAGCTTTTAGCACCCCGCTTCAGACTTACGGTAAGCCCTACCTAAGAAAAGGCCCTACTGCCGCTTCACAGATTAGAGAGACCTCTCTTAGACAAGAGCCCTCCAGGCCCTGTCTGTCCTTTGGAAAACTGTGGAGTCCTTACCTGATATCTGATACCAGTACAGATACATTCTTTACTGGCTTAAACCTGTCAGTTCATTAAAGCCCTTTTATGTGGAGACTATGCCTTTTTGAAAATGCCCCATGTATTACTGGATCAGGAATGAGGTTTGGTTTTCTCTGGCATTCTTTGCCACTTCAAGGCCATTACTAGATCCTTGCATAAACTGTTCTCACACCTGCCTTCCTTGTTGAAATTAGACCTCAATTTCTGCATAACTCCCCATTCAGTCATTGAAAACGTTAGTGTGTACATCACAGTTTTCCTTCTAATCTCAATTACTTTCCATAGTCCTTGTCATCATCATTATCATAGTAATCATTATTGAAGACTGTTATTTTAAGTGCTTTCCATGCATTATCCAAGTGAATCCCTACAATAATTCTACAAATTAGGCTTATGTGATTAGGCCTATTTTGTAGATTAAGAAACTGAGGTTTAGAAAGAAACTTGTCCAGCATCACCTGTGTGGTAAGAGTTAGAACCAGATTTGAATCCAGACCTATTTAACTCCAGAGGCTTCTTAATACTAGTATCTACCACCGTCATCTTAGAACCCTGTTTTCCAAAGTGTGTTTCATAGGACTCCATTTTCTAGAAATGTTAGTAGATTCTTTATCATTTGATAAAGAGTTTTATGGTCAAAGACATTTGGAAAACACTGAGTTCCAATAGAGTGCAACATAAACAGATGGCTTTATCACAGGACTTCTCGGAAACTTGAATATATTTAGGTTTGTTGTGATTCTTCAAGAGGGGAAAAAATATAGAGCATTAAACTTTTTAAACTATGAAACTCTGATTTGAAAAAGCATCCTGTAGGAGTTATTTTCCAAGGCATACACTTGAGGAAAGTTTTTTCCAGATTATTTCTTGTCAGTTCATTAAAACTGTGTTTGTGAAGGTCCATTGCTACCTTATCCTGTGGTTGTTTTCAAGTCTTTATCTTATTGGACTCACTGCAGTATTTGATGTGCCTGCACACTCCTTCTTGTTTTTACATCTAAGAAACCATCTCTAGTGTTCATCTTCTCTGATGTCTCTTCAGTCTCCCTTTTCTGAATTTCCTCTCTGCTCACTTCTTAAATGTCTGTGAGGAAATTGGCAATATCACCGGAGCCTCTGAAGCAGTAAGATGTTATTTGCTTTTACAGGGTGTGGAAGAAACTTGCCCAGTTTGTTAGTAATAACAGCATGCCCTTGAGCTACTAGGTCTTGCTACAGCCTGATAGTATCAGCACCTCCTGTTCTGTTATTTTAATATACAAATCTAGCTCAGTCTTTGGAATTTAACTGTTTTGGTAAAAACGAGGCAGAGGGAAGTTCCAGAGATGAAGCTGAATGGGTAATAGTAATGATATCCTTAAGAAATTAAGCTGTTGCGTATTCCTTTATACACAGAGAAAAGGCCTCTACCTCTTCTTCTCCCATCTGCACTGAACTGAGCAGAAATATCCGGAAAGGACTCAAATGGTCCTTCTGCTCATGTACTCCATGTCAGGTAGGCAGCAGGCCAGAGCAGGGATGAAAGCTGAGATTGGCTTAATTCTTTTTCTCTAAAGCCAACAACTAGAATGTTCCTTCTACTCTAGTCCAAAGACTCTTGACATGAGAAAGGAAAACAGCAGGGTGCCTGGATTTTGGTTCTAGATTGTAGCCTTTATTCCCCTGCCTTTTAAATTCCTGATGAATTTTCATTTTAAATTCCTAAAAGCTCTGATTTTACCTTTTCTACCTGTTAGGGGCTGAATTGCCCTCCGCTCCCTGGTTCCTATGTTGAAGTTGTAATACCCAGCATCTTAGAATGTGATTGTATTCAGTGATAGGGCCTTTGAAGAGGTAATTACAATAAACTGAGGTACTTTGGATGGTCCCTGCTGAAATCTGACTGTATCCTTGTGAGGAGAGATTAGGACACACACATACACGGAAGGAAGGTCTTGTGAAGACAGAGAGAAGATGGCTGTCTACGTAAGCCAAGGAGAGAGGCCTCAGAGGGAACCAGCCTTGCTGAAACCTTGATCTTGGACCCCTAGCCTCCAGAACTGTAAGAATAAATTTCTGTTCCTTAAGCCACCCAGTCTGTAGTAGTATGTTATAGCAGCCCTAGCAGACAAAAACTTGGGCGGAAGGGGGAAGAAGATGGCTCAGAAGCATCAGTGTTTGTCAGCTGAGAATCTTTTATTTCCCAAGGTCTAGTTGGTGGGAAATATGCTCTCTAGGCTGCTGTATGCAGACCCATGCATGATTTCCAGTGCCTTTTGTATTTGTTTACTCTTATCCCTATTACTAATAAAATTTAGGCCTCAACTAGAAATACAAAGAACTAGGTCCTTGCAGTAGCTTAGTCTCAAAATCTGAGAGAAGTTGAACAAAGTACTTCCTATTTCTTAGTTTCCTTAGCTGTAAAATTAGGAATAATAACTGTCCCCTCTCCATAGTTTTGGTGAGATCATAGAAAAATGCATTTTTGAGGGCAGAGCTTTATACACAATTGCCTAAGTCATCAGTGGGGTTCTGATTACTGAAGTGTTGTCAGGGTTTTCTCATGACCTCCCTAGCCTAGGCCTTAGTGACCCGCCAAAGGTGTTGGGGAGCACAGCTGGAGGCTTTGCTGCCAAATAGGAACCCGGTGACGCTACTTCCGATGGTTGAAGTGGCATAGAGCCAGTCCCGAGGATTTCAGGCTCTTACAGGGCTCTAGACTACAGATGGCGTGGTGTTCCTGGGATAACTTGCTATGCGGATCTCTCAGATGAACCTGTCTATATATGGTGCTTCTCTGGGACCTGCAAGGAAAAACATCTGTGGAGTGCTTTACCCTGAGGAGCCTGGGAGAGCAGGCCAAAGGCTACCCTGGGCACTGTGGAAACACTTTGCTGTTTTTGTGTACTTATCAGGGGAAATGCTTAATCTTTCTCTGAAATATTCTGGACCCATATGTCCTGAAACTGGGTGGTTATCAGTAATTGTTCTTCCATAAACCTTAGATCTCATTCTAAACTGTGAGTGAACCTTGAGAATTATAAGACGTCACATCTGGGACTGGGATTTGGGACGCCTTGTTTCAAAAGGTGGAGTTTGGCTCTGGTTTCTGAGGAGTATGTTGGAACATTTCTGAGGAATGCTGTCATATCATTAGCCCACCTAGAGTCAGAGGAGGGTGTCAGGTTCTGGCAGCAGGCCTTCACTCCTGCTGGTGGTATTTTCTGGACACAGTGTTAGCAAAGAGAAGTACTTTGTAAATGTGTATGGAAGGAATAAGTAACAAAGCAGCCCTTTCTGCTTTCTTCTGCTTTCACTCTTGCTGCTTATGTGACTATCCAGCGATTGGGAGCATTTGATCCTGTTTGGGAAGGAATTCTTGCTCTGTAAGAGAGAATTCATCTGCAAAAGTTATTTAAAAGGAAGCAGCTAATATAGTTATTCCATTTTAAAAAATCAAGCCAGCTAATAAGTGGGTACAACTAGGTACTGTTGGGGCTGTTTGTAAGATATTTTCTTTTTAAAAGAATTAAAAAAAAATGTTTGCCTGCTCTGGGTCTTCCGTTGCAGCACACAGGCTCAGTAGTTGGGGCATGTGGGCTTAGTTGTCCCGCAGCATGTGGATTCTCAACCACTATACCGCCAGAGAAGTTCCCAGCATTTTCTTATTATTTAGGAGCTTGTAGGCCAGAGAGTTGATAGAAATATCCATCATTAACTTAAATATTAAACACTTTTTTTGGTCAGATACTTCAGTCTCTATTCTCATTTTACTCTGTGGCATTCCCTAGTAATTTTTGAAACTCCTTACTTGTAGCTTCCTATTTTCATGGGTTCTTCTGGTTCTTTGTTGCCTTGCTTGCCTCCTTTCCTGTCTGTCTCTGTCTCTTCTTTCTATACTCTCCTCCTCAGGCATCTTTTTTAATCTCAAATCTGCATCTCCTCAGCCTCTAATCCAGTCATTAATTGATATACACTAATTGAACTGCTCTATGGCCAGTACTGTGCTAGATCCTGGCTTCCATGCCGGGCAGCCAGTAGACTCCCAACAAGCCTTTCAAGCAGATGATTCCCAAATGTATACTTCTCACCCTCCCTTTTTTCCTTAGGTTCTATCCTTCATATCTAGTTATCTGCTACTGTTGTTACCACAATATCTCAATGTTTGAAGCTTCCGTTTTGGGCCTGTTCCTCTTCCTTTGTTCTCTGTTTGTATTAACATCACCATCATTTTGCTAGTTCACCCACTCAAAATTATGGTGTCATTCTTCCTTCTCTTTTACCTCCCACATTAGCTCATTTGCCAGATCTTGCTCTTTTTCTCTCTGTAATATCTTTTATCAGTCCCCTCTCTGTTCCTCTCTGTGTTCATGTTCTCTTTACTGCTTAGACTATGGTAATAGTCTTCCAGTTGTTTTCTTGCTTTTATTTTTCTTGGAATCTGTTGTGTATTCCACTATCAGACTTATCTTTCTGAAAAAGAGCATTAGTCATGGCTACTGCTTGTGCTCAGGGTTCAACTTAAATGTCACATCCTTTGAAGCCTTCCTGAAAGTCCCCATTTAGAATTAGATACACATTTTTCTCTCTTTCTATAGCATTTTATATATAGTCAATTTTGGTGTTTATCATACTGTCCTGGAATTGTGTGAGCATTTGACCTCAAGATTATATATTTCTTAAAAGAATAGCTACTATGTGACTCCTTTTGTATTAAATTCAGAAACAGGCAAAAGTAATCTGTGGTGTCAGATTTCAGGATAGTGATTATTTTGGCGCCGTAAGGGGGTAGGTAGTAACTAGATACAAGTGTAGTGGGGCTTCTGAAATTCTGATGATGTTCTGTCCTTGATCTGAATTCTGTTTACATTGGTGTACTTTTGATTTGTGTACTTTTTTGTATGTATGCTACAATTCAATAAAAAGTTTAAATAAAAGCTAGGTGAAAAGAGCATGGCAATACAAAATAGAGACTGTGTCTGTTAAACTTTATATCCCTGATGCCTGGCATCCAGCAAGTCTTAACAGATATATGTGACTGAGTGAATGAGTGAATGAATGAATGAAAATTTTTTTTCTTGAAAAACATTAGTTTTTCTTTCCATTGGTAGTTAAATTATAATTTCAACTTTTTAGCTTGACATCCATGACCACCATAAATTGGTCCAACCTACTTTTCTAACCTTTGTTAATCCAGAGCACATATCATACAGTTGGAAGAAATTGAGCCTTGGAATCAGCAAGAGCCTGAATTTGAGGTATGGCTCCACCACTTACCGACTATGTAACCTTAGGCAAGTCACCCAGTCTCTTATAAACTTAGTTTTCTCATTTCTGAATTGGATACTGTTTGCCTCCATTAATAAATATGGATTAAATAAGATAATACATGTAGGGTAGGAACTGGCATGTTGTTAACATTTAGTATATGTTACTTTTCCTTCCTTTCTAACATCACACCTTTTTGATGTGATGTCCTTTTTGTCCTTTTCATATCTTTGTTTATCCTATATCCTCTGCCTTGAATGCCTTTTCTTCTCTTCAGTTTTGACTCTTTCACAGAGCCTTCCCTGATTCTCATCCAAACCAACACCTTGAAAGGTAGAAATATTTACTCTTACAAATTCTCATACATTTCACCTGTGTCTTTTATTATACATATTAGTCCCTCACATTAACCTTTAGACATTGCCAAAGGCTGCCCTCTCATTCCAGGCCCAAAGAATAGACACTCCAGTTGTAATGCTGGAGGCAGGAGCTCTTCAGTTGGAAATAAATTGGGGCATGAAAAGGCAGGTGAAAAAAACTGATTTGGGCCTTTGATTTTTTTTTTTTAGTACTTCCTCCTGCACAGGGAGAAATTCAGATGTCTAGTCAAGGATATGGACCCAGGAGCAAAGAGTCAAGTTGCAGACTGCTTGACTTGTCGTTGGAATTGTTCTTCTATTCAAGATGTCTTTATGGCGCAGCCTGATATAAGTTAGAAGGCCTAGCAAGAGTTTGAGTCAGAAGTCTTAGGAATTGAGTGAATTTTCATGTGGAGTGGGCTTCCCTGGTGGCTCAGATGGTAAAAATCTGCCTACAATGCAGGAGACCTGGGTTCCATCCCTGGGTTGGGAAGATCCCCTGGAGGAGGCAGTGGCTACCCACTCCAGTATTCACCTGGAGTGTCTTCTCTGTTTAATATGCCTTGAGGGCCTAGTACATGTAGGTTAAAAAAAAAAAAAAGAGTTCAGGGATTCAGAGATCCTATTCCTGGCCACTTATTTTCTTGTTACTTCTGCTTTCTACTGGCATTTTCCTTGTACATATGGAAACTTAACTCCTTTCCTAGATCGTACTTGAGGTCAGGAACGAATTATCCCTATAACTTTTGATTCCTTAGGCACTCAGCAAAGTTTTGTGGGAAGATTGCTTAAAAGTATGAAGTGGTATTGCAAGACCATAGGTTATTAGTTCAAAAGGAATGAAAAGGTTTATAACAAAATAATTGCCATAAGACTATAAAGTAAGGAGTAATCCCTTTGAGTTAAGGTGGTCAGAGAAGTCTTGTCAGAGGAATTCCCAGAGAGGGCTAAATCAACAGTTGTTATTAAATATCAAGAAATAGCCAAGAAATAAAATAATGAGCTTAGAAGGATAGAAACCAAGGGATAACTTGCTTCCTTAAGCAAGTCATTAAGGAGATCCATGACTCCTTGTAAGTGGCAAGTTGTGTTCTTTCCATAAACAAGGCAGCTGAGATTTACCACCATTCCAAAGCAGGCATATCCTGAAGTACAGTCAAATATATAAAATAAGACATCTTCAAGCCAAAGGGAAGAGGTGAGTTGTAGCAAATAATCTTTGCCAATTCTGTGGGTGTCTACTTCCCTTTGCTGGTTGTCATCTTCAGGCATGCTAGGGAAATGTGTTTATTTGGTCCACACCTAAGGACATTCAGACATAAATAGCCAAAGATGACAAATTAGGAAGGGCATTCTAGATGAAAACCAACACCCTAGAGCATTTCTTATGACAGGTGAGACAAAAGCTGTTGACCGGTTTCTACCCAGAATGCTCTTCCTTCTTGGCTTTTGCCATATCTGTCCCTTGAAGTCCTTTTCTTATTTCTGACAGTTCCATCTTTGTTTCCCTTCAGCATTTCTTTTTCTCTGCTTGCCCCTTAAAACTTGATTTCCAGGGTTCTGTTTCCCATCTCATGCTCTTCTGTCGATAATCTCACCCATACACTAACGAACCCCAGATTTCTTTATCTACTTCAGTCCTCTTTTATGAACTCCACACTCATGACAAGGTGCCTGTGATATTGTCACCAGAAATTTCATAGGTACCTGATGCAGCATGTTCAAACTGTACTCATTGTTTTTTCTTTCTCCTCGATCTCCTTTCATGTATGTGCGTTATCAGCAAATGGCACTATCAGTCTTCCAAGCACAAGCGCTAACACTCCTCAGCATATGGGTATGCGTAGCAGTGCTCCGTATCATAACATTTCCTCTGTTAGGTTATGAACTCCCTAAGGGCAAGGATTATATCTTTTCATCATGCCTGGTATTATACCCAGGTACCTAGTAATTATTCATTCTATTATTTATTTATTTTGGTGAAATTGTATTCAGTTCAGTTCAATTGCTCAGTCGTGTCTGACTCTTTGCGACCCCTAATGCTCAGAGATACTGTACTAGTCTGTTAGGGCTGCCACAACAAAGGATCACAGACTGGGTGGCTTACACAACAAAAATTTATTGTCTCACAGTTCTGGAGGCTAGAAGTCCAAAATCAAGGTGTAAAGCGGGGTTAGCTCCTTCTGAGTACTGTAAGGGAAGGATCTATTCCAGTCTTCTTCCTTGGTCTGTAGGTAGTCGTCTTCTCCCTGTGTCTCTTCATACTGTTTTTTCTTTACATCTTTATGTCCAGACTTCTTTTTTTATAAAGATACCAGTCATGTTGGATAGAGCTCAACTTAAGGACCTTACTTTAACTTGATTACATCTGTAAAGACGCTGTCTCCAGACAAGGTGACACACTGAGGTACTGAGGATGGATTTTGAAAAACACAGTTCAACCCATAACAAGATACCAAAGTAGTTTTTGCTGTTTTGTCTTGTTTTCTGACAAGCACTTGTAAGGTTTTTTAGCATCCTCAGCATACTGGTTTTTACTCTCTGCTAGCACTCTAGACAGTGTCATATGGAAAGAACAAAGGACGGGATGGCACATTCAGTGAGTGTAAGGAGTTTGGTTTGACCAAACTTAGGGAATTGGGGTACTTTAGATTCCTCTAGACATGGACAGTTCAAGAAAGAACTTTGGTAATATGCCAAGGAGCAAGCATGGACTTTTTCCTGAGAGCAGTCACAGAAGGATTTTAAGAAAATGAGTGACAAAAATCTATCCATTTTAGAACTATCCCTCTAACAAATTGTCAGGAATGGATTAGGAGTAAGGAGGGGTGAAAGGGAGGTGGCTTTGGAGGAAGAGAGACTAGGGAGGATGGATATTTAAAGCAACTTGAGTGAGAGATAATGAAGCATAGACTATGGGTTGTAGAAAAAGGGATGGTTTTATAGGTGGGAAGGTAAATTGATTAGACTTTGTGACATAGGAGGGGATAAAGGATTTTGCAAGAGGATTCTGTCATTGAATAGAGAATTAGAATATAGGGATTCTAAAGATCTTGTGTCTGAGGAGAGAGGTTATTTCTGGGTGTGATGTATGGGTGAGCTGTCAGCATAGGGTTCCAATGCCTGTACCACCAACAGGGTTTCCCTTGGGCATTCCCTGCTTTCAGGCTAAATCCAGTGCTTTCTCGCTTCTGCTTTACCTAGTTGAGTACTTCCCTTTCTTCTGTGTGTGTGTGTGTGTTAGTCACTCAGTCGTGTCCAACACTTGATGACCCCGTGGACCCACCAGGCTCCTCCATTCATGGAATTCTCCAGGCAAGAAGAGTGGGGACCCCCCCACTTCTCTAGGGGGTCTTCCTGACCCAGGGACCAAACCTGGCTCTCCTAACTTGCAGGCAGATTGTTTACTGTCTGAGCCACCAGGAAAGCCCTTTCTCCCCCTAGTAATCTGTCAGAGATCCCCAGCTAATAATATAGGTATCCCTTAAGTTTTCTCTTCCTTCTTTGAACATTAGCTAGTTTTCTATAACTCAGTGCCTCAAACCAAATATATTTAAATATATAGAAAATCGTACAGGGAAAACCCCTCCTTTTTGGGAGTCCCTTCATTGAGTCCCAAGACACTTGAGATTTGTTTGTTGGCTAGGCACATATTTTGAAGAGCTTATAGAAACAGGAGCCTACACTAAGAGAATTTTCCAGAATTGGGTTCACTCAGGTAGATCTCAGAACAAGCCACAAAGAATTGAAGGGGATATTTGATCAATATTAGCCAGTCAGAACACAGTGCTAGAGGTTTACTTCCCCCTGAAATTTTGAATTTCCCACTAGAGAATTCTCAGCATATGGACCCTTGGCTCCTTTGGGGTACAGAGACTAAGGCAGGACCAGTTCACTTTGTGGACTAGACCAGGAAATATATAATCAGATATATAGGTCAGCACCAGCCTTAGTCCTAAGGAGCCCTCATCTGGGAACTGTGACTTTAACTAAGTTTATTTAAGAGGGCGGTGGACATGTACACAGCTTTGCTGTGTATATTTTGTGTATATTTTTGATCATTAGTTCCAGGAATGAAAATAGGACCACATGCTTCAGAAGTCTAGACTGGAAACCTGTTTAGCTGGGCAGTCCTGAAGAGTTTATCAGCTTTTAAAAATTTTGCTAATCAGAGCTTGACCTGATTATAGAACTGAAATTTGTCAGCAGTTTGTGACTCCTTAGGCCTGCCTTGCAGCTTGTCAAGTCTGATTTAGACTGTGCGGCAGCTATGTCTTAGCACATCAGTAAAGCGAGTGTGTCCCTGCCAGGCTGCTCACTCCTTTAGCGGGCATGTTCCTGTGGGAAGAAGGAGAACCACCTCCCGTCACCCATCATTCTCTGCTGCATGTAATTTCTGAGTAGTTTATAGAGGACAGGGGAAAAAGAGACTGTGCCACCAGAACAGAGTGTTTTCCTCATGAAACAGATCCGGGTTGTCTGACCATATACCAGCCTCTTCATGTTGCTCCTGGCTTTACTTAGTTGTAGAGAAAGAAGCATCACAAGCTTATTCCTGCATAAGTCAGGCTTGGGTCAACCTATCCTTTGTGCCCTGTGGATGTGATTGTTAACACTGGAAGAAAAGGTGGGCATGTGTTGCTTCTGACCCAGCCACTCTGGTAGTGACATCTGAAAAGGCAGGCTGGGTTTGGAGCAGACACATTCTTTGCTTCCTAGCCTATTGTATTTAGCCCCAAGGAGATGTAGATTGGTTTGTATGAGAGGAGAGAACTGCGATTGGTGAGCCCTTCCTCCAGTCTTCGTGTGACAACTCTCAGATGCATTAGCTAAAGATGAGTTTTGTGCACCAGGTGGTCTTCTGACTAACCCACCCATTTGGTTCCCCTTTAGAGCTCCTGCAGCTCTGAACCTTCCCACAACTCTGCGTGAGTGTCAGTGTCTCATGTTGAATTTCCATCTTGACTCATCTGTCTCTAGGCGAAGATCCCTGCAAAGATTTAAATTGGGAACCAGACCTTGAGAATGTCTGTTCAGAGCATTTCACAGCTTCTGGATAAATGCATTTTCCTTCTTAACCCAATCTGTTTTCCTAATTCTGTCCAGCTGGTTCTTAAACAGCCCTGCTTTGAGGAAGCTGCCCAGCTAAGGTGGGTGCTTGTACTAACTCTTACCTCTACAAGGTACTCCTGTCCTTTTCAGCCTGCCCAGGATTCCCAAGAAAAAGATCCACGGTGAGAAGGGAGCTGCAGTTTGCTCACATGGCTCAGGAAACAGAAATTATGTCTATCCCAAAAGGGGCTTCCCGGGTGGCTCAATGGTAAAGAATCTGCCTGCCAATGCAGTAGACACAGGAGATGTGGATTCAGTCCCTGGGTCGGGAAGATCCCCTGGAGGAGAAAATGGCAACCCACTCCAGTATTCTTGCCTGGAGAATCTCATGGACAGAGAAGTCTGGCGGGCTATAGTCCAAAGGGTTGCAAAGAGTCGGACACAGTTGAGCAACTGGGCACACAAAAGACTAGTTCATTGAGGAGGTCTGATTGTCCTTTGGTCACATAATGTCTGGCACTCTCTGGGCTCTGTTGAACAGTGACAAAAGGAGCACTGCTTTTTTACTGAGTTTACAGTGACTGCTGTTTACCACTTTCTCGCTTATGCCCCTTGTTTCTTTTGCTGAACCTTGAGAAGGAGGAAAGATACAAAAGTAGTTTGTGGACAGAGCCACATGAGTGCTCTCCTGAAGACTAGAACTAGAGATAGCAGATTTGTTACGCCTCATGTCCTAAACACATTTTCTCTTGTCTGAGCCTTTGTTTTTCTGGAAAACTCAGACTGCTTAGGTGATGAGCTGAATGTGTTTGCATAGGCATATGGACAAGACAGACTCATCAGCCTCAGTTACAGCCTCTGGAGGTCCTAGCCCCTGGTGGATGTGCTAGGAAGAAGTAGGTTCTATGGGTGGTGTCCTACCTCTGAGGGTCTTTCTCAGTCTTGAGAGTGTGATCTTCTCGTGAGTGTAGGAAACTCAGACCCAAACCTGGTCACGACAGCCACTGCTCTGACCCCTTTAGGAGTGGCTACAGATCTGAGGGAGGGAATTCCAATTTCATCAGTCTTCGCTATATTTCTTGCATTAATAAACCCTTTACCTCTTTCTTCTGGCTGAAATATGAGGAGCTCCACAGTAAATTTGCCAAGACTTCCACTGAAATCTGACAGTTTTCAAGGTTTTTTTTTCCTTTCTGTATTTAGATGTGGTTATGGTTGCACTGTCAGCCCTTATCTCTTCTGTCATCCAGCCAGCTCCCAACTGGGTTAGGAGGTATTTGCTTTGCTGTCAGTGTTGGCTGCATAATGAGGTGGATGGTTAAGAAATGGGTTGTGTAGTGTCTCTGTAAATCTAAATTTTTTTCCTTGGTTGAGGGGGAAGCAGTATTATTGGAAGAAGGCAGTAGGGAGGCAAATGTTGGCTCTAGCTTCAACGCTTTCTCCTCAGGATCTTGGATAAGCCAAGGAAATCATTCTTAATTTAAAAGCTTGTTTTATCTACCGTATAGGGCTGCTGTTCTGTAATGACAGATTTCAAGGTGGCCCCCATAGACTGCCTGCTTCCTGGCCAGCAGGGCCTCATTTTGTTGTGCATGGTCATGAGGAATGTTGCAGGGCAGCAGAAGTAGGAAGGTTTGAGAGCCTGGTGTGGGCATGATGGGTGAATCCAATCTGCCCACCTGCTGTTAACCTGAGGAGGAGGGGATTATTTTATTAGATTAGGCCCAGAGGAGGTAGAATAGGAATGGCTTCACTGGATTGTTACTGGCTGACTAGAGCACTATTTTGAGAAGAATTCTGAGATTCTCTGGGCTCAAACAGTGTTTTTCCTGTCCTGTGGTTGCAGAGTAGAAAGAGGTATCATGTGTTTCACATTTTTGTCATTAATGCTCCAGGGCTTCAAGGGTCCCTGGATTATGCTTGGCATTGTGTTGCAGTGAACAACTTGAGTGTTCTTTGAAGATAAGGATAATTTCCTGATGAAATTTAACTGGAATTTCCTGATAATTCCACTAGAATTGTTGAATTATTTGGAATTAGGGCCATGTGAGAACCACCTGACTAGCAAGTCTCCAGGGAGGTGAGGCTGCCACTGGCAAAGGTCCAGGAAATTTGGGACTATGAGACCAGGGTCCTAAACCTTATGCACTTTAGATCAACATGATATTACTTTAGGTTTATTGTTCAGTCACTCAGTTGTGTCCCACTCTCTGCGACCCCATGGACTGCAGCACACCAAGCCTCCCTGTCCTTCACCATCTCCTGTAACTTGATCAAACTCATGTCCATTGAGTCAGTGATGCCATCCAACCATCTCATCCTCTGTCACCCCCTTCTCCTCCTGCCTTCAGTCTTTCCCAGCATCAGGGTCTTTTCCACTTGAGGTTAGTTAGTTTCTAATTTAGGTTAGTTAGTTCCTGATTCTAGATTCCAAAACGATCTGTGGGCCTGACTTCTGCAGTATAGAGGGCCTTCCTCAGCCCACCCTGTTTCTCTACTTCTGTCTAATCATTGCCTTGGCATAGCCTAAGGGAGTTCTTGTATTCTGGTTGGTTCTTTTGCTGTGGCTGTTCAGGAAGAACTAGACTAGGTACCTACTTTGAGAACGTGGTGTTGTTTGGTGTTAACTGCCCTTGGGACTTTACTTGTTCTCCAGCTTTGCCAAATGCAGACGCAGATTATATACATAGAAAACAAAAACCAAAAAGCAACCAAACAAAAAAACCTAGAGCTTATCTCAGTAGAAGGAACGACTCCTTTTGTATTATGCTCTGACTGTTTTTGCTGTGTTCTGTCTTCCCTCTGAAGCTGGGAGCTCCTCCGAGCATAGGGCTCCGTCTTCTGTCTCTCTGTATCCTCTAGCCCAGACATGAGCGAGGTGGATAGGCAGAGGAAAAGAAAGGAGGGGGAGAAGAGGTGGGGAGAAGAAATGGGGGAGGGGAGAGAGTAACATCTATATTTAGGGAGAGGGAGAGACACTCACGGAGGGTGTGTGAGTGAGCTTGCTGGTGAGGTCTGTGTGTGCGTGAGTGTGCTGGGAAAGGGGGTGTGTGCGCCGGGAATGTGTGAGGAGGGCTGGTGCCCTATGGGAGGTTGCAGGCAGGAAGCAGCTGGAGAGGAGGAGGAGCAGCAGCAGGAGCAGTAGCTGCCCTGCTTTCTGTCTCTGTCTCAAAGCCCGGAATCGATTGAGTTAGAATTCCACGTCCAGTCAAAGTTTGGCTGCTATAACCTTCAGCGGGCTGGTCGTCAGTATCCCCGCTCAGCAGAGAGGTGCAGACCAGATTGGATTCCTAGATTTGCAGCCAGCAAGACTCCTGCCCAGCCCGTCACTGAGGGAATTTCTCTGCCGGGTATTGTTCCTATCTTCAACTTTGCACCAAGGAGCCAGCTAGCTGGGTGCAGCGGGCAATAATTGCTCCTCAGCTCTCTGTTTGTTGGGTGGGCAAGCAGCTGTGCTGTGGCTTACAAAGTTCATCCTGTGGCTTCTCTGTCAAACCAAGGAGTGCTTCTGAATGGATTTCCTTTTAGAGACAGCACTTGCATTCTAAAACTTGAGAATTTGTGGTTCTCATGTGTTTTTTCCCCCCCTTTTCATTTCTTTAACTCTTATTTTGATTGCAGCAGCAAGGTAAGTGGTGTTGAGTGTATGACTGACTCTGAATGAGAAGCAGGGACAAAAGCAAAGCATTTGTGGGTGGAATATGGAGCAGCTACATTAATTACATAACTGCATGAGCCAACTGGCTGGTGGGGGGTCATTATAAGGAGTGAAAAACAGCATACTCAGCACTGAAGGTAGATTCTTCACGTGCACATGTTTATATGCTGATAACCTGACCGTCCATTCCTCCTTGAAACTCTCCTGTATGTATATAAATACCATCCACCCTTTCGTATATGTGCATACCTGTATACAAAGAATCTGTATCTCTCTCTTGATATGTTCATATGTTTATAAATAACCTGTGTGTTCCTCTCTTGTGTGCTACATATATATATATATATATATATATATATAAAAACAACTCATTCATTCATCTTACATAAATATACACAAGCTATCTTTCCTTTCATGTGCATGCGTATATATGTTCTTTTATCTCATACATGTATGCATATACCTACATAACCTTCCTATTCTTGCATATGCCTATGTATATTCAGAAACCTTTCCATTTTTCCAACGTGTGAGAGTGTGTTTAAATGTCTATACTGTGCTTCTGTCTAATGTGAGTATTAATTCATCCTCGTGTTTTTACTCTATATATACAGAAGTCATCTTGAGTTTTCTCTGATTTAAATGTGGACACACATGGGTAACAGATAATATGTCCACTTGTATCGTGCTTGTAAGATGAAAAAAGCACTAACTTTTGTAGATTGAGGACCCTGTTAAATCCCAGCTCTACTCAGTGACCTTGGTCAAGTCATTTAAACCCTCTGAACTTTATTTTCCTCATTTATGAAATCAGAATAGTAATTCTTAACTCTTACCTCACAGAATTGTTGTGACGATAAAATGGGAACCTTGTAAACTGTAAAATTTTAAACAATTTTACTACTGCCGTGTTTCCCTCTAGTGTGAGTTGTGTAGGATTGCATACCTTTGACCCAGCTGCATTGAGACTATGCTCTTGTCTGTGAGAGGTCTCTAAGTCTTCCCTGCGAAGGTGTAGCTTCTGTTGAAGTTACCATATTTTTCTTGTAAGTTTGCCCATAGTGTTGGACCTAGGCTACACGGAGTTGCATGGTCTCTAGAAAGAGTTGGGTTGAGAGAGAAAAGGTCTCATTCCCTGCAGGTTTGGGCCTTTGTTCTTTGTAGCCTTGGGGAGGATCGAGCCCGTCACCAAATGAGCTAGGATCCGAGTGAGCAGGTTAAAGGGAGAGTGAAAGAACAGAACATTCTACTGCCCCTGAGATGACAGTCTCTTCTTGGCAGTGAGCATCCACTGCCAGGTTTTAAAGGTTCTCCAGAGTGTCCCCCACCCTAACCTTCTAAAACTATGCTATTCAGTGTAGTAGCCACCAGCCACATGTGGTTGTTGAGTGCTTGAAGAGTGGCTAGTTTAAACTGAGATGTGCTGTAAGTGGAAGATACATACCAGAGTTCAAGGACTCAGTATGAAAAATAGAATGCCTATATATGATGATATTTTTAGATTGATTTTGTGTTGAAAGAATAATATCTTGGGTAATGGGGAAAATAAAATACATTAAAATTAATTTTACTTATTTCTTTTAATTTGTGCAGCTACTAGAAATGTTTAAAATTATATATGTGGCTCACATTCTGTTTCTGTTGAACAATGCGGTTCTAGACCCACCATCAGCACAAGGATGAAGGCAGCTCTTCCAGCTAGAGGGCAAGTGGAAGCCCCATGACGGCATCCCTGGGGAAGACACACAGGGTCTCTTTCTGCCAGTCTTGTATTCTGGAAAGATACCAGCTAACTGACAGTCTGGCAGAGGCTGGTGCTGCCAGTACTCTATTTATTTGTCCTGAGTGAGTCCCCCCGCCTCCAAATTGTGAGCAAGTATATTTGGGGAGAAGTTTCCAGCTTAGTTTTACCATGGAATGGGATTGTAAGCCATCAATCTATAAGAAAATCTAGAACTCAAAGGCAATATGTTTTTATGGGAATATAAATGGACTAGAAAGCAGAATACTTGGATTCTAAATCATCTCTGCCATCACTTACTTATTCCTTCCATGGCACTGAGCTCTCACTGTGTGCTGGGCTATATGCTTGGCATAGTAATGCCCTGTGCTAGGCATTAGGAATTAAAACACAAACAAGGCCCAGTTTTCTATATAATGGAGTTCACACTCACTTAAGCAAGAGCCTCCCACTTAGGTGTCTGCCAAAGTAAAATAGATGAACAACAAGGGTGTCATTCTAGGTCAAGTATTACAAACTTGGGTAATTGGGCTTCTGAGAAGCCTATATATTCACTGTTCTGCCTAAAGACTTTCAAATTTCAAATTTAGAAAAATGTATGATAGCCAAACAAAACTAGTCTGTAGGCTAGATAATAACGTGGTCTGAGATTCCAGGCCTTGATAAACTCTAAAGAACTCTTCCAACTCTAGCATTTTTTGATTTTGTGTCCTGGATCCATTTATTTAATGGCAAGATTTATTTTGTTTTAGTTTGAGCATCATATATGCCAGGCACTGTGTACTGAGGCTGCAGCAATGAACCAAACAGAGTCTTTGCTCACATTCTAGGTTGGGGAGAAAGATGATAAGCAGACAAATATATGATCTATCAGGTGGTAGTATCAATAAGTTCTGTGAAGACACTAGAGCAGAGTGAAAGGATGAAGAATGCGGGGGTGCAGGGGGTGGATAGGAGAGTGTTCAGGGGCTAGATTCCTACTCACATGCCATCTTCAGTTTACTCACAAGAGTCCAAGGTAGTAAAGAAAAAGAGAACATGGAGAGTGCTTAAGAAAAAAGCTGTTCTGGTACCTGTTAGAAATGGTAAGACAGACTTTATTCAGGGGGGCTATTATTCTGCAGTATTGTAAGAGGAGAAAGATTGAGCCCAACTCTGAACACAAGTGAGAATTTTTAGCCAAGGAACAGGGTGAGGGTCAGTGGATGGAAAATGACTAAGAGGAAGCATCAGGGGAAGAGAGGCATCTGGGTAAATGGACTTGAAGGGTTTTTGCTGGAATCAGGCCAGGGTGAGGGATAAGGAATTTGGTTTGATATCAAAGGTGGGGAATTTTCACTAAACTGACCCGGTGAAATGTTTGCTAAAATTGGACTAAACAGAGTCCAAGGACAGGGGCCTAGTCACAAAGAGGACTCCAAGGAGGCTGACTCAAGTTTGGGCAAAGAGTCTTTGTCAAGAGCATCCGAGTCTAGGTACATATGTATTTGTTTTATGGTTTGTTAGACTCTTCAGTATAATAAACCCTGGTACTGCTGGCAGGGCACCCTGGGAAGGGCACAGAATACCCAGCTCTCCTGACTGCTATTCAGTCTTCATTCTGGGGTCTTGATATACCAGCCCTCAGAAGGCAGCATCCTTTTCCATGCTACTGTACACCCCCTGAGGGTCTGTCTCCCTTCTTGGATACAGCGCTTGACGTTTTCTTTCCTTTACCATGTTCGGCTTCTGGCCAACAAATGGAGGGCCTCCTGAGGCAGGTGAGGAGGGGTGGCAACTACAGTACAGGGACCTCTGTTGTTGTTGTTCAGTCGCTTTGGACTCTTTGCAGCCCTGTGGACTGCAGTGTGCCAGGTTTCCCTGTCCTTCACTATCTCCCAGAATTTGTTCAAACTCAGGGACCTTGCTACACATTTGAGGAGCATTCTTCATTCCCTTTGGCTAATCTCAGCCTTTATACCTGTGACTCTGATCATTGTGTCTGACAAGATTCTCTGTGAGCATTGATAATTTCTCAAAGATTAACATCATAAGAGTACCCCTATTTGCCTTGGTCCTAGAAATTCATTTCCCACCATATTAGCCATACAGCATTATTGGTAAATGGCCCAGGAATGATCTGACTTCTGTGGGTGATATGGGGGAGGTAGGTAGGAGACGCAGAGCTCTTGGCTTTCTGCCTTCTGTGCTTGTTTCACACAGAATGAGAGGCTGCTTGATATATGTTCAAAGAGCCCTGGCCTATTCCCAGAGGTCTCCCCTTTGTTTCCTCCAAGCCAAGATTTGGGTCAGAAGCAATTTTACAAGGAATACTCACATTCCTAATGACATTTATTTGATAAGGCAGAGAGAGATGAAAGAACCAGGCATTTCAGAAAACCGAGAGCTTTTTTCTTCTTGACTCTTTGTGGCAGGCTGGTGCTGATGCGGTGTGGTATAAGGGATCTCCTCCCTGACATCATTCTCAGCTTTCCATAATTGAAACTTTGTTCCTTTTGATTAATTTATTTTGTTTTGGTATGTTCCCTTTTCAAAAGCAGGTATTCCTTGAAAGGGCCACCTTATTCTTCCCAGCCTTAGGCATTCCTTAGGAAAAGACTGCAGAAAGATATGGTCATTTTCAAGGGTGTATGTATGAAGTTTGGAGAGTTGACTTGAGTGGATAGGCCAAGTGGATAGGGCAGCATGACAGCACTGTGTACCTTGAAGGAAACTAGAGGGCTGGCTTTCAGCTGGTTGGGCCTCAAGGCCTCCTTATGCCTTTCCAGTTCAAGTATTACTTCTTCTTGGTGGCCTTTCCTGTCCTGCTTTTGCTGGACTTCCCATCAACTTCCCATTCCCCACCCTGGAATTAGGTGCTTGGTTTTCTGTTACAACTTCTGTTATAACATGTATCAGTTTGTGATAGTTTATATGCCTAACTCTGTTTCCAAACTTTAATATATTAGAGAGCAGGAATTGTGTCTTATATTCCTAGCACGTAGCTTAGTGCCTGGCACATTGATTGAACTGATTTAGAGATCAACTGTTTTACTCATGCTTTGGCCCCGGTTATCCCATTCCTGTGGACAGAAGTAGCAAAGAAAGGCTAAAGAAGGAGGGGGCCTTGAGCTGGACATCCTGGCTCTTCTGGTTGCCCTTTCAGCCCATCCTGTCTCCTGGTATCCTATGGCGTTCTGAGCAGAGTGACTGGGTTAATCCTCTGGGCATCACAGTGAGCTCTGTCCCCTGTTTCCAAACCTAAATAGGTGGACGACTGAGTGGCTTTGGCGCCTTTACAGAACCCATGTCCCTAGGAGGTGATTCTTAAGTTCAGAGTTCATCTGGGAGCTGCAGCTACCAATTCAGAAGAAGATTTAGAGGGTTTTGTTTGTTTAGTATGAACACAAGCATCTTTGTTTGAGCCCAGGAGGAGTTGCTCTGGGAGCTCTAGCTGGAAATTTCTTGTTTGTTTCTGATGTATTAAATAGGAAAGCAGGCAGCTCTGCCTTTAGACCTTCAGGATGCCACAGGAAAAGGCTCTGGATGGCAGTGGCTGTGCCATTGGTCCCCTGTGTGGCTGGCCAGCCAGTGGTGTAGGCACTGTACTCTTGGACCTGGCGAGACTGTCCAGGAAGTTAGGCCAGGCCCACCTGGAATACTGATCTGATGGGTAGAAGCAGATAGGCCCAAAGTTAACCTGGCCTGCACTGAAGCAATAGCAGGACAGTCAGCTTCAGTGTTGCTCCTGGAAAACTGCTTCCTCTAGACCAGAGTGGGGCCAGCCATGGAGGGCCTGGCAGTGCGTTCTGGGCCTCGTCAGCATTAGAAAGGAAGGCTCGGCCCATGCAGCTGTTCTTCCCCTTCCTCGTGCTTTCAGGTTGCCTGAGGGAGGGCGGCAAGCATCCTGTCACCTGAATGAAATGTTGGGAGTGAATATTTTGCTCTTCCCTTTTCTTACCTTAAAAAGAAAACTTCTAGAAGAAAGACGGACAAAAAGGGTCACTGTAATGGTTGTCATCCAGGCCTTGCTGCAGACCGTTAGAAGACACTGAGAAGGCTAGGGGTCCGGGGCTGGGATAGAAGTCATGGTTCGCTCAAATCATACCATTTAGGCAGCTGCACACTAGGCTTAGACACTGGTCTCCCTGCTTGTTTGTCTCAGGGTCTTGCCATGTCAGTAATAATAACTGTACTCCGGTGCTGTGCAGTTTACCAGTTACCAGTCTCTCATTTTATAACATCTCTGTGATGACCTCCCCCACTTTACAGATGAGGAAACTAAGGCACAGAGAGGAGAAGTGTTTAATCCAAGGTCACTGGTGAAGCAAGACTCAAACTTAAGGTCTAGGGATTCTCAGCCTAGTACCACTTGCTCGTGGCTTATACACAGAGCTTCCATCTTGGTTTAGTAAACGGTCTTTCTCCTTTGAGAGGAGCTTGAAAGGCAAATTGCCAGCTCTAGTCCATCAGGCTGGGGACATGGTTTAAAGCTAACACTGGGCACCAAGACCAAATCAGGGCACCCAGACCTTGCACCTTACGGAGAAAAGAGGGGTGCTTTGGAAATGTAGATTTTCTTCTTTTGGAAGGAGAGAAGTAAGAATTTGAGTCATTCCTGGAATTGGGGGCTTTGATGTCTAGGCAACTGGATCTCTAAACCCGAGACTCAGCAGTTCAGATTGTGCATGTATTGTCTGTCTGTATGAGTATCTGTCTCTCTCTCACACACACACACATACACACACACACACAGACTAGGTTGAGTTGACCATATTACGGGTATGGCTGATCCTCACCCCTTGAAACATTGAAGTAAAGCAGTAATGCTTAAAAAGCAGTAATTAGGCCTCTCCGATGCCTCACAGGATGGTTAAGAGTTCTTAAATGAAGAATTCCTTGATGAAGTAAGAGTTTTTACATGAGCTAGCGAGAAGGGAAGAATGAAAAGGAAATTAATCTAGTCTCTTGATTCTTGGCCTAGTTATTTCCAGTAAAAGAGGTCAGCTTCATCTTTATTTCAAGTCTTGGGACTTGTTCTTCTGGTTCTTCTTAGTCTGGAGAAGTCCAGTGCTTTTAATTTTCAGACCCACAGACTATAGTTGGTGGTCTTCCCCACAAATGATTGCTATGGGAGCAGTCAGCTTGTGTTCTTCACAGACAGTTTTCACTTTTTAGGGTTAACCTGAGTTAGGAGGAGGCAGGGGTGTTAGAAGATATAGAAATCTAGGTCAAATCTAGAAAATAGAGAAACCATCTCCAGTTGAAGAACAGGAAGGGTAGCGTGTCTCCCACCAACCTATCTGACCCACCCCCAGCTGACCCAGCAGAGCCAGAGAGTACTGGCAGTCCCGTGCACTCCCGGCCTTTCTGCTTCACCCTTTGTCCACTCTGCTCCTTCCCTACATTCTGCATTTTTCCAGTAAAAAGGGAATGGATTCCCACCCCACGCACCACCCCCCAGAAGGTAACAGTCATCTCTGTAAGTTACAGTCACTGGTAGCTTAGTATTTAGGGGCGAGACTGGTGGCAGGTCTTTTTTTCACCTTTTTGGAGAACAGCAGAGCACCCTGGAACCCTCTCCAATGTAACCAACTCCCCGCCTGCCACATGTATTGTTCTCTCCAGGCCATTCAGAGGGTTAGAGCAGCGCTCTGTTACTCCAGCAGTAGACAGCTAGGAAATCACTTTCTTGTCATGGTCCTCTCTCCAAGTGCAGAGTTGCTATCAATAAGCAGGGGGAAAACACTTTGTGCTATAAGCACAGGCAGGAGCAAACCTTTAAGTAGCTGAGTCTTCACCAGAACAACAAACTGGAGGGAAAAAAAAGAAACATTCCATGTCTTGTCTGTTACTGTGTGTGTGATTTGAGGTTTGGTGGTTAAACATCTGTGTGTTCGTTGCTGAGCCTCATGTTTGTAAAGGTTCAGTCTCTGTCGAGTTCATCCCACCTGTTTCCCAGGAGTCTGTTTCAATCCTGATCCCTTTGGCATCAGCCCTTGCTCACGACACAAGGGCTTGATCTGATTTTACATCAAAACTCTGATGGGAAGCCAAGGAGAGAGAAGTGACTGCCTGTAACCTTTAAGGCTAGCCTTGGGAGGCCGGTCACTGTTGACTCCTAGAGTCTTAGAAGGTAATGTTCTTATTCCTGCTTGATTCATATTACCATGCTGCCTTCTGATCCAAGCACACTGTTTTCCTTTTTCGCTAGCTGCAGGGTAAGAGTCAAACCAGGATCCAGGGACATGTGCCAGGTTTGAGACCACATATGGGACCGTTCCAGGCATCACTGTGGGCCAAGCCCCAGGCATCAGCCATCAATAATTGCTAAAAATAGACTGAAAAGAGCAGGTCAGGATATTGCCTTCTAACACAATCTCTATTAACCATCCTGACCAGAAACAAGAGGAACAAGCTTGAAAATCCCTCAGACCCTGAGGGAGAAAATGAAGCGATTGTTGCAAGAGTCAGAGGAAGAAATCATGGTCACCTTGGGATCCTCCTCCAGGCTTTCCCCAGATAAAGCTAAGGCAGAGACTCTGTGTGGCATCAAGAGCAAGTCCTCAGGCCCTGCTGGAACCTTGCCAGAGGACAGCTTCCTGCCCCCTCACTGTGGGCCTGTAGCCTCCGTCATTGGTGGGGATACAGATGGGGGTCTGGCCCAGCGTTGCAGCTTTGGGCAGCAGGCCAGCAGCCAGCTTCCTCTGGGCGCCACAGCCTGTGTTTCAGGGTCTGCCTCTCAGCACCTCTCATCTGCCAGCATTACCAGAAGCTGTCCAGAGCCCTCAGAGAGGGATCAAGCCAAGCCCCTCTTGTCCAGAGGCCTTGGCCAAGGCTGTCACCATGAACAGCAAGAACCTTTGGGGGATGTAGTGGACTATATCATCAGAGAACTGCAGGGCATCAGCCGTCTCCAAACTGAGATTGCTGAGTTGCGGCAGCACTTGAGCCAAGTCCGAGGTTCAGTGGATGAGGTCTCTAGCTGTGTAGACTCAGTTCTGAGTGAAATAGAAGGCTTACATGTGGGCAGCAGTTCCCTGGCCAAAGGGTGTGTGGGGGGAAAGGCCCAGGAACCCCATGTGGACAGACCCAGCGAGGAAGCCATTCTGTATCTGTATGGACTTCCTGAGCAAGATGGGGAAAATACCATGGAGCTGGCTCAAAACTTCCTGGCCAAGCACATGTGTGTTAATGGCATGCAGTGCAATAGGTTCATTAAAGAGGCTTACCGAGCGGGCAGAGCCCCAGCTCCCAGGCCTACTGTTGTGAAGCTTGCCCATCTAGAGCATAGGGACCTCATATTGCAGAAATCCATCCTCTTGCAGAGTTTAGGGGTCCGGATCACCACCAGAGAAGAGCCAAGCCAGCCACCGTGCTCTAAGAATCCCCCAAAGGAGTCTCTCTCATCTTTGGAACAACAACTCCAGCATCGTAATTTGAATTCTTTACACCTGGATGAGCCAGTTTTTCATGTGGAAACGGGGGACAGAGGACCAATAACAGGAGCACATCAAATGAGGGCTCAGAATCAACATAGAGAACCCCAGAGCCCTGAACAGCAAGGCCTTTGCTTCCCACCCAAGAATGATTTGGCAAAGCCAAGTAATGAGTCTAAGCTAGGGGGTGAAGTCAGAGGAACATTAGGAAACCCCCAGGTTCTCAGGGGCTCCTGCAGTGAATTGACAGGAAGAGAGGCTTCTTTATCCACCCTCCATCAATGTGAGGAACCTTCCCTAGTGTTAATCTTGAAAGAGGAGGATTCTGGGAAATCCCAGGTTTTCAAACAGTGTAACCAAGAACTTGAAGTATATAAAACAGCAAAAACAGAAAACAACTGCAGTGACAAAAGTGAGACTGGCAGTTGCCTATCACTGTCTGGGTTGCTGAAGACAGAGGACAAACTCCTGGCCTGTGAACCTGGGTTGGATATTCTGAGCGCAAAGCAGCTAGAGGACCTCTTAACAGACAAGTCCAGAAGGTTTGCAACTCTGAGCTGTGACAGCCTGATGGAGGAAATCAGCATTGGGCCCGAGACTTTCAATGACATGGTTCATATTGACTTGAATGAGGAGGAGGAACATTCTGCTCAGGTCCTCAAAGATGTCTTGGAAAAGTCCTCTTGCCTGGGTGGCTCGCAGGAGGATGAAGATGTAGAGATCAAGTTTTACACAAGTAAACTGGGCCGAGCAATTGACCACTTTCGTTCAGCTTTGCAGGGAGTGTTTCAGAAGCTGGAGAACAGTGGGTCCATCACCCCTGAGGACCTTGAAAGCATTGAGAGTGGCTCCCAGTCCGAGAACAGTGATAGACTTCTTGGCACAGTGAGTTCAGGGGGTGCTCAGGATTTCTCACTGGGGAGCCCTGGGAGTCAGGGGAGTGAGAGCATACTCAGCGTGGTGTCTGGTGGAGTGGGCATCTCTGCCCAGGGAGACCAGACCTCTCAGGATCCCAGCAACTCCTCTCTGGCTTCCAGTAACTTGCCTCTTGCATATTCATCACCAGGGTTTGCTCTGGCTCCGTGTCTGGGAAGTGAAACTTGTTCCAGGCCTGAATCTCCCAAACAGGGCAGACTAAGCCTAGAGCAAGTGTGCGCAGAGACCATCTACCTCAACAGATGCATCAGCAATTTTAAAGATGTTCTAAGAGAGAAAAGACTGAGGCAGAAAAAACTTATACACGAGCTAGTACAGAAGACAGACCATCTCTCAGTAGAAGACACGCACCCAGGTATTTCAAGTCTCTGGTGAATGGGTTTGCAGCTGGTTGGGTGTGACCTGCATCAGGCCAGCATGAGATCCAGCTTGGTGGTGAGCTTCACAAGGTGATGGGGGAGGTTCACATCTTCAATCAGTCTCAATTACTGGGGTATAGATTTGTAAGTTGATCCTGTGGGAATTAGAGTGACAATTGAAAAGCAACAGAAAACGAGTTCTTGTCCATAGGGAGCTCCCAGTTTATTGGCAGGAGCTTTAGAAAGTACCTTTTCAAAAGAGGAAGAGCATTTGAGCAAAAATAGTTTATAGCTGCAGAACTTTAGGCTATCCTGGTGTAAAGTAGGTGTGAGGTAGGAGGCAGGAATGGGGGAAAGAGGCATGTTTCTCATAGGAGCTAAGATGCTGATGCAATCCTGTGTTGCATTTTAAAATTATTCTCCATGAGCTTCTTGCTGAGGTAAGATTGCCATTTCTCCAACAGCTGATGGGGCTTCTCCACCTTGTGGGCCACTGTGGGAATTTCCCTTATCCTGACCTGTCTCCTTCCCAGTACTGGAGTTGACAGTACGGAACTTTAGTTCTAACTCGGAGCTGTCCAGAAACTTCTTGCAGCGCTGACCCTGCCCAAGAGCCCAACTCTGCTCCCCACTGGTCATATTCCCTTTCTTCCATCTCCAGTTAAAGGCTGCTTACCTAACATTTAGACAATGGAATGGTTTTTGGCTACAAGAATTGAGAAAAGTCTTTTCTGGGCAGCATGGAGATGACATGTAGCTTTAAAATTACCTCTCCCAATCAAAATTATAATAAATTTATCCAAAGAGCATATGCTTTATTCATCTAATTTTAAATGTAAATGAGGTTGTCCTCTTATGCATATAACCTGATTAATCTTTCTAAGGCAAGATTAAAATTATGAAACATATTGTGTTGGCAAAGATGTGAGAGAACAGGTACTCATCCATTGCTGGTGGTGTGGGAGTGGAAATTGGTATAACCTCTGAGGAAGGCAGTTGGCAACATTCATCAGAATTATGTATGCCCTTTGAGGCCCAGCACTACTTCCAAGAATATATCCTGCAGGTACATTTTCACGTGTAGAAGGGACATATGTTCAAGGCTATTTATGAGGTATTGTTTTTAATAGTGAAGATTGAAAACAACCTAAACGTTCTTAAGAAAGCCTGGTTAAATAACTTACTGGTGCATCCAAACAATGAAATACAGTACCATGCAGCTATAAAAAGAAAGAGGTACCTCTTTGCTGAAATGGAAAGATCTATTGACATATTTCAGAAAACAAGGTGCAGAGCAGTATGTGTAAGATGCTTTGTTGTTGTTTAGGTGCTGAGTCATGTCAGACTCTTTTGCAACCCCATGGACTATAGCCCATCAGGCTCCTCTGTCCATGGGATTCTCCAGGCAAGAATAATGGAGTGGATTGCCATTTCCTACTCCAGGGGAATCCCTGACTCAGGAATCAAGCCTGTGTCTTCTGCATTGGCAGGCGGATTTTTTTTTTTTTTAAACCACTGAGCCACTAGGGAAGCCCATACATTTGTATGAAAAGGAGAGATGAAGACTACATACACAAACGCATAGTGTTTGTTTGTATATATGTATAGAATATTTAACAAAGGAGTTCCCTAGTGCCTAGTGGTTAGGATTCTGGGCTTTCATTGCTGTCGCCCAGGATCAGTCCCTGGCCAGGGAACTGAGATCTTGCAAGCCACGTGGCATGGCCAAAAAACAACAACAACAACAACAACCCAGCTAACCAACCAAACAAAAAACCACTAAGATACATAAGAAACTGGTACAGGATTGCCCATGGGAAAAGGTATTAGGTAAAAAACTAGTGAAATGAGATTCTTTTTTACTGTGTACACTTTAAAAAATAATTTTTAGAATTTGAATCATGAATATATAATCGTAAAATTAAACTGGAAAATTAAAATCATATTCCTTTCCAATATCCCTAGAGCTGCTCTTTATACCCTATCAAAAAGTCTCAATTCCTTCACTTGGCATTCAAGGCCACTACACCTGGTCTCTAGTTTACATTTCTAGGCTTATCTTCTGTTGTCCCACGGTCCTCCACCTGGAAGGAATCTTCTGTCTCACAAATTCACCTTGTACTTTGTTTTCAGCATATCACATATACATGCTTCCTTCTAGCTTGAAGTGTTATGTTTGCCACATCAACCTAGGAAAATTTACTCAGTTCTTCAACATACAGCCAAAGTTTCACCTGCTCCAGGAAGCTTTCTATAATTCCTCAGATACAAAGGGTTTTGGTCTCTCTTTAACTTTGCAGCCCCTTTTCTTTCTTCCTGGGCACTTAGAAATTTTTATATTGGATTGGCTAAAAAGGTCATTCAGGTTTTTTCCATAAGATGTTACAGAAAAATCCAAATGAACCTTTTGGCCAACCCAATATTGCAGCAACAGTAGAAACAACTCATATCAAAGTAGTACTTCCTTACTAACTCTTTTAACTGTAGTGGGAGTCAATGTTAGCCTGAGTATCCAGAACTCTGGGGCTCAGTTCTTCAAGTTGCAATGTTTCTCTTCTGGGCTGACATCCTTCTGGACCATGCAGGAACTTGTGAGAGCAGCAGAAATAATGAGAAGAAACTGTTGTGAAACACCAGTAAGAGATCAAGCCAGAATTATGGGTGCTTTCCAAGATCCACTCTGGTCTATGGGCTACAGACGGGGTGGTAGAGAGGCTATCGGGCAGTGGCAGCATCTCTTCAGTGCTAGATCCAGCCTGACTCCAGCACCATTCCTTAAAGCACAAGGAATAGAGCAAGGTAAATAAGCACACAGGCAGGCCTCTGGCCAACACTTTCTGGCTGTAGAGTCCACAAGAGGAGTCACGCTAACCTGGTAAACTGATTCAATACAATAGTGACTGCTACCACAAGAAAGAGTTGAAAAAGCTTTCTTCACTGCTCTGCTTGAGACCTTTTACAGTCTAAGCTTACTCAGAACAATGTTTTCAAAACTGACCAATGTTGTAGCACGTATGGGTGCTTCATTTCTTTTTGTGGATGAATAATATTCCATTATATGGAAATAGCACATTTTGTTCATACATTCATCAGTTGATGAACATTTTGTTGTGTGCTTTTTTTTTTTAACCACATTTTTGGCTATTATGAATAATGTTGCTGTTTTTTTGTGGACATATATTCTGATTCTCTTGTGTATATACCTAGAAATGGAACACTGGGTCATATGGTAACTGTGTTTCACATTTTTTTTGGAACTTCTAGACTGTTTACCAATGTGGTTGCAGTGTTTTGCATTTCTGCCAGCAGTGTATGCAAGTTCAAATTTCTCCACATCCTAGCCATTCTATTTTTACTAGAGCCATCCTAGTGAGTGTGACTGGTATCTTCTAGCTTTGATTTTCATTTCCCTAGTGGTTAATGAGGGAGAAGGCAATGGCACCCCACTCCAGTACTGTTGCCCGGAAAATCCCATGGATGGAGGAGCCTGGTAGGCTATAGTCCATGGGGTTGCTAAGTCAGACACGACTGAGCAACTTCACTTTCACTTTCCACTTTCATGCATTGGAGAAGGAAATGGCAACCCACTCCAGTGTTCTTGCCTGGAGAATCCCATGGACGGAGAAGCCTGGTAGGCTGCAGTCCATGGGGTCGCACAGAGTCGGACACGACTGAAGCGACTTAGCAGCAGCAGCAGCAGTGGTTAATGATGTTAAAATATCTTTTCATATGCTTATTGGCCATTTTTATATTTTCTTTGAAGAAATGTCTATTTAAATCCTTTATCCATTTTTAAATTGAATTGTTTGTCTTTTTCTGTTGAGTTGTAAGAGTTGTTTATATGTTCTGGACATCAGTTCAGTTCAGTCGCTCAGTCGTGTCCGACTCTTTGTGACCCCCTGGACTGCAGCATGCCAGGCTTCCCTGTCCATCACAAACTCCTGGAGCTTGCTCAAACTCATACATTAAGTCATTGATGCCATCCAACCATCTCATCCTCTGTTGTCCTTTTCTCCTCCTGCCTTCAGTCTTTCCCAGCATCAGGGTCTTTTCCAATGAGTCAGTTCCTCATATCAGGTAGCCAAAGTATTGGAGTTTCAGCCTCAGTATCAGTCCTTTCAATGAATATTCAGGACTGATTTCCTTTAGGACTGACTGGTTGGATCTCCTTGCAGTCCAAGGGATTCTCAAGAGTCTTCTTCAACACCACAGTTCAAAAGCATCAATTCTTTGGCCCTCAGCTTTCCTTATAGTCCAGCTGTAAGATCCATACATGACTACTGGAAAAACTATAGCTTTGACTAGACCGACCTTTGTTGGCAAAGTAATGTCTCTGCTTTTTAATGTGCTGTCTATGTTGGTCATAGCTTTTTTTCCAAGGAGCAAGCGTCTTTTAATTTCATGAATGCAGTCACCATCTGCAGTGATTTTGGAGCCCCCCAAAATAAAGTCTGTCACTGTTTCCCTTGTTTCTCCATCTATTTGCCAAGGAGTGATGGGACCGGATGATCTTAGTTTTTTCAATGTTGAATTTTAGGCCAGCTTTTTCACTCTCCTCTTTCACTTTCATCAAGAGGCTCTTTAGTCCCTCTTCACTTTCTGCCACATGAGTGGTGTCATCTGCATACGTGAGGTGTATATGAGGTTATTGATATTTCTCCCAGCAATCTTGATTCCAGCTTGTGCTTCCTCCAGCCCAGCATTTCACATGATGTACTCTGCATATAAGTTAAATAAGCAGGGTAACAATGTACAGCCTTGACATACTCCTTTCCCGATTTGGAACCAGTCTGTTGTTCCATGTCCAGTTCTAACTGTTGCTTCTTGACCTGCATACAGTTTTCTTGGCAGGCAGGTCAGGTGGTCTGGTAGTCCCATTTCTTAAACAATTTTCCACAGTTTGTCATGATCTATACAGTCAAAGGCTTTGGTATAGTCAATAAAGCAAAAGTAGATGTTTTTCTGGAACTCTCTTGCTTTTTTGATAATCCAACAGATGTTGGCAATTTGATCTATTTCCTCTGCCTTTTCTAAATCCAGCTTGAACATCTGGAAGTTCTCGCTTCATGTACTGCTGAAGCCTGGCTTGGAGAATATTGAGCATTACCTTGCTTGCATGTGAAATGAGTATAGTTGTGCAGTAGTTTAACATTCTTTGGCATTGCACTTCTTTGGGATTGCAATGAAAACTGATCTTTTCCAGTCCTGTGGCCACTGCCGAGTTTTCCAAATTTGCTGGCATATTGAGTGCAGCACTTTCACAGCATCATCTTTTAGGATTTGAAATAGCTCAACTGGAATGCCATCACCTCCACTAGCTTTGTTCATAGTGATGCTTCCTAAAGCCCATTTGACTTTGCATTCCAGGATGTCTGGCTCTAGGTGAGTGATCACACTGTCATGGTTATCTAGGTTGTGAAGATCTTTTTTGTATAGTTCTTTGTGTATTCTTGCCACCTGTTAATATCTTCTGCTTCTGTTAGGTCCATACCATTTCTGTCCTTTATCGAGCCCATCTTTGCATGAAATGTTCCCTCAGTATCTCAGATTTTCTTGAAAAGATCTCTAGTCTTTCCCATTCTGTTGTTTTCCTCTATTTGTTTGCATTGATCACTAAGGAAGGCTTTCTTATCTCTCCTTGCTATTCTTTGGAACTCTGCGTTCAAATGGGTATATCTTTCCTTTTTTCCTTTGCCTTTCGCTTCTCTTCTTTGCACAGCTATTTGTAAGGCCTTTTCAGACAACCATTTTACCTTTTTGCATTTCCTTTTCTTGGGGATGGTCTTGATCCCTGCCTCCTGTACAATGTCACGAACCTCCGTCCATAGTTCTTAAGGCACTCTGTCAATCAGATCTAATCCCTTGAATCTATTTGTCATTTCCACTGTTTAATCATAAGGGTCCAGATAATAATGACGTAAGGACATAGGTCCAGATAATTTGTAAATATTTTCCCCTGATTTGTTTGTTGTCTTTTTACTTTCTTTATGGTATCCTTTGAAGTGTAAATGTTTTATTTTTCTGAAAAAATTATTGTAATAAAATATAGAAAACATAAAATTTGACATTTTAGCCATTTAAAATTCATTCACATGACCATCACCATGTGGTCATCACCACTATCTAATCCCCAGAACTTTTTCCATTTTCCCTAGCTGAAACTCTGTACCCATTAAATTAACTCCCTGTTCTCTCCTCCCCTCAGCCACTGGCAATCACCATTGTACTTTCTGTCTCTCTAAATTTGACTACCTCATATAAATGTATTTGCACAATATTTGTTCTTTTGTGACTGGCTCATTTCACTTGACAATGTCTTTGAAGTTCACCATGTTGTAGCATATGTCAGAATTTCCTGCCTTTTTAAGGGTGAATGATATTCCATTGTATGTATATATACTACATTTGTTTATGCATTCATCCATCGTTGGACACTTGGGTTTCTTCTACGTTTTGGCTATTGTGAATAATGCTGCTATAAGTAGGGGTGCACAAATATCTGTTGAAGTTCTTGCTTTCATTTCTTTTGGGTATATACACAGGAGTGGCATTGTTGGATCATATGGTAATCCTGATTTTTTTTTTTTTTTTTTTTTTGAGACATTACTGTGTTGTTTTCTACAGCAGCTGTCATTGCACATTCCTAACAATAGTGCACATGGGTTCTAGTTTTTCAACATCCTTGCTAAATAACACTTGTTATTTCCTGGATGGCTTTGTTTGGTTTGCCATCGTAATATGGGTATTAGAGTACAAAAGTTTTAAATTTTGATGAAGTCCTATTTATCTATTCTGGTGTTGATTTCGCTTTTGGTTTTATAGCTAAACCATTGTCTAATCCAAGGTCACAAAAGTTTACTCTTACTTTTTTGTCCTAAATGTTTCATAGTTTTATTTAGTGCTTATATTTAGGTCTGTGATTCATTTTGAGTTAATTTTTGTGAATGGTGTTAGACAGGGGTCCAGCTTCCTTCTTGAGCATGTGTATGTCTAGTTATCTCAACACCATTTACTGAAAAATAATATTCTTTATCTGTTGAATGGTCAAAATCAATTGGCCATAAATGTAAGAGTTTACTTCTGGACTACCAGTTCTAGTCGATTAATAATCTTTAGTCTATTTTTATGCCTCAATTTCTTTCTTTTTTTTTTTGGACATGTGTGATGTGGGATTCTTAGTTCTCCAAACTGGAGATCGAACCTGCATCCCCTACATTGGAATTGCAGTCTTAACCACTGGGCCACCAAGGTAGTCCCTAGATTCCTTCTTTTTGAAATACTTTCTTCACTTGGCTTCCAGAATACCTCTCTGTCTTGTATCTCCTCCAATATTATTGACCGTTTTCTTCTGGAGTCATTTTTGCTACTCCCTCCTTATCTTCCCACCCTTGTAGTACCTCACGATTCAGTCCTGACCACTACTTTTTATTTATACTCACTTCCTAGATAATCTCTTTCAGTCTCATGATTTTCATAAGCATTCCCAGATTGATATCTGGCCCAGATATCTTCTAGGAATACCAGATTTCACATATACTTAACACCCACATTTCCGTGTGAATAGACATCTCAGATTAGACATTTTCAAAACCAAACTCCTGATCTTTCTCCGTAAACCCTGCCAAACCTACTTTCCCTATAGTCTTCCTTACCAGTAAACGGCAACTCCATTCTTGCAGCTAGCTGCTCAGACCCAAATCCATAGAGTCATTCTTTTTTTTTTTTTTTAAACCACATTGTTTTGTTTTTTATTTGCTTGTTTGTTTTCAGCTGTGCTGGGTCTTAGTTGCAGCATGTGGGATCTAGTTCCCTCACCAGGGATTGAACCTGGGCCCTTTGCATTGGGAGCGTGGAGTCTTAAACACTGCACCACCAGGGAAGTCCCCATAGAGTCAGTCTTGACTTCTCTGTTTCTTTCATAAGCTATATCCAATCAGTTATTAAATTCCACCTGCTTTGCCTTTCAAACATATTCCAAACCTTAGCACTAACATCTCAATCTCAGTCACCATTTTCTCTCGTCTAGATGATAGTGGTAGTCTTGCTGATCTCCCGGTTTCTACCCTTGTCCGTCTGCCGTCTGTTCTCCCCAGCCATAGTAATCCACATAAAACACAAGTCAGATCATATCACTATCACTTCTCTGTTCAGAACCTTCTGGTGATTTTTCTGTCTCACTCACAATGAAAGCCAAAGTGCTTATGAGGGCCCTATTTGAAATGATCCTCTAAGGCAGACTTGTTCCTTCACACCAGCCATGCTGTCAGCTCAGACTTTACACTTGCTGTGTGTTCTGACTGGAATACTTTTCTCTTTGCACTCTGAATAGCTTTTTTACTAATTTTTCTTCATATGTCTGCTTAGATGTTCTTTTAGCAATTAGGCTTCCTGACAATCATTTATAAACTTTTCATAGCATAACATCACCACTGGGGACAATATCTTTTCCCCTTACCTGGATTTTTCAGCTAAGTCCCTATCATTTATGATCAGTTCAGTTCACTTCAGTCGGTCAGTCGTGTCTGATTCTTTGCGACCCCATGGGCTGCAGCACACCAGGCCTCCCTGTCCATCACCAACTCCTGGAGTTGGTCCATCAAGTCCGTGATGCCACCCAGCCATCTCCTCCTCTGTCGTCCCCTTCTCCTCCTGTCCCCAATCCCTCCCAGCGTCAGAGTCTTTTCCAATGAGTCAGCTCTTCCCATCAGGTTACAGTATACATAGTTTCAGATTCTGGAACCAGAGTACCTGTTTCGAATTTTGGCTTTGCCACTTGCTGTGACTTCAGGCAAGTTACTTAACATCTCTGTGATCTTCATTTTAATCAATAGGAAAATGGAGATTATAACAGTATTTACTCAGAGTTGTTGTGAGAAGTAAATGAGCTTACTCAAATAAAATGCCAGGTATGTATCGTGTTCACTTGGTGTTCACAGCTGTCATCATCTTCACCATCATTACTAGTTGTCTGTTCCTCCTACTAGAACAGAAGGTTCTTAAGATCACAATTCACTGCTCTGGCAGCATGAGAACAGCACCTCATGTGAAGTAGGTTCTCAGTGAATATTTAAGGAATGGAAGTTGTGGTACATATATACAATGAAATATTACTCAGCCATAAAGGAACACATTTGAGTCAGTTCTGGTGAGGTGGATGAACCTATAACAGAGCCTGTTATACAGAGTAAAGTAAGTCAGAAAGAGGAAAACAAATATCTATATATTAATGCTTATATATGGACTGTAGAAAAATGGTACTGATGAACTTATATGCAGGGCAGGAATATAGGCTCAGACACAGAGAACAGACCTGTGGCCACAGCAGGGAAAGGAGAGGGTGGCATGGATTGAGAGAGTAGCATTGACATACATAAATTATCATGTGTAAAACAGATAGCTAATGAGAAGTTGTTGTATAACACAGGGAGCTCAACCTGGTGCTCTGAGACAACCTAGAGGGGTGGGATGAGGTAGGAGGGAGGTCCAAGAGGCAGGGGACATATGTATACTTATGGCTGATTCATGCTGATGTATGGCAGAAACCAGTACAACATTGTAAAGCAATTATCCTCCAATTAAAAATAAATAAAAAATTTTAAAAAGAAATGAATCCTCACAATAACTCTGGGCAATCGCTAGTTTTATCTTTTTTTTAAAGATAAGGAAATGCAGGCTCAGATAAGTTGAGTGCCTCAAATCTTTGACTCCTAAGTAATGGAGTTAAGATTGTTTTAACAGTGAGGAAGTGTGTGTCTCGTCCTTATCAGATGGACTATCTGGAAGAGTGAGATTATTCTTAGGGATCAGGAATTTTCCTGCAAAGCAGGTGTTATATAGACATGTATCACTTAAACTGAAAACTAAATCTGAGTGGAAAAATCCTAAGGCATTTTAAGAAGTTAGGAGGCACAAAGTGTTTGATTCCTAACAAGAAAAGATATTTTTAAGTTATTAATAAGAACATGTTTGGCCAGGGGTTGGGACAAACTGAAGGGACTAGTACTGCAGTTCTTTGAGGTCTAGAAAATGGTACAGGCAAAGAGGCCTATCTTTTCTCTTAGGCAAGACACATGTCTTTAGAAAGGCTGTTGTTTTCTAAGTTCTGAAATTTCAAGTTCTTTTACTACATAAAAACACTAGATGTGCTAAACCCTCAGACTACAAAGGTGAAATAAAATATATATATATAATTCTTGCTCTCAAGAAATTCACAATATGTAAAGGGAGACATTTATACAGACAATTAACAATGAAACGTACTGACAACAAACTGTCATAGAAGTGTGTACACAAAAGCATGGGTACCACGGACACATAGTAGAAAAGCACCTAATTCTGTTTTTGAGAGGAAGGCAGATAAATTTTCAGAGACATTAATATTTGATCTAAGTTTTTAAGAATAAGTCTGAGTTCACCCAATCAATGCAAGAAGCTAGGTCATGACAATATATTGAATTTTCTTCTTTAGGCATCATGGGGAACTCTGGGAAGAATAGAAGGACACAACTGAAGTAACTTTGACATGATGTGTACAATATATTTAAGATAGTGGAGGAAGAAATAAACCTTTTCAACTCGAATCACAGGGTCAGTTCGTTGCCTAGCTTTCTTTTTCAAAGGGAACAGAGTGTTCCCAGGAAGTAGGGAGTATATGTAGTAGAAGAGACAGTTCCCTCTCCCAGAAATGTTTTTTTAATCTCACCGACTTTTCTGCACTGTTTTGGAAGATTCCTATTCCTGAATCCCTTCTTGTCAAGTCAGGTAACCCATTAGGTAATCAGAAATAGCTTGAAAAATTGAGAACTTATTAGTTACCATGACTCTCGTTTCTACTTGTTATATAACATCAGTGATTCTTTATTCAAAGGGATGGGAAAAAAAGAAAAGAGGGGTCCAGATAATGGACTTTGCTTAGAGAAGGAAGCCTCTGTCAAGCAAGTGTGGCCTAGAAGGCTATGTAGTGTCTGGCAAATAGGAAAGGAGTAATTTCTGGACTTTATTCTTCCTCTCCTGTGGTTTGCTTGGGTCCTTCTGGAAGTGTCAGTTTCTTTTGACGTATTGTTCTAAGTTTGGTAGATAATCAAACCTGGGATTGCAGCCGTGGTTTTATCATTCAGATTATAGTGACTTAAGTCATAGTGACTTGATAAGGACTTGGTGCCTCCAAATCAATGGCCACTGAGCCTCCAGGTCCTGGCCTTACTTCTAGGCCCTAACTTGGCCTAACTTAACATAGGCTCTGGGAAAACAGGCCAAGGCTTGTGGGGCAAAACAAGTAGCCAGCCTGTGTTAGAAAAGGGAGAGGGCTCAGCTACCCGGCCTTTGGGGTTCTCAGACTTAGCCCAGATTCAGATGAGCTCGTGTAGCTCCTGAGGAAGGAACCTGCTCTGTGTTCAGTCAGTTCAGATGGCCTGTGGGAGTGGCTCTTGGTAACATAGCTGGCCTTATGGCCCCGGTGGCCCTGACCCTGCATGCAGACCACTTTGGAAAGGGGGGAAAGGGTGGCTGAAATTCCCAGGCCGACTTGGTCCTTTGGTTTTTGTAGCCAAACCTGTTCTAAACTAAAAAGCAGGGGCAGCGAATACAGGTGAGGATTCCGGGAGCCAGGCTCTGTGAACTGCTGGGTTGTCAGAGGACTTCTCCGAGCTCTCCTCCATGTCCCATGAGGTTAGCTCTACCTGGTTTAGGATGAATCTACTAACCTCTCTGCCCTTTTTTTTTCCTGCTCTTTCTCTCCTTGCAGAAGGAAAGCGAGGAGCCCTTCAGGTTGTGCTCTGGCCCTTTGGGGCCCCTTTTTTGTTGGTTCTCTCCCCTCCCTCCTGAGTACCGTGTGTGTATGTGTGTGTGTGCACGCATGCGTGCTTATGAGCTGTGGCTCATGCAGCCGGTGTGTTTGTCCTGACAGCAGTTTGTGTGCATGCTCCATGCCCGTGTGTGCTCCTGCAGACACCCGTGGAGCCTTGTGAGGATGTGTGTGCCTCTATGGCACACATTCAGTGTAGCATGTGTGTGCTTACCCTTGTGCTCAGTTTGACCCCCCCAGGTACTGACTGCCTTCCTTTTTTCCTACTTTGCACAGTGTGTGTTCATTTTCTACTTGTGGCTGCCGACTGGCATATGCTGTAAACCCTCGCTGAGCCCAGCATGCATACACACTTTGTATTTGAGAGCAGGAGTTTTTGTAGGCTTTTTGTGCCTCTTGCTTGGGGCCTAAATGTGAAAGTGCTTTGTGCTTCTGAGCAGGCTTCCTGGCCTCTCTGTGAGCACAAGGGTCTGCAGACCTGTGGTGTGGTTTCCCCACACCATGAGAATGTGTGGTGTACTAAAGCTCTGTGCCTACAAGCACTGGTTCCTCAAGATGGTAAGGGTGCGCTTTGCTGGTGATTTGAGCCCTGGTGAACACCGAGTCCTCCCCCAAATGGGTGCGCATGCTCTGTATCTCTGTGTGCGGGATCCGTGCTCACCTGTGGTTCCTTAGGTGCAAGTTGTGTCTATGAATGTACCTCCTATAGGTACTTTGTTGAGACCTGCTCTCATTCCCCTAGCCCTCCTGTGCCCTGTGTGTGCATGCTCTGCACTGTGTCTGCAGGCTTCTGCAGACCCACTGCCCGCTCTAAGCACAGGAAATGTGTATGATCTGAGCCTGTGAACCCTGGCTGCCAAAGATGTTTTGTGATTTTGTTTCCTTACGCCCAGTGGCTTCTGGCAAGCACCTAATTCTAGGTAGGAAGTAAAAATCTGCTGAGTGCAGTGACTGTTTCTAGAGGGAGGATAAGTTGGTTGGTGGGATCTGGGGATTTAGGAATGGGCTGCCCCTCACAGGAACCATAGGAGACTTGATTCAACCTTCTGACTGCCTTTTGGACCTGGCCCTCCCTCTACCATTTCATCCCACTCATAGGACCAGGGTAGGAGGCAGAAGCAGCGAAGTGTGGTCACGAAGGGCTTCAGGCAGTAGGCAGATAGGCTTGATTAGAGCACAGGCAACCTGAAAAGGATCTTAAATCCAAAGTGCATCTTGAGCTTCCTGCTGGTCCAGGGTCACTCTTACCCACTTTTACATCACCGATTAGCTTGTCCTACCTCTTTTTCACTCTCTTGCCTCATTTGTCTATAACTCCTCCCATCTTTAGCCCTCCCAAAACTTCACCCCCTGTCCAGAGCCTAACAGCTTACCTCCAGATCAAGCCTCCCTTGATCTGGAGCTCCTTTGCTCAGGATGGCTAGCTGGAATCCAGATCCCAGGAGTCAGGGAAGTCATTGGGGGTGGAGGAAACAAGGAGGAACAGAAAGCCCCAGACCCGCTAGTACTGTCTGTTGAGCCTAAGTAGCAGGTGCCATTGGTCCTCTGAAAGCCCTGGCAGCTTTGGAATTCTCTGTACTCTGCCTGAAGGATTTGCTTTGGATTTTTTTTTTTTTTTTTTTTTTACAAAAAGCTTTAAAAAGTGTTTTCCAACAGTTCCTTGCTTGAATTATTGGTGCTTCAGTTTTCAGCTTCTTATTGTAGAGTTCATAAAATTTGTAAGAATGGTAATCCAAGTATCTAATCTGCCCTGTATTCTTTTGTTTTATCGAGTTTATCAAATGTAGAGCATACTCAGTGTCAATGAGTTATAGCTTCAAGGACCCTAGGCCAAGTCAAATCACAAGATGAGACAGGAATCCAGAAAGACCAGGTCTGACTCTAGGGCAGCCAACAGAACTTAAGAATATAGCTGGAAGACTGGACTCTATATGAAGTTGTCCTTTTGCTTTAGTGAGGCCTGGAAACCTACACGGGCCCTCTCTTGGCCCATGCTTACTGTTCTATACCAGTGGATATGTGAAGGAGCTCTACATTCTGGCAGCTCTCACACTCCCAGTGGATCTTAGTCCTGGGTTCTGTGTGAGCTTATATCCTCCGTGCTCACTGGGGAGAAGGGAGGTGAAGTACTACTCACTTCGGCTGCCTGCTTGTGGCCCTGGCTGATCAGGGAACTGGCTTACACCTCAGGCCGGCTATGTCACCACATAGTGTATGTGACCTATGCTGCTCTGAGCTTCCTACTTTACTGCTCACTGCCTGACCGAAGAAATACGGCACTCTCCCATCTTTCCCAGGAGCTAACTTCTCTCTCTTTCTCTCTTTAAAGATTCCAGATGGTGGTGATCCCTGTTTGCCCCAGTGGCTTCCAGAAGGGTAAGTGTGGTACTTCAAGGTTTCTGTGAATCTTACAGTCTCTTATGCTGCTTTGGCTTTTCCCTTGGGAAGCAGGAGAAACAGTTTCATCAGCTGGATTCTGGAGAAGGAAGAGGTTCCACTGTCGAGACGGTTGTTTCTCCGGGGCAGAGGAGAGGACTCTGGAGACTGATTCCCCAGAGACGGAAGAGAGAGCTTTGCAGAATGGTTCCCCTGAAGCAGGGGAGGGAACTTTGGGGCTCCCCATCCTTATTTCTGGAATTTCTGCTGTATTGCATCATAGTGGTGGTATGCCCTTTATGTATAAGGATGAGAAAACTAGAAAAATATCTGCATTTAGAACTGGTTTCCTTCTATTCCACTGTTGATAGTGTAATTGCTTAGCTTGCTGCTGGCCTCCGCTGTTGTGAGTCACTTACTTACTCCATTCTACTATAGTGAAGACATAAGTAGTATCCTTTACGAGCTCTGTGGGTTCTGTTTGTGTTTCTTGTCTGGGAGTTTCAGACCCATGTGATTGCACCAGAAAATCATTTTAAATTGTTCAACTGCTATGACTTACTGTTATTAAGAGAGGAAAGTGTTTAAGTGCCTGCACCACTTCTACCCTCCACATACAGCTCTCAAGACCGTTAAGCTCTTCCTTCTGTCCTTGCCCCTCAAAGTCCTGACATCAAAGTTCTCAGTGGCTGCCTCCTCTTCCTCATCCAGGGAAGAAAAAAGATTAGATCAGAAAGTTATCAACTATATTTTTAAATACTTCTTTTCCTTTTAATATGTCTTTTTTATAGCAAGAGTTAATCATGTGAATGAGCCACTCTTCTTTTGTCAAAAGCTCATTTGTGTTGCCAAAAAAAGACACTTCTTGGCTTAAGGTATACATTTTATAGTTTTCAGAATTAGCCACAAATTTGTGGCATCAGTTGCTTCTTCAACAGCCCTTCTTCAGGGCTTTAGCATTTTTCTTCAAATAATTTTAAACTTCATACATACCAACGCAACATAACCAGGCTATTTTTAAATGGAGCCATGCAGGGATTTTCTAAATGTCTCCCTGTTGTCATCTTTCCCTGCCTTCAGCTTAGTCCTTAGAAACTGTCACAAGTTTCAAACTTTCATAGGTGTGGTGGTCTCATTGAGAACAAAGCTCACTGCCCATATTCAGGAAGCTAGATGATTAGAAGTCAGCATAATGGGTTGCCTGCTCCAACTCCTAGCCTTGACCTAATTTGTGACTCCATTTTTTGCCCATATAGCTAGCAGTATGTACTTATTCTTCTGTGATATTTCTCTTTTCACACCAGCTGTGGTGTACAACCCAGCCACCCTTCTTTCCCCGCTTCATTGCTTACGTGAAAACCAAATACCTGAGTTAATTTAATTAAAGCTCATAAGGATAGTTTCTGAAAGGTCAGAGAGGTTTTTATAGTTCCCCTCATTTTATGGAAATGACACCAAGATCCAGAGAGAGGAAGGAATTTTGGCAGAGGATACGTTGTGAATTAGTAGAAGAGTTGGGGATAAAATCCAGATTATCTCAATGTAAGAATGATGTTCTTTTTAGGAAAGTCTCTGTATTTTTATTGTGTATTGTTATATGGAATAACAGGCAAAGAACAGAAAAGTTAATAAGTATAAAAAAAGTATAAGAGTTTTAGAAATCTCAAGTTGCTCATAGGCTTCCCCAGAGGCTCTGATGGTAAAGATTCTGCCTTCAATGCAGGAGACCAGGGTTTGATCCCTGGTTGGGGAAGATCCCCTGGAGGAGGGCATGGCAACCCACACCAGTATTCTTGCCAGGAGAATCCCATGGACAGAGGAGCCTGGCAGGCTATAATCCATGGGGTTGCAAAGAGTTGGACATGACTGGGTGACTGACAATTTCACTTCACTTTCAGTTGCTCCAGCTGTAATTTTTTTCCTGGTTTCTGTTGATGTGACCATAGGGCTAGGCCACACTCTGAGTCACTTGTCTGTTTCCTTCTTAAATGGTCTTTTTTCCCCTCTAAATGATCTTTTGGAAGTCTCTCATCTACTTCCCCTGCCTCCATTTGATTATGCAGGCTCCTGTTTCCATAGAGACTTTTTCTTCAGGAGGCTTGGATAGACAGAACTGGGGACTCTTCCTCAGGGTGGAGAAGGTCTGCTTCTACATGTTCTTGTTTGTCAGTCTTGCTCACCTAGGCAGCACCTCTTCTGTAGAGCTATTCCTGAGCTCTATTCTAGCACAGGTCTGGAAAGACTTAACTTTAGGCATCAGTGTCTCTGGCCTGAGTGTAGGAAGAAGCTATCTTAAGCATCAATTCCCACCTTTTATGAAGCACAGTGGTCTTCAAATAAACAAAGGCACCTTGGACTGGCATAGTGTGATAAAAGAGCTTTCAGTCCTTGGCTAAAACCTTAGAAGGAGACTGAAAGCCGATTCCATTGTTTGTCATCCCATGGCTTTACTTCCCTCGCTTTCTGTCCTCCTTTTTCCTCTTAAAGGCCCATGGTGAGGGTCAGTTCATCCTTCTTTGGGGAGAGGATGAGCAAGGAGAATGGAACATTGAACCTGCCAGTAACTCAAGGGGAGACTAAAGGTCCTGACATATTTTCTTGTCTCCTCAGGCCAGCTGGAGGGCTCTATGGCATTGACAGCATGCCGGATCTACGCAGAAAGAAGCCACTGCCGCTTGTCAGTGACCTGGTGAGTGAGCAATCTTAGTGAGCTGTCAGGAATGGAAGTGGGGCCTTCGGCGACCGGTATTAGTCTGATGATCAGTCATTTAAAGCCTCACTGAGACTTGGTGATGGCTTCAGTAGGACCTCGTATGATCTCACTGGGGTTAGAGTGGCACCCAGGTACCCTAGAGTCCCAGAGCCAGATGTTGAGTAAGACTTGAACCCTTTTTCTTATTACCATTTTCTATTCCTGTTTTTTTTTCCCCTCTATTCAATCTATTTGATATTTTTTGTCCACTCCTTTTTTAATTTTTCCTCCATATTGTGCTCTTTTTTCCCTACCAGTTTCTCCCTTCTTAACTGACTGAATACAAGTATCCTTGTATTTCTCTTCATCATTTCTTTCCTTCCTTCCCTTTCCCCTTGCTATTGATATGTCTTTCCCGTCTCCTCCTTTCTAGTGCACCTCTTATCCCACCAATGCTTCATCCAGCTGGCTGGTTGAAGATTATGTCAACTTTTCTTGATTACCTTCTTTCGTTGTCTTTCATCTCTTCTTTTTTCTCTTCTTTCTTTCTTTTCTTCCTGCTTTTTCTCACCTTCTCCCTCCTTGCTCACCATTTTTTTTTTGCTTAACCGAGTGGATGTCAGTATCTTACTCATTTCTCGTTTCCCGTCCTCTGTCTTTTAACCTTGTCCATATTTCACTTCATGGCATGACTCTCCTTCTAGGCCTTGGGCCCTAGGCAGCTGTCTGGGTTGGATACAGTGGATAGAGGATAGAGACAGAGGGGACTGGGACATGTTTCCTGCTTTGGACCTCAGGGAAGAACCTCTCAGTTGTGTCTGAAAGCTTTCATGCCCTTGTGGGGTTTTAACATCATGTTGTTCCTTTTTCTGCTCCCCTCTGCACAGGCTATGGTGAGTGTCTCCAGAGCCCGTTTCCATCCTTTATAAAAGCCCGAATCTCAACCTCCCTGGGCACACCCCCACTATTCTTGCTGCTCAGGCTGATGTAATGAGTTCTGTCTGCCTGGTGTCCACTGCCTTAGGGAAACCGTGTGCCTCTCTGGAGGCTGTCCCTAAAGCTCGGGCTTGGCAGACTCATGGGCCTTTCTAACAGGGCATCCTAGACCTCATGTGTAACCCCCTGACCTGCTTGATTTCAGTGAGGCTACATTGCCCCCTTTCACTCAGTGCCCTGCTCATTTGGGCCGTTGGCCTCCACAGCCACCTGGGATTATGTGGGCATGGGCTGGTGCCCAGGACTGGAGATTTAGTATAGCATCATTGTTCCCAGTGATGGTTCTTGAATGTGACTCTGGCAGAGTTTTGTGTCTGTCCTGTTCTTAATGACCTGTTTCATACTGTAATTCTAGACTTTTCATTTTCCTCTGCCTTTCTTTGGGGCAGATACCTAATGGGGTCAGATACCTAAAAATGTTGGAGGAAGGAGAAACTCTTAGATGACAGGTACCCTGAGAGAAGTGCTGTTCTGTTCTATCATTGTTAGAACAGTTCCCTGAGGGCCTTGAGTTTGAATCTTAACCTCAGGTACTTGTTACCCATTACCTGTGGAGAGTCCCCTGTGAATGACAGTAAAAATAGAAAGTAGTAAGTTATCATCAAATAGCTTTGGTCACTGAAACTCCCTCCCCAGGACTTTGCCCAGCCCTTGCTAGTAGCTAGGGCTGACAGCAAGTCTTCTCTCACAGTCACTGGTCCAGTCCCGGAAAGCAGGCATTACTTCTGCAATGGCTACACGCACCTCTCTCAAAGATGAAGAGCTGGTAAGTGACCCATGGGCTTTCATGAATCCACTCGCCTATGGCCCAGTGATCATCTCTGTAGCCATACACTGGGAATTCAAAAGTTTTGGGTGGAGTCTGTTAATGAAACAGATATTATAGCATCAAGTTTTCCACACTGGGAGAAGCAAAGGTCCAGACCAGGGGTAAACCTAAATCTCATGTTGGAGTACGTGACCACTCATGTCAGGGATTTATGGTGAGTCTAGTACCCTCTGTTTCCCTAAAGAGCCTGAATGCTGGGGCAAGGCTCAAATCCAGCATTCAGGTCATGGATGTGCTCTTCGGATGACCAGGAGCACATGATGTTGGGGCTTCTTTCTGCTGGGCTAGAATGTGGGCCGGGCCAGGCTGAAGCATCTCCTTGGCTGCCAGAGGTCTTGATAGCCATGCACTGGGCTTAGTAGTGGTATCTCTAAGCAGAGAACTAAAGTCACTGATGGGTGATGGGATGTGTGTTTTTCAGAAATCGCATGTGTATAAGAAAACCCTGCAGGCCTTAATCTATCCCATCTCGTGCACCACACCCCACAACTTTGAGGTGTGGTCAGCCACCACCCCGACCTACTGCTATGAGTGTGAAGGCCTGCTCTGGGGCATTGCCCGGCAGGGCATGCGCTGCAGCGAGTGTGGAGTCAAGTGCCATGAGAAGTGCCAGGACCTACTCAATGCTGACTGCCTGCAGCGTGAGTACACCTGTGGGGTGACAGGTGGGGGAGGGGGCTTGTGGGCAGCAGGGCCTCTCCAACATAGTCTGGCAACAAGGAACCAGGATGGCTGAGCCATCATCCCTCCAATTTACCTGACTCTGAAGCTCTTTCCTTTTTAGAGAAAGTAGGTTCCTAAGTCAAGAGATATTGCCTTTCCCAATAACTTGTCTTGTAACAAGGTCTTGTAACACTCGCTTAAACACCTTTAGGAAAAATTCATTGAGCTTCCTATGGCACTTGGATGGAGTTAGAATCTCTTCCAGGATTCAGGTGATCCCAGAGGCTCTACTTGGGTATTGTACACACCACGATGGCTGTATTGCCCAAAAAACTAGAGTATGTTTAATCAGGGACCAGAACTAATAGGAAGAGAGAGTTCTGGGGTTCTAGGCCTCAGAGAGGAGCCCCCGAAGGTCTAGATCTCCAGACTCAGGGAAGGTGGAATTTACTCCTTGCTTCTAGGTGGAGATTTTAGACATCAGTACCAAGAATAGAATCTTCAAATGGATGAGGCAGAGGTCCAGAAGGAGAATGTGTGACTCCCAAAGCCCTTGCTAAACATGTGACTTGTGCCACCATCTGAGTGGGAAGAACAGGAGCAGGGAAAGCAGCAAGTCTTGGCACAGGAGATGGTAGCGCTCCAAGTTCTTATCTCCTTGCTCCACTCCTGCTCGGCTTGCACTGCTATGGTTAGACCCTGGGAAGAGCAGGGGTGGGGGTGTAGGAAAGTATTCTTTCACCCCTCCAGGTCTTCAGGTGTTCCTTATTGCCACGCCACAGCAATGAAAGCTTCAAAAATTGTGGTAGGAGAAAGGAAGGTCACCTTTAGACTCACAAGCACTTCATTATCCCAAGGAAAGATATGAGACCTAAAAGGGCCTCGAGGAATTGTTGACTTAAAATGTCGTTCTTTGAAGAACCCTAGATTGATGCCAGTGACATGGCTGTAGTGGACATGAAGAGACAGGCTGAACATAGCAGAAGAGTTGGGTGCTGGTGATGACTTTGCCCAAACCCATCATGAGGGGGTGACAAGGACAAGTGTCAGCAGCACCCTGCTTTAATTGGGAGAACTAGCAACTGGCTGCATAGGCTGCTTGCTGGAAGCCTCTAAAGTGGTGCTCTATAATAGCCAGGGTGTCTTATCTTCTCTTTAAGAGCCTTTCTGAGGTCCCCTTCCAGGGAAATATCATTGCATGGGATATGCTAAATGCAAGAGTAGATGCAGCCCAGGTCACTTTTCATTTATCTAAGTTCTATGAAGTACAGAGTGGAATTAAATGCCCTTCCCTTTTCTGTCTAGACTTTCCTAGACAGAAAATCTGCTTTGCATCCTCCCAGGGTTAAGAGGTGAATGTTGACCTTTCTTCTTTGCTCCAAGTTTTGTAGTTAAGGCCTGAGCCTTTGGAGACTGGAGAGAGGTTAAGAGCCAATCTGCCAATAAAGAAAGGATGAATCCTTTGCCTGAGAAGCCTGGTTGGTGAAATACACTGGAGGAAATCTCTGTTCCTCCATAATCCTTAGGACAGCAGAGATGAGCTGGCTGGGGTCATGGCTGGTAAAAATGGCCCTTGGCCTTGCCAGGATAATACTGATGGTAACAAGAGTAGAGAGTGTTTATTACTCAATAAATAAAGCACTTAGCCCAGTGTCAGATGGCAGGCACTGGGCTGGATGCTTTATGCTAATAAAATGCTTACTACAAATCTTGAGAGATAAGTGCCACTTTCTTCTCATAGAAGAAATGTATTTACCCAGCAGGGAGTGGTAGAGTCAGGATTGGAACCCAAGTCTGTCAGATAACAAAGCCATAATTTCCTCACCATACCACAATGTCTTCTGAGATTTGAGACACTGGAGCCACAGGGGAGGATGTGCCCAGCTACGAGCTATGATGAATTCTGAGAGCTATATCATGACTTGGCATTTGGATGAGTTTGGTGGAGTTGTGCCTATCCACAACCATTCCCTGGTAACTGGGATACCCATTTTGATATTTTGGCCTTAGACTTGGAGGGGTATCTCTCAACAAGCATGTAGATGGAAGAAAGACAAAACCAACTGCAGACTGAGCTACATTTTTTTTTCTTTTCTCATGAAAAACGCAATATGTTTCTAAATAGAATGGACTAATATATTAGTTATATTGTTAACATATAACAATGATCAACTTTTTGCTACTCTTTGAGTTGCCTTTTAAACTCCACTGGCCAGGCATTAAACTCTAGCAGGCCCCACAGATACCAACTTTTCCCAGAAAAATACCAGTCTTCCTAAGCTTCTCTCACTGCTCAGTGACATCTCCTAAGCCCCATTCTTCAGCCTGATCCTTGATCTGGTAGGTGACCTGTTGGTTACCCTACTTTCTGTCTCTGGCCATTCTTCAGGGGCTGCAGAAAAGAGCTCTAAACATGGAGCGGAGGACCGGACCCAGAACATCATCATGGCCATGAAGGACCGCATGAAGATCCGAGAGCGGAATAAGCCAGAGATCTTTGAAGTTATCCGGGATGTCTTCAATGTGAGCAAAGTCGCCCATGTGCAACAAATGAAAACAGTGAAGCAGAGTGTGTTGGATGGCACCTCCAAATGGTCAGCCAAAATCACCATCACTGGTGAGCAGGCCAGAGTTTGAGGGGACGGGATGGCCTTGGCCATGGGGAGGAGCCTGGGGAGGAAGCATCCTGAGCATGAGGAAGCAGGGACTGTGGGGGAAAGAACACAGAATGAAGCCCTCATTATTCATCACTCCTCCTCTTCTAGACTCCAATGCCAGTGGTGCTGGGAGAGGCAAGACTGACGATTGCAATCTGGATGATAATGCAAGGATTTAGTAACAATCTGATATTACAGACTTGGTTAGCAGTTTGATGTTATAAGAGCTGGGAGGCTGGGGGAAAGGGGACAAGCAGGAGATCAGGGAGTAGTTAACCAGTGATTTATTAGCTGGGTGCATATGACTGAAGCATGCATGTATCAGAACAGGTAAGGACCTGTCTGGGTAAGTGGTCAGTTAGGGTCCAGGGAAGAGGTAGGATTCTTGGGCTAGGCTTTGAGGGAAAGGCTTAGGGCTAAGAATAGAAGTGGAGGAGTGAGGAAATCTGCTCCTGTACAAGGAGCAGATAGAGGGTGCTCCAAGATGGGAAATATGAGTCGTACTTTGGAGGGCTCATGACTTCCAGAGTGTACTCTGAAGCCTCCTTCTATGTGTGTCTGGGTTGCAGTGGTGTGTGCCCAGGGCCTACAAGCCAAGGACAAGACAGGATCCAGTGACCCTTATGTGACTGTGCAAGTGGGCAAAACCAAGAAGCGTACCAAGACCATTTTTGGAAACCTGAATCCTGTTTGGGAGGAGAAGTTCCATTTGTAAGTCATAGTGGGAAAGTCGTCTTTCCTGGGACTGTGTATATTTTGGGAACAGCGTTAAATTCTGTTGTTCTGGACTTGGACTCTAAGAGAGATGGGGTAGAGGCAGTGGAGAAAACCCATTTCTCGCTTGCTTTAATTGGCTAGCATTTATTCTTTTCCTAGGTCTCCTTCTCATAGACTGTTGTATCAGGGTTACTGCACTCAAGTCTTAACTTGGGCTATTAAAGGGGCCCCTGGGCAAACCATACTGCTTTTTCTAGTGCTAGCAAGATTTTACTACAGCTGAGTGACAGAGCCAGAGACTGCCATGCAACTGTGTGCCTTGCAGCCCTGCCATCCTGTAATGCTAGACTTTTCATTTTCCTAACCCCTAGGAAGAATTAGTCTCTTCTAGGGAGTGGGGTGGGAACAGCTTGTCCTACAAGTGGGTAGACTTGAAGATAGAAACCTTGGATTTGGACAATTTTCCATTTCCCTTAAGTGCTCTGCTTTTCTTTCTGCCTCAGCTTCCACTCCCTTCTCCTTTATTCAGTATCTCACTTTTGTACAGACTATTTCATATGACAGCAAGGGATGACTGCTGAAAAATGGCAAGCTGTAGCCTAGAACCTGGACTGGTGTCTGGTGAATCCAGATGCTTTATCACACCCCCGTTAATGCCTAGGACCAGGACTTTGAGTCTAAATCAGCCAAACAGGCAGCTTATGTAGAGACCTTCTGCTCTTGGCTACTTGGAAGGAAATTGGGGAAAGGGATTGGGGCCTATAAAAGCCATCTCCAGTCCAGAGGCGATAGTTACTGAGGGGAGCACCTTTTTGTCAAGAAGCTGACTGGTTCCTGCTTGACTATTACTTATGGTTAATTCTACACTCAATCTTGGCAAAAGGCCGAGAAGTGATACTTACAGTTAATGCTAAATGAATTGGCTCTATAGTCAATTTTTCCCACTTTTCATTTAGTTAGCAGTTTGTATTCTGCTCAGATGGTAAAGAATCTGCCTGCAGTTTGGGAGACCCAGGTTCAATCCCTGGGTTGGGAAGATCCCCTGGAAAGGGAATGGCTACCCACTCCAGTATTCTTGCCTGGAGAATTCCATGGACAGAGGAGCCTGGTGGGCTTCAGTCCATGGGGTTGCAAAGAGCCAGACATGACTGAGCGACTAACACACACTTGTATTCTGTATAAGACACTCTACATGATATTGTCATCTAAAAATGTATAAGACAATGCCTGGCTTTAAGAGGCTTATTGATGATTATTTATTCATCAATTTGTCTTATTATCTTATTTGTCTGTTATTTTTCAGTAGACCAGTAGTTATCCTATAATATTTTAACAGAATGTGCAAAGACATTATGAGAACATAGGATAAGGAGCAGCAAACTCTGCCAAGTACAACTTTTAGATAAGGCAGCAGGGATCCAAAAAGCAACTGCTGGGGATGGAGAATGTGAGGGAGGTACCTGGCAAACTACCCCTCCAAAGCAAGCACCATAGAGAAAATGACAAGTCAAGTGGCTATTAAAGAATGATAAAAAAAAAAAGAAGACGAAGAAGGAGAATGAGAAGTTCACCAAGCACATTCCCAGATATATGGGGATGTTAGGCAGAAAACTAAAGCAAATATGACCAGATGGGCTTACCATGAACATTTAACATCTTTATGGACTTCATACAGGACTCTGGGGAGGGAACTACCAACTGCTTCCTAGGGTTCTGCGGCATCTATCAGGCTGTTTTCTGTTGGGAGAGATACCCAGGCTAAGGAGTGGAGAGCCATTTGCTCAGATAGCCCGACTCACTGGGGACTTGAGTACCAGTGTCCTGTGACTCCTTCTCTTCCTCTGTCAGCCTCAAGTGCAGCTGGTAGAGCTTTGGGAAGGAAGTGGAAGTCATAAGAGAGAGGGTTGCTGGGCCCGTCCATAACAGAACCTGCCTGACTCTCTTACAGTGAGTGCCACAACTCTTCTGACCGCATTAAGGTACGTGTGTGGGATGAGGATGATGACATCAAGTCACGAGTAAAGCAGCGGCTAAAGCGAGAGTCTGATGATTTCCTCGGCCAAACCATCATTGAGGTTCGAACACTGAGTGGCGAAATGGACGTCTGGTACAACTTGGGTGAGGAAGCAGGACCAGAAAAAGCTTCTGGGAAGGGAGAGCATGACTGGGGAACCTGGGGAAAACCCTGTCTACCGAGTCCACCACTCAGTCCCCAGAGCATATACATCTCCATACAGAGCTTGCTTTCCCAACAGAGAACCTACCACAGATAGAGATGGGGACAGAGGCCTGGGGGTGTCTGGGGTGCACTCTAGCTAAACATTTTTTCCAGCTTTCAGAGAGTGAGATCTCACCCCTAGTGCCTTTAGCCCACCGGGCACTTCTTTTCTCCCACCCAGCCAGTTCTGGAGTATTTGTGAAGTATATGGTCACTGCAGTGAGTTCAGTTTGTTTGGTGAACACTTGTGTTGGTGCCCCCTTTCCTTTGGGTTAAGCCGGGATGGGAGCTGTCTGTGCTGTCTGCATTTGCATTGTGGTCAATCTCCAGTCTTCTTTCCTTCCTAGAGAAGAGGACAGACAAGTCAGCCGTCTCGGGGGCCATCCGACTGCAAATCAGCGTGGAGATCAAGGGAGAGGAGAAGGTAGCCCCATATCATGTGCAGTACACATGTCTCCATGAGGTGAGCCAGCTCTTGGGAGATGGGGTGCCAGAACGCTAGGTTGGGAGGTGCCTTTGACAATAAGTAGGATGGCTTGCTACTTGAAGTTCTGGAGCCCATTTTTATTTTATTCTTGGCTCACTGTACGTGGCGGACAAGCCCAAGAAACAGTCCCAGCCTCAGTTCTCTTTTACTAATGCAAGAACAGACAACTGGGGCCATAGGAGTTACTGAGCAGTGACTTGAAGGACAGAATTTCTGTTGAACCCTATTCACACTCTCCTGGTTTTTACCAACAGGGTTTTTTCCTAATATATAGTTTAACTCTTTAATATCAATATATATTTTACTGTGTCTCCTATAGAACCTCTTCCATTACCTCACGGACATTCAGGGCAGCGGAGGAGTCCAGATCCCTGAGGCTCGAGGAGATGATGCATGGAAGGTGTACTTTGATGAGACTGCCCAGGAAATTGTGGATGAATTTGCCATGCGCTATGGCATTGAGTCCATATATCAGGCCATGACGTAAGGCTCCCCTGGGGCCCTGGGAAATGGCTACCAACTCTTGAAATAGCTAATGGAGGTACACTGATAGAGTGGACAGGTCCCTAGTCGGGTAGTAGGCAGTGATTCATTGCTATCCCTCTCTGAGCTGGGTGAGGTGGATCTGTACCCCAAGGCAGAGAGAGTAATGTATAAAGGGAGTGTGTTTATCAGTAACTCGGGGAGAGGGGAGTTGTCTGTCTACCCCAGAATTCACAGGGCATGGGTGTGTATACAAGAACAGACTTGCCCAGTCATCACAGGCCTGAGCATACAGGGTACACGTGCTATGACAGAAGTCCCCACCATGAGAAGAGATATAGGCTGTGTGTTGGAGGGGCTGCCACTAGAGCTCTGCACAGGAAACAGCACTGGGTAAGCAGAAGGTAGCTAGTGCCCTGGCTGTGCTTCTTTTATTTAGTTTGACTTAGTTCTTTGTATGTGTCATATGTTGTGCCACATGTTGAGAACACGAAGATGAATAGGGGGGCCTCTGTGTTTGGGGAACTTGGTGTAGCAGGAGAGCTGCTAAGCCGCTTCAGTCGTGTCCGACTCTATGCGACCCCCATAGACGGCAGCCCACCAGGCTCCTCTGTCCCTGGGATTCTCCAGGCAAGAATACTGAAGTTGGTTCCCATTTCCTTCTCCAATGCATGAAAGTGAAAAGTGAAAGTGAAGTTGCTCAGTCATGTCTTAGCAACCCCATGGACTGCAGCCTACCAGGCTCTTCCATCCATGGGATTCTCAGGGCAAGAATACTGAATAGACAGACCAGTAAACAAACAATTGCATTATAATGTGATAAGTGCCATCAAGAAGTAATCACAGTGTATTATGAGAGCATCTAAATTTGAGGGGAGGCCTGTGAGGGAAGCTGTTGAAGAGCTGACACTTGAAATACAGAAAAGAGGGAAGGGTATTTCTGGTAGGACAGGTGCAGAGATGCTAAGATGCAACAGAGCATAGACTATTCAAAGAATTACAAGAAGTTTAGTCTAGATGGAGAAACATGTTGAGGAATGAGGTTGGAGAATGGCCCCTCTGCCTTTCTTGCTTTCTTCCACTCCCTGGATGACTTCATCCAAGCCTATAACCTCAACTACTACTTTTGAGCTTAGGACTCCCAGATCTCTTTCTCCAGACCAGATCTTTTCCTGAGTTTCAGATCCATTTTGATTTGCTTTCTGGGTATTGCCACAGGCATTGCAAACTCAATATGATTCAAAATCCAAATCAACATTATCTCCAGCAAATCTGTCCTGTTCTTCTTGTATTTCCTATTTTAGTAAATGGAACAGTTTATTACACAGTTATCCAAACAGAAATTCAGATGTCAGCCTAAACTTTTTTTTCTTACTACCACCATCCAAGCAGTCTCTGAAACCTCTAGATTCTACCTCCTAGAAATGTTTTTAATCTATCAGTATTGCTATAGCTCAGTAATAATGATAATAATAATAACAACTTCTATATACCATTTCCTTATGTGCCAGGCACTGGTGTAAGTAATTTATGAATGTTAACTCATTTCATCCCAGGTCATTATTATTTCCATTTTGTAGGTAAAAAACAGGCATAACGAAGTTGAAGTAATTTATCTAAGGTCCCTGAGTGGTGGAGCTGTGACTCAACCCTAGAATCTGGTTATTGGGTCTATGCTCTTAACCATTTCTTTGTTCCATTTGGTGCCTTGTTGCTTCTTTTCTGAGTGATTGCAATAACTCTTCAATTGGTCTTTCTGTCTTAGTCTTACCTCTTTCCAAGTTTTCTTTTCTGATTTTTACCATCAAGGTGACCTTTTTGAAAAACTAATCTGATCACAGTAAACCTCTGTTTAAAAAGTACCATACCATCTAGGATAAACTCCTTTTACTATCTGTTCTCTGTCTGCTGCTCCTCTGTCATTTCTTAGTATTTGTCTATCAAACACTTGAACAACGGCTATAAGAAGGTTTCCTGAATGAATGACTTTCTCCATGAAGAGATTTGCTTTTGAAATACAGTTTCCCTTTGCCCACATACTTCTCCAATGATTAATTCTTACTATCTTTTAAGATTTGTTTCAACCATCTCTTCTTTGAGAAGCCTTTTTTCTAGTCTATTCTAGCCCCCAGCCATTCTAATTTAGATGACCTTCCTGAATGTTCCCACAGAATTTTTGCATAGCATGCCTTAAGTTACTGACTTATTTTCTGACACTTGCCAGGCTATCACCTCTTTGGATTCTGGAACTTAGCGTAGGGCCTGGCACATAGTAGGTGTTGATTGAATATATGTTTGAATAAATAAATTATGAAAATCTTTGTCTGCCAAGGTGATCATAAGCTTCATACACAAGAGTGGGATCTTTTGATTACTTGGCTTTTGCCACAAACCCTGAAGAGTCTTTGAGGCTGAAGACGCTGTTTTTCAGGCATTTTGCATGTTTGTCATCCAAGTACATGTGTCCTGGCGTGCCAGCAGTGATGAGCACCTTACTGGCCAACATCAATGCCTACTATGCCCACACAACTGCCTCCACCAATGTCTCTGCATCTGATCGTTTTGCAGCCTCCAACTTTGGGGTGAGTGTGATGTTAAGACATGTTACCTGATTGTTATCAATTAACAAGCGTTTGATTTTTCAGTTGGTACTGCAGAGCTGATATGCCTAAAAATTCAAATATATAGTGCCACCTAGATAGTGAACTTGTTTCCTTATGGGTATTTAGTCTATACCAGTAGACTCTCCTCAGATATGGATAAATGAGAAAAGATGGAATAGCACCATGGTGGTTTGGTAGGGGCACAACGTGGGCTGAGGGAGAAGTCTCCGGGCCAAAAGCTTGGTTGAGTCACCATGTTCCTCAGCCCCACAGGTTCACAAAGGAACCTTCTTATTATTCAGTCTCTCTCTGACAGATTCATACCACTTAAGTTCATATGGTCTGACGTCTAAGCAAGAATACCAGTACATACCTGAACTTAACCCTTTCTTAGTGTCTGGACTGTTTTCCTGATCCAGGGTATATCCTTTCCTGTTGTTAAAGTATTTGAGAAGTTGAATCATTGCTCATAATGTCACCTGATGTAAGTTCAATATAAACTGGATGGAATATTTCTGATCCACCACAAAGACTACTCTTTAGAGAGAAAATTATTGATACTCCCAAATCAGTATCTCTGATCTCTGAGTGCCTTTCCTTGGTAGTAATCACTTTTTTGATGTTGATAGTCTTTCTGTAGAGGAATTAGTGTCATTGATTAAGCCAGTCAAATATCTATTCCTTTCTGTTTCTTCACAGTATCTATTTACTTAATATCTGATGCTATATAATATTATCAATATGTGAGTTCTAGGACCGCTATACAAATAGCCTGCAGGAACGTGATTCTGTATTTAATTATACTTTTATAAAAATAAAGTATCAAATAGTATTTGTTATTTATTTTGACATTTAAAATGTATAAACTAAGGGAAATGATGTGGAATGTGGTTCCACCTTCCAGATGTATCACCGATCACCTTCCAAATGTATCACTATTTCTCTTTTCCCTCCTCACTGCCAGGCTGTGGCTGTTTCACTGTTAAGAGCTATCCCAAGATAAGTTAGGACACCACAAACTCAGGAATAAGTTGGAGACTGTGTCTAGAGTTTCCTGAATTAGTTAGAGTCCCAGCAGGATGGAGATGCGCTGGTCATCTCCTCTTGATTTGTATTCAGTGCTGTTTCCAGTCCCAGAAATGTGTCTCCTCTTGTCAGTGTGGGAAGAGTCCCCAGTCTGAATGCTAAGAGATGGAACAGGAATGACCTATCCCACTTCTCCTTTGCGTGGTTTGTTGTTCTCTTCTTTGGCAAATACAAGACCTGATGTGTCCCCAACTCAGTGTTTTCTCCTCACCCTGAGATGGTGCTCTTTTTGCTACAGTCTGAGGGCTCAGGAACTGATCTTTTCTCTTCTCCATTATTTGTTTACCACCCTCAGAAAGAGAGATTTGTGAAACTCCTGGACCAGCTACACAACTCACTGAGGATTGACCTCTCTACCTACAGGGTGAGTGAAGACATGGCTGTGGGGTGGGATGAAGGATAATATCAAGGTCAGTCTAGACAGACTATGGGCCAATCACAACTATAAAAATTGAAGGCAAGGAAAATTAGTCCTTTTCATCACATCTGAGTATGGCCAACATCACGGACACCTGTGGGTCTTCCAACTCCAGGGCCCATGCAGTGTTTAAACAGTAGCAGGTGTGGTTGCTGTTTATAGATAGTTGGCTTTCTAACCCCACACATGTCACTCTACCGAACTCTCTGATGATATTCCCATCAGGGAGTCTCCTAAGGATAATCTCTTCCAGAAATGCCCTTTAAAACACAGATAGTTACATTTTCTTGTTGTGTCTTGCCATATTCTCCTCATTTTCCAGGCAAGGTGTGCGGATCTGGCTAAGGGAAGAGAGAGTAGCTTGGCTTGGGCAAGTAATTTGTAGCAGATATGTCCATTTCTAGAATGGAGAGAGGACAGAGATATAGCAGGAAGTTGAGTGTCTAGATCAGGACAGGGAAATGGGCAGTTTTTTTGTTCTTCCTAAGTTAGGCTGCCTTAGAATGACTTCATTACTTGCTTTAAAGTGTTGTGAATTTCCAGAACAGGCAATATACCCACATTAAAAAGTAAGTATAAAACAACCTCAAAGTCAAGAAGTGCAATTTTAATTATCTGCACCTTCAGTGCCCTCCATTTGCACGAATAATGGAGAGTTGACTGTATATCTTGTGTTTGGCATATAAGTAGCCTTTTGAAGGTTTAAAAAAAGCAACCCTTAAAATGGAGAGTGGTGCAGCATCTTCCTTAAGCTCTCTTTGGCAGCTTCTCCCTAAAACTCATGCCAAAAGGAAAGAAAGATCCTAAGGTGGAAAGATCCTAAGGAACTCACTCCAAAAGCAGTTCTGCTCAGAGCTTTGCCATCTGCTGGCTCCAGAATGGTAGAGTAACCAAGATCCACTGTACAGAAAGTATACGTCCTGGATCCCAGTCTTTTCTATAGTGTGGCTCCACTTATATTCCATGATATACAGTTAGATTGTAACTTCTGAAGAACTCATTGTTTGGGTGTAAGACTCTTCACCCAAGAAAAAAGTGTGTGTGCGTGTGTGTGAATGTCTGTATGTTTATTTGTGCAAATACTCACACATTGCATGGGAAGTAGGGTTGGGGGTAGGACATATTGCTTTCTGGGCCTGGGGTTATTAACACCTGCTTTTGGCAAGGGCCTGAGTCCATGGAAAAGAGAGAGAGATATGTAGTCTTACAGCATTTTTGTTCTGCTTCACTAGGAAAGATCCCTATGGGTGGTCCTTAGGAAGCTTCTGATCCCTTGCTTTTGGCAGGGAAGGCTTTCATATTCTTCTGTTCCTTTCTTACATTTTCTTGATTTGCAACAGAATAATTTCCCTGCTGGGAGCCCTGAGCGACTTCAGGACTTAAAGTCCACAGTGGATTTGCTGACCAGCATTACTTTCTTCCGAATGAAGGTAAAACATGAATTTGGGTTGGGTGGTGCTAGGCTGGGGACCTGGCCCCAGGACATGGAAGCTAAGAATCATTGAGTATATAGTCTAAGGCTATAGGATCCATCACCTCTAAACCTATATTTCCATACATCTGTTCCTGAGTTACTTCCAAGAAGATCATGGATCAAGAAGGATGGACTAGGTAGTTCTCTCCGTCAGCTGTGCTGACAATTTCATCTCAGGGCAAGGTCCAGGGACCTTGAGAAGGATGAAGGAATCTGGGATAATTTGGGGGCACTTCTAGGAAGAGATCTCACTCAGGTCAGCAGGACCCTGGACCCATATTTTTTTAAATTAATTGGCAGGTACAAGAACTTCAGAGCCCTCCAAGAGCCAGCCAGGTAGTAAAAGATTGTGTGAAGGCCTGTTTGAACTCAACATATGAGTATATCTTCAACAACTGCCATGACTTGTACAGCCGCCAGTACCAGCTGGTAAGAGGATCGGGCTCAGGTGGGGCCTGCTGTCAGTGGTTCTTGAAGCCTCAGCTTTCTTTCTTATGATTGTGGTGGAAGGGAGCTCAGGAAAAGTCCTTGATATTCTCAGGAGTGAGTGGGTTGTGGAGTGGGGACCATCTAGATCATGTGAGACATTTGTAGATGGATAGGAACCATTGGACAAGATGTTACGTAACTGAGTTGAACAGAAACAGCAACAATAAATTTTACTTTGGTATTGAAGAAAGGGACCTAAATTTGAACTCAGTTCAGGGAGTGAGTAGGTGAATTCTTAGTCCTTCCTAGAGTCTGCTTTCCCCCGAGGTTAATTTTATTCTGACTCATGTAAACACCTCTGTGTTCCAGGCTCCCTTCCCCTGAGATATGAGCTACTGGAGCCTTTGTTAAGCTTGCCGCACTCAAGCCTTCGTCATCCATCAACACATGCTCTCTGTTGGGGAAAGATACTGTTTTTAGCTTTTATCTTTTAGTTATACCGGAGTCTGTCTAAATACTTGGTCTCTATTCTCTAGCTCTTCCCTAGTGGCTCAGTTGGTAAAGAGTCTACCTGCAATGAGGGAGACCCAGGTTCAATCCCTGACTCGAGAAGATCCCCTGGAGAAGGAAATGACAACCCACTCTACTATTCTTGGACAGAAGAGCCTTTTGGCTTCAGTCTGTGGGGTCACAAAGAGGAATCGGACCTAGTTTTAGATAAATCTAGACTTTGAAAGAGGCCTTATAAACCATTCAAGGACTTTCTTTAGCCTTTTTATTTTGCTGTTTTGTTTTTTTTTTTTAACTTTCTCTCACTCTTATTTTCTCATTATTTGTACTGAAGTAAACCCTCAGTGAAAGTGAAAGTCACTCAGTCGTATCCAACTCTTTGTGACCCCATATATAGAGTCCATGGAATTCTCCAGGCCAGAAGGTAGCCTTTTTCTTCTCCAGGGGATCTTCCCAACCCAGAAATTGAGCCCAGGTCTCTCATGTTGCAGGCGGATTCTTTACCAGCTGAGCCACAAGGGAAGCCCAAGAACTCTGGAGTGGGTAGGCAATCCCTTCTCCAGTGGATCTTCCTGACCCAGGAGTCAAACTGGGGTCTCCTGCATTGTAGGTGGATTCTCTACCAACTGAGCTCTCAGGGAGGCCTGAAGTAAACCCTTGGTGTCTTTCATTTCCCTCTACTGACCTTCAGTCCTTGATTCATTCATCTATCTGTTCTTTGAACAAGGTCAAGCGCTAGGGATATAATCTGCATCTCACTTGCATTTATCTCTTCTCTTTTTGATAAAAGCCATTCTAACAAATAGGAGGTGATATCTCATTGATTTGCATTTCCCTAATGATTTAGTTCAGTTCAATTCAGTTGCTCAGTCCTGTCCGACTCTTTGCAATGCCATGGACTGCAGCACGCCAGGCTTCCCTGTGCATCACCAACTCCCAGAGCTTCCTCAAACTTGTGTCCATTGAGTGGGTGATGCCATCCAACCATCTCATCCTCTGTCATCCTTTTCTCCTCCCTCCCTCAATCTTTCCCAGCTTCAGGCTCTTTACTAATGAGTCAGTTCTTCACATCAGGTAGCCAAAGTATTGGAGTTTCAGCTTCAGAATCAGTCCTTCTAATGAACATTCAGAACTGATTTCCTTTAGGATGCACTGGTTGGATCTCCTTGTAGTCCAAGGGACTCTCAAGAGTCTTCTCCAACAACACAGTTCAAAAGCATCAATCCTTCGGTGCTCAGCTTTCTTTATAGTCCAACTCTCACAACCATATATGACTACTGGAAAAACCATAGCTTTGACTAGACAGACCTTTGTTGGCAAAGTAATGTTTCTGCTTTTTAATATGCTGCCTAGGTTGGTCATAACTTTTCTTAAAAGGGGCAAGCGTCTTTTAATTTCATGGCTGCAGTCACTACCTGCAGTGATTTTGGAGCCCAAAAAAATAAAATCTGTCACCATTTCCATTGTTTCCCCATCTATTTGCCATGAAGTGATGGGACCAGATGCCATGATCTCAGTTTTCTGAATGTTGAGTTTTAAGCCAACTTTTTCACTCTCCCCTTTCACTTTCATCAAGAGGCTTTTTAGTTCCTCTTCACTTTCTGCCATAATGGTGGTGTCATCTGCATATCTGAGGTTATTGATATTTCTCCCGGCAATCTTGATTCCAGCTTGTGCTTCTTCCAGCCCAGCATTTCTCATGATGTACTCTGGATATAAGTTAAATAAGCAGGGTGACAATATACAATTACAGCCTTGACGTACTCCTTTCCAGATTTGGAACCAGTGTGTTGTTCCATGTTCAGTTCTAACTGTTGCTTGTTGACCTGCATACAGATTTCTCGGGAGGCAGGTCAGGTAGTCTGGTATTCCCATCTCTTGAAGAATTTTCCTCAGTTTGTTGTGATCTACACAGTCAAAGGCTTTGGCATAGTCAATAAAACAGAAGTAGATGTTTTTCTGGAACTCTATTGCTTTTTCGATGATCCAGTGGATTATAGCAATTTGATCTCTGGTTCCTCTGCCTTTTCTAAATCCAGCTGGAACATCTGGAAGTACTCAGTTCACGTATTGTTGAAGCCTGGAGTGGAGAATTTTAAGCATTACTTTGTTAGCACGTGAGATGAGTGCCATTGTGTGGAGGTTTGAGCACTCTTTGGCATTGTCTTTCTTAGGGATTGGAATTAAAAACTGACCTTTTCCAATCCTGTGGCCACTGCTGAGTTTTCCAAATTTACTGGCATATTGAGTGCAGCACTTTCACAGCATCATCTTTTAGGATTTGAAATAGCTCAACTGTAATGCCATCACCTCCACTAGCTTTGTTCGTAGTGATACTTCCTAAGGCCCAACTGACTTCACATTCCAGGATGTCTGGCTCTAGGTGAGTGATCACACCATTGTGATTATCTGGGTCATGAAGATCTTTTTTGTATAGTTCTTCTGTGAAGAGGAACTAAAAAGCCTCTTGATGAAAGTGAAAGTGGAGAGTGAAAAAGTTGGCTTAAAGCTCAACATTCAGAAAACAAAGATCATGGCATCTGGTCCCATCACTTCATGGGAAATAGATGGGGAAACAGTGGAAACAGTGTCAGACCTTATTTTTTTGGGCTCCAAAATCACTGCAGATGGTGACTGCAGCCATGAAATTAAAAGACACTTACTCCTTGGAAGGAAAGTTATGACCAACCTAGAGAGCACATTCAAAAGCAGAAACATTACTTTGCCAACAAAGGTCCATCTAGTCAAGGCTATGATTTTTCCAGTGGTCATGTGTGGGTGTGAGAGTTGGACTGTGAAGAGAGCTGAATGCCAAAGAACTGATGCTTTTGAACTGTGGTGTTGGAGAAGACTCTTGAGAGTCCCTTGGACTGCAAGGAGATCCAACCAGTCCATTCTGAAGGATATCAGCCCTGGGATTTCTTTGGAAGGACCGATACTAAAGCTGAAACTCCAGTACTTTGGCCACCTCATGCAAAGAGTTGACTCATTGGAAAAGACTCTGATGCTGGGAGGGATTGGGGGCAGGAGGAGAAGGGGACGACAGAGGATGAGATGGCTGGATGGCATCACTGACTCGATGGACGTGAGTCTGAGTGAACTCTGAGAGTTGGTGATGGACAGGGAGGCCTGGTGTGCTGCGATTCATGTGGTCACAAAGAGTCGGACACGACTGAGCGCCTGAACTGAACTGAACTCTGTATTCTTGCCACCTCTTCTTAATATCTTCTGCTTCTATTAGGTCCATACCATTTCTATCCTTTATCAAGCCCATCTTTGCATGAAATGTTCCCTTGGTATCTTGAATTTTCTTGAAGAGATCTCTAATCTTTCTCATTCTATTGTTTTTCTCTATTTGTTTGCATTTATCACTGAGGAAGGCTTTCTTATCTCTCCTTGCTATTCTTTGGAACTCTGCATTCAATGGGTATGTCTTTCCTTTTCTCCTTTGCCTTTTGCTTCTCTTCTTTTCACAGCTTTTTGTAAGGCCTCTTCAGATAACCATTTTGCCTTTTTTGCATTTCTTTTTCCTGGGGATGGTCTTGATCACTGCCTCCTATACAATGTCATGAACCTCCATCCATAGTTCTTCAAGCACTCTATCAGATCTAATCCCTTGAATCTATTTATCACTTCCACTGTATAATATAAGTTATTTGATTTAGGTCATACCTGAATGGTCTAGTGGTTTTCCCTACTTTCTTCAATTTCAGTCTGAATTTGGCAATGAGGAGTTCATCATTTGAGCCACAGTCCGCTCCCGGTCTTGTTTTTGCTGACTGTATAGAGCTTCTCCATCTTTGGCTGCAAAGAATATAATCAGTCCGATTTCCATATTGACCATCTGATGATATCCATGTGTAGAGTCTTCTCTTGTGTTGTTAGAAGAGGGTGTTTGCTATGACCAGTGCGTTCTCTTGGCAAAACTCTATTAGCCTTTGCCCTGCTTCATTCTGTACTCCAAGGCCAAATTTGCCTGTTATTCCAGGTATTTCTTGACTTCCTACTTTTGCATTCCAGTCCCCTGTAATGAAAAGGACATCTTTTTTGGGTGTTAGTTCTAGAAGGTCTTGTAGGTGTTCATAGAACCGTTCAACTAAAGCTTCTTCAGCATTACTGGTTGGGGCATCGACTTGGATTACTGTGATATTGAATGGTTTGCCTTGGAAACGAACAGAGGTCATTCTGTCATTTTTGAGATTGCATCCAAGTACTGCATTTTGGACTCTTTTGTTGACTATGATGGCTACTCCATTTCTTCTAAGAGATTCTTGCCCACAGTAATAGATATAATGGTCATGAGTTAAATTCACCCATTCCAGTCCATTTTAGTTCACTGATTCCTAAATTGTTGATGTTCACTCTTGCCATCTCCTGTTTGACCACTTCCAATTTGCCTTCATTCATGGACCTAACATTCCACGTTCCTATGCAATATTGCTCTTTACAGAATCGGACTTTACTTCCATCACCAGTCACATCCACATCCCTAAAGATTGGTGATATTGAAAACCTCTCCATGTACTTGTTGGGCATTGGTGTATTTCCTTTGGAGAAATGTCTGTTTAAGTCTTCTTCCCATTTTTTTGTCAGATGGGGGTTTTTTTGTTTGTTTTGTTTTTTGCTATTGAGTTGTTTGAGTTCCTTATCTATTTTGCGAATTAACCCCTTATCAGATAGGTGGTTTACAAATATTTACTTTCCACCCTCTGTAGGTTTTCTTTTTATTTTGTTGATTGTTTCTTTTGCTGTGTAGAAACCTTTTAGTTTGATATAGTCTTACTTTTTGATTTTTGATTTTGTTGTCATATCCAAAGTGACCATCAGGGAGCTTTTCCCATTTTTTTTTCCCTAGGAGTTTTATGGTTTCAGGTCTTACATTTAAGTCCTTAATCCATTTTGAGTTAGAGTACTGGAGTGGGTTGCCATTTCCTTCTCCAGGGGATCTTCCTGACCCAGGAATCAAACCCAGGTCTCCTGCATTGTAGACAGACGCTTTACCCTCTGAGCTACATGCCCTCTGCATAAGATATGGGTCCAATTTCATTCTTTTGCTTGTGGATATCCAGTTTTCCCAACATCATTTATTGAAGAGACTATCCTTTCCACGTTGAATATTCTTGGCTTCCCAAGGCTTTTTCTTATCCAGCTGGGCAAATAACTTCCAAATGCAGTTCTTCCCCCTAATGACTTTCAGGGGGCTAAGGGAAGTTTTGCTTCCCTGAGGGCTAGGCCAGCCTGCATGCTGGATCTGTTCTGTAGCTCCTGTAGAACTTGAAGGAACTTCTCAGAGCTGAGATGTACTTGTGTGTGGTGGGGCAGTGGGTGATGTTAGAGGAGGGCCACCACTAGAATAAAAGAACTGCCAATGGGGATCACATGGAACTAGACCCATTTAGACTGAAGGGGCTGTTTACTTCAACCAGGAATTCACTATGCTCTTAGCTACTCGGAGAAGAAGGAAGGGGGACAGGCATCTTTATGTCTTCTGGACTGATCAAGCTTATTAGAGCAATGCTCTGGAGCTTGGGAGAGAAGTTCTCAGGGACAGATTCTTTCTGGCCAAGGACCTCCCAGTGGTCACCGCTCTGTAGAACAGGTGATGGTTTCTTGTGGAAGACAGGGTATAAGAAAGGAAGGGTGCCTGATTCTAAAGGAAGGGGCATGGTGTGGGGAAGGGGGAGAGGAAGACTCTCCATATTCTCCTCTGACTCTCACTGTCTATCACCATCTTCTCGGGAATAAGAATCAGGAGCTGCCTCCAGAAGACCAGGGGCCCAGCATTAGGAACCTGGATTTCTGGCCCAAACTCATCACACTCATTGTGTCAATCATAGAGGAAGATAAGAATTCCTACACCCTCGTTCTGAACCAGTAAGTATCACCTCACTTGGCCTTTCTGTTTGGTGGTTGGTTTGTCCACCTGTCTAACAGCCTCTTTCTTTCCTGTCTCTGTGTGTTCACAGTGCCACCTCTTCCTCCTGTTCGTCCATCTGTCCCTCTGTCCCTTGTATCTGTCTGGGTAACTGTTTCTGGAGACAGGTGTGGAAACATAATGAGGGGCCCCGCCCAGACTGAGCCAGCCTCCCTGGAGAGAGAGACCTCTGGGAGTGGCTGCCCTAGGAGTCCCTGGGGATCCAGAGACCAGGCGTGTATGTGTCCATCCACTGTGAATAAAGAGGGCCTTCTGATGCCCAACTTCTTGCTCCTTCTGCCCTAGCTTATTTAGCCTGGGCTTGTCTTTCAGCCTCAACCCTTCTCCTCCTGGCCAGAGTTCCCTGCCTTCTAGGCATCATCTCCCCTAGGGCCACCTTGCCTGAGGGGATCTTCTGCCCCAATGTGTCCCTCTGCCTACCACTGGCCCTGGGTCCTTATTCTACAGTTGGAGCCTAGCCCTGTTTCCTAGGCTTCTCCTCTCTTCAATCTGACCTCCAAGAACTAGTCCTGTTGGCCTTAGAATTAATCAAAAGACTCTGCCTTGTTCTCTGACTGTGTCTTCTTGCATCATCCAGGTTTCCCCAGGAGTTGAATGTGGGAAAAGTCAGCGCAGAAGTGATGTGGCAACTCTTTGCCCAAGACATGAAATATGCACTGGAGGGTAAGGGTCTCCCCATGGCAGTGGGCTGCAAACCCCTGGCCAAAGCACCTGTTTTCCATCCCTTTCTTTTCCCAGACAACTACACTTTCCAAGTGAATAGTGCAGTGAGAAACTAGAAGGATTCTAGGCGTAGTGGGTGATAGGCCTCAGGACACCTTGGGTAGGCAAAGCTTCAGCCAAAGGAGTAATGGAAATTGCTGTGTGCATGTAGGTTCCTCCTTCCAGCTCCAGAGCAAGCGCCTATTTCACACTTTTCCAGCCCAGAGATCAACTCTTCCCATGCTGGGTGTTCTCAAGTGGCCCACTCCCTAGAGAATGGTCTTACAACACTTGCCTTTACAGTTTTACAGCATCATGGAACTTTAAATACATAGATAAGATTATTTTCTCACACCATAGACTGCTTGGCCTGACTTTCTTTGAAAGTTGTTCTAGACTGGCATGACAAATCCAGAAAGATACTTCTTTCCTCACTTCTTCCATGGAACCAGTTATTACTCATCTTGTTCATTCTGCTTATTCTGTTCATCTCCCACTTTGGCCCACAAAGATATCACTCCCAGCAGACCTCCCTGTGTCAGACCTTCCTGTTTCTACCCATCTGTGCTCACTTATTTAGTTGCATTTCCTGTTGCTGTATGTTATGTCAGTCGTCTCCTCAGTCTGTGAAAGTGGACCTAGATGGAGGGGGAGCAGTCTGGAGCAAGGACAAACCAGAGTCTGCATGTGTTATTTGGGTAGGGTGGTAGGAAATGGGTAACCCTCTCAGACTTTTAAACTTTTGAGGTTCAGGAGCAGTAAGTTTTGAGGTTGAAAGAAACCCTGCAGATCTGTGCTTAGTTTGAGACAGTCACATACTGTCCGTGCACGTTCTGTAATTCTTCCCCAGAGCAGGCTGCCTCCTGTCCGCACTGGGTCATGCCTGGGGCTGTAGGCCATGCCTTAGCCGGTCTGGCCTCTGACTTGGTCACCTGTCCCTTTCCCTCAGGCAGCACGTGGTGAGTGCGACGAGGAGTATTGCCCCAGTTCTTAAAGAACTCCAGCTGTAGTGAATTTGGGGGGCAGGGGCAGGGGCGGGAAGACAAGTACCTGTGAAAAGTGTATTGATTCCACAAGAGGAATAGTGTAAGGCTGGGCAGAGGTTTTTCAAACAGAGGAAACAGGTAAAAGGGGAAACGGCAAGAGGAGGGTGGAGGTGGGGGCAGGAGAGGGGCGTGCAGGGCTGGGCCCCAGGACTTCTACCTGCCGCCTGCCAAGTCAGCTCTGCTTTTATCAATTTTATATGAGGCTTTAAATGAAATTTCTTTCAAAAGGGGAATTCTGCTAATGTTTAAAAGAAACATAAAAGAGTTGAAAACTGCTTTAAAGAAAGAACTCATGTTGACCTGGTTTCAAATCTCAGTTTTACCACTTACTCCTCAGTGTGTTCTTAGACTGAGTTACTTAATTCTTGTGAGCTCCCATTTTTATTAATCTATAAAATGGGAGTGATGATAGCATCTATTTCGTTGATCTAATGAAGTGGCTGAAATGTATGTGACATACTTAGAATACTGCCTGACATTTATTAAAGGCTCATGAGCAGAGATGCAGTGTTAACACAATAGTATTTTTATAAAATTTTACCTCAGTGGAAAATGGGGGCAGGCAGAACAGGGAGAGACTGGAAGCTGGGTGCAGACGGTCTGATAGTTTACGGCAGGGGGATGGGCTGGAATTATAGCAGAGAACTTAGAGGAAGAATGGGCTTGGCTAGACATTGGAAGGAAGCTCTGACAGGACTTGGTGATTGTCAGGATGGCGAAGGGCAAGAGAAGGGGAGGGGTTTGGAGACCTGGCTGATAAAAGGATAGTGTTGACTGCTGCTGTTAAAATGCTACCATTCACTCAGCCTTTCTAAAGCCAACTTTGTTGAGGTATAATATGCATAAAATAAAATAACACTCTAAGAGTACAATTTGATGAGTTTTGACAAATAAGTACACCTGTGTAACTACTGTCCCAGTTATGATACAGAACAGAAAGTTTCTTCAGTAAATCCCCACCCTGTTCACCAAGCATATTGAGTATGTTCTTTGTGCCACATACTATGCTAGTTGTTGGAACCCCAGTGAGATAAATGAGGCATAGTCCTAGCTGGTGAGAAGCTCAGATCAGTCTAGATTACAAACCTATCAATTGGCAGTTACAATTCAAACTTAAGTGCTACCAAGGGAATAAGCATTGGGTGCTGAGAATCACATAACCCAGACCTGGAAAGAGCACCTGGGAGGGCTTTCTGTAGGAGGTGATATACTGACTGACACCTGAAGGATGATAGAACTTAGCTGTGGGGAGGGAAGGCATTCATGACAGGGAAGGGAGAGACAGACATTTTAGGCAGAGGTTACAGTATGTTCAGAGACTTGGATTCTAGAGAGAGCTGGCATGCTTTGGGAACTGGATGCAGTAATTCAGTGTGATTAACACTTTAGAGTGTAGGGAAAGAGATGAGTGAGAGGTGAAGACAGAGAAGCAGGATAGAGCTAGATCATACAGGAGGTTTTAAGCCATATTTAGGATTTTGGACTCTATCCTGAGGCCATTGAGAACCATTGAACAGCAACCCAGGTTAAACAAGGGATTAACATGACCACATATTTAATATAGAAAAGCCACTTACTCTGGCTACCATATAGAGAATAGGTTGGAGGAGGACCAGATTGGAGACTATTATAGTAATCCAAGTTGGAGATGGTGGTAATGTCTGCTGTACTGATTGACAAGGGCAGACTGGCTGTTCTATCTTGACATGGAGGAGCATCACCTGTGGCAACTCGGAGTTGAGCAGTAGTGTTCCCAAGGACAACGACCTTCCCCTCCCTGTCACTCAGTACTCTCCCCATTTTGCTTGCTTTCACCATTATGTTACATGTAAGCACACAGTTGGCTTTTATTATTCAAACAAAATTAATGTTTCATCTCTAAAGGGGGTAGATGAAGGAAACCTGTGGGTGTGGCCAGTGCTCTAGACTCTGTGGGCAAGCTGTCGGTGATCTTTATCCTAGATTTTCCAGAAGCCTCTGCAGACTTGGCTGTATAACCTTTCACATAAGCATCCCATGTCCTGTAGCCAGATGGCTCTTTCATCTGGCTGTGTTTCCATGGTTTCCACACTGCCTTATTTCATACTTCTCCAAGAGTTCATTTTCCAGTGTTTCAGCTCTGCTCTGGCACCGTTCAGTTTACCTCAGGATTCTGTTACGCTGTGGCTGCTCAACTGCCCTTTCTGTTAGCTTGGGCCCACTTTGATTTTCCCTGTCTCTGTGTGGCTGTCAGTAACCCATGTATGTCATGTATGACTGCTCATTTCTGCATTTAAGTCCATCTGAGGAAATGGCTCAGCTACTAGGATTAGTAAAGGCCTGGAAGATAAAGCGTAAAGTAAAGCGTCGTCCCTCTCGTGTCCTGGGCCGTTTCCCCACTAGTCAGCCTTAGCGCCCATATCCTTTTCTCCTCTTCTTCACCAGTGGCAAGTATCTCACTTGCACTTCCAAAAGTCAGCACAGGAAGACTGTGGGCCTTATCTGGGTGTCTGACTTAGCCTCTAAAGGAAGATTTGGGTCAGGCTTTTAGCAGGATACTCACTGCTAGGGAGAGATGACTGTGGGGAGGTGCTGGGAAATCACTCCTCTTCTAAGACACCTGATAGCACCACCCAACTGGATCTGCCTTGGGAATGCTCAGGAAGCTTAGACCCCGCCTCTCTCCCCCCATCCAGAGCATGAGAAAGACAGGCTGTGTAAGAGTGCTGACTACATGAACCTGCACTTCAAGGTGAAGTGGCTCCACAATGAATACGTGCGGGATCTGCCTGCCCTCCAGGGCCAGGTGCCCGAATACCCAGCGTGAGTCATCATGTGGGGGGCTGCAGAGGGAAGGGGGGCTCAGGGGCTGAGCACTGCCAGTATCCTTGCTGTCAGGCACGTGGCAGCTGCCAACCACTAGCTCCAACCCCTCCATCTTCCTGCCTGGCTGCAGGTGGTTTGAGCAGTTTGTCCTGCAGTGGCTGGATGAGAATGAGGATGTGTCCTTGGAATTCCTGCGTGGGGCCTTGGAACGAGATAAGAAGGATGGGGTAAGTCAGGGGCTTGAACTTCACAGGTGTCTAGCCGGGTCTCCCAGCAATTAGCTGTCAGCAGGAGTTCCTGGGCTCTAGCCAGGATGGCCATCCCTGCCTGGTAGAGTCCATACGGAGGGCTGTCCGGAGCCATGGAGCCACCCCTGCTGTGCAGAGAGCCCTTCAGAGCCTTACAGACTTGGGACAAGGTAGCAGCTGCAGATGATGACCCTGTGTGGCCTTCCTTAGTTCCAGCAGACATCAGAGCACGCGCTCTTCTCTTGCTCTGTGGTGGACGTCTTCACACAGCTCAATCAGAGCTTTGAGATCATCCGGAAATTGGAATGCCCAGACCCCAACATCCTTGCCCACTACATGAGGAGATTTTCTAAGGTACCATGACCCTCCTACCCTTTTCCCCTTACTCCATTACACTCATGGCCTATCTACAGACCTGAGATCAACCCCTCTTTGTGATGGCTTTTGGGTATAGCCTGGCGTCACCCCATGCTCCTTTACTTGAATCTGGGGCAGACAGGTGGGTTTGTTTCAGTGGGGTAGAGAGGGAGATTGGTCCCCTACTTTGAGATTCCTCTTTATGTACATGTTGTTACTGTTCTGGGAGAAGTGTGACCCCAGGTACTATCCTCATGGGGAAAGCTAAGGGTCCCTTCTCCTTCCTCTTCCTCTTTCTTCTCAGACCATTGGGAAGGTGCTCATGGAATATGCAGACATCTTATCAAAGAACTTCCCAGCTTACTGCACAAAGGAGAAAATGGTGAGGGCCAGGCTCTTTGCTTTTGAAACTATCCTCAGAGCTGAGGATGGGGTGATGCTCCTGACTTGTGATTCCCAGCAGGGCTGTGCTTGAGATTATGCCACAAAATAACAAGAACCTGATAAGGAGTTACTTTGAGCCTCCATTTGGTAATTTATCCTCTACTGAGCTAGACCTTTGCTTAGGCTTTCTTTTTTTTAACATACATTCAGGGAGTTATAAAGGGTAATCCCATGAATACCTGGGGCCCCCCTATTCAGAGCTAAAGCAGAAACATTGGCTTCTAGTCTTCATTTAATGAGAGCCGTCAGCATTGCTTCCAGATCTCAGTGCTTAGGGAGAGACAGGTGTAACACGTGCTGTAAATTCCCTGTGGTTTTTAGAGTCATGTGAGAGGCAGGGGCCCTAGACTGAGTTCTGTGCTGAATGGAGCCAAGACTTAACACTTCATCTGTCTCCACAGCCTTGCATCCTATTGAACAACATGCAGCAGCTGAGGGTGCAGCTGGAGAAGATGTTTGAGGCCATGGGAGGCAAGGAGGTAGGTCTGAGGTTCAGGGTTGCTGCAGTTTCTCTTTGTTCCCAAGCTCCTCAGCCATAGAACTCTGCCCTCTCCTGACTGGGTCTAGACCTGAAGTTTAGCTTGGGGTTTAGGACTGGTTTTAGCTGAGAGATTTGAGTAGGCACTGGGGTAGAGGCCCTAGGAGGGAGGGGTTGGGGCACAGGAGGGGAGAAAAGCCTAAGAGAACCAGCTTAGCCAAGCCTGCCTCCTATGGATACAGCTGGACCCTGAAACTGCAGACAGTCTAAAGGAGCTTCAGGTGAAACTGAATACAGTTTTGGATGAGCTCAGCATGGTGTTTGGAAACAGGTCAGTGGCCCTAGAACACACGGCCCTCAGAGCCAGGTGTGGTGCCTGGCCAGTCCCGGAGCCCCTGCCCCAATGGCCTCCACCCAGCGCACCTTTGTGCATCTTCCCCGCTTCCTGCTGGCCTGCCCTGTCAGAGCTGCACCACGTGTGTGCTCGGGTGGGACCGAGCAGCTGGAGCTGCTTAGGGCCCGTGTGTGTGGGGGTCGAGGAGGGCCACACTGGGGGCACATGTGTAGTTTCCAGGTGCGGATTGATGAGTGCGTGCGACAAATGGCTGACATCCTGAGCCAGGTGCGAGGCCCAGGGAACGCGTCCCCCAATGCACGGGCCTCGGTGACTCAGGATGCAGACAGTGTACTCCGGCCTCTCATGGACTTCCTGGATGGCAAGTGAGTACAGCACCCAGTACTGTCCTGTAGGGACGAAGCAGGTAGAGGCAATCAGAAGAGCTGCTCAGGGAGGGGGCCTCTCAGCACTCACCCCATCCTGACCTGTGGCCTGGCCCTGCAGCCTCACACTTTTTGCCACTGTGTGTGAGAAGACGGTCCTGAAGCGGGTACTGAAGGAACTCTGGCGGGTGGTAATGAACACAATGGAAAAGATGATTGTTCTGCCTCCACTTACTGACCAGACGGTAAGGACAGCTCCTTTCCAGTTCCTCCTGCTGTATCTCCCTTACCCAGCTCCCTGCTTCCTGATGGAGTTTGCAGTTCTCTGGTTGAATGATTCTCTCCCTGCCCAGGGCACCCAGCTGATCTTCACTGCTGCCAAGGAGCTGAGCCAACTTTCCAAACTCAAGGTACTCTGGATACGTGGGGTCCTTCTGCAGCCAGATGGGAAGGGCAGGGGTTGCCTGGGAGGGGGGAAATCTGAGCTCTGAAGACTGAAGAGGAGGAGAAGGAGAGAGGCATGCAGCTGTGGGCTGACAAGTGGGGGACCTTCATGACAGCCACAAGCTGTCCTGATGTTGTTGCTTTCTCTGGGGCTCCAGGACCACATGGTGCGAGAGGAAACACGAAATCTGACTCCAAAGCAGTGTGCCGTCCTTGACCTCGCCCTGGACACCATCAAGGTGGAGGACCCCCTCCTTCAGACTGCCTTCCTACCCTACCCTCTTGGTCCTGGCATTCCACTCGGCCAGATTAGGGGTCCCTCAGGCTGTTGCCACCCCACATCCAGGAGAGAGTGGGTTTTGTATCTGTATCTTTCTCTGTTGCATCCACATTCCTCTTGGGAGCAACCAAAATGGTACCTCCTGTGTGGCCTCAGGTGAATCACCAAAGAGCTAGAGCATTTATTCTTGGCTTCTGAGGACACTTTAGTTCACTTAGTAACCTCATTGTCATTCTGGAATATTTCCCACTGGGAATTAATCTTCCAGATCCAATATCCCAGATCGGGCTAACCTCTTCATTTATGTTTAAAATCATTTGGGTTTCAAAGGGTATTTTTTTCCCCTACAATGCATTCATTTATTCAACCGGACAACATGTGTCCAGGCAGTATACACTAGGAAGGATGCAGAGAGAATCAGATATGGTTTCTGCATCAGGATACTTATAATCTGGTATAATTTGGTAATAACCAGACTATCATCCGGTATAAGGTGGTAATAAGGCAGGTACACATGGGCTGTGATTCAGGGCACTGGGGAGAGAGGCAGGTCATAGGTATAAAGTGCTCTTAGGGTTCCCAAGGGTAAAGCACCACTTCTAACTGAAAAGCTTCTGCCTGAAAAGCTTCTATCCTGTATCTGTGCCTGTCCATATAGATTCATCCATCAGACATCACGTCCAGAAGTGTGGCCATCCCTTACCATTCCTGCCAGATACTCACATAAGACTCTGCACCTGAGAGACTGTGACCCTGGCTCTGTGTGGCATTCCTGATCTTGTTTATTGAACGACTCCCTGTCCTCTTCTGGCATCTTTGCCGGCCTCTGCTTGGATGTCCTTTCTCAGGATTTGTTGGGGAGCTGCCTCTCTGAAGGGAGATGACGCAGTAGTAGTTATTCTTGTCTTTCAGCAATACTTTCACGCCGGAGGCAATGGGCTGAAGAAAACCTTCCTGGAGAAGAGCCCAGATCTGCAGTCCCTGCGCTATGCCCTATCTCTCTACACACAGACCACAGACACCCTCATCAAGACCTTTGTGCGCTCACAGACTGCCCAGGGTAAGGCCCAGGGGTTTCGGGTCCCCACTGTCCTCCCTGCTATGTCTCTGCCCCTAGGGAGTCAGTCTCCTGTAGCCCTCAGGGAGGCTCCAGGTACTTCTTCAGAAAGCCCTTCACATATAGACATCAGGATTTTCTTGATGGACCCCAATACTTACTCCTACCTACCCCAGACTCATACCAGATAGGAATCCCAGAGATCTGGGAGATGTGCCTGAGCTTTCATTTCCCAACATCATCTGGCCAGTGCATGTGTCTTGAGCTCAAGGAGTATACCCTGTTTGATAGGAAAAATGTGTGAGGAAGCCTTGAGAATGAGTGGTTACAATACTCACGAAGTCTTATAGCTTTGGGAGCCAAAGATTTCCCAGATTCTCCAGTGTGGATGAGAAGAAGACTAGGAGGGGTGATCTGCGGGAGCACTTGAAAGGAGGTTATGGATCACGGGGCTGTACAGACCTGAGGCTCCAGCTTCGTGGGTGATGCTGGTGCACGGGGCACCCAGGCAGCTGGTTCTTTCCCAATGATTTCCAGTTCTCAGAACCCCTCCCTGTCTCCAGGCAGGCCCATCCATAGCCAAACACATCTGTACAAACACGGCTCAGACTGCAATTCAGACCCTGACCCTGAGGAGGAGGTCCTCTTGGGAAGGACCTTCAAGGTGCAATCATTAATTGCTCCTTCCAGGGAAACCTAGGCATGCTGCCTGGAGGAGTGAACCTGGCAGGGGCCTGGGGGTGGGAAGGCTTAAGCCTTACTGAGCTGTGAACTGACCCAGATTGGAAGAAGGAGGGGGGATCTAAGGAGTTAGGATGGGGTTGATGGAAGGTTAAGAAATGCAGGGGGACGTGCAATACTGTTTCATTTTCCACATGTGTTCTTATTTCAAGCCCAGAGTGAGAAGAAAGAGCAAAAGGAGTTATGAGCCTTGCTCAACAAGATAGGGGGACCTTTCACAGAGATGAGTATGTGTAAAGGCCCATAACATCAGAGAGGCTAGGAGTTAATCTAAAAGGCTTTTCAGAGACACTGAGCTTTGAGCTAGATATAAAGATGAGGCGAGGCTGGACTGGGCACATAGGAAGTAAGACCAGGCAGGGGTGGTGACCATGGGGAGTCTGCAGTTGTGTGTGTGTGTTCTACCCACTGCTTTGTCATTTGGAGCCTAGGAAATTAGAGCCTACAGCTTTCTTTATTGTGTCCTGCCAGTCTCAGAAACTTGCTGTATGTTCTACTGCCTCTGTCTGTGATTTGGTTGATATGCAAACTGTTAAGTATAATTTGGAGCCTTCACTGGCCCCAGTTCTTAGACTTCTGTCTGCACCCTGCTCCATCTCTGTGCTCCCTCAGACTATGTGTTAGAGCTGCTCTGAATGCCTGTGAACTTCTTAGACTCTAACTGATTCTTCTTTCTCTGTCCTACTACTGCTACCTCTTGACTTGCCTGTCCTCACTCAGTGCATGATGGGAAAGGTATTAGGTTTACTGCTAATGAGGACATTCAGCCGGAAAAGGGTACGTTATACACCGTGCAGATGTGAATCTAATACGGGTTAACACTGTCCCCTGTGAACTAGAATGAGCTGCTTAAGGTGGGGCTGAGGGAACCAGATGTCAAAGGTCAGAAGTTCTATCCCAAGTCTCAGAGTTGGGCAGTGTATTTGTATAGTCCAAGATGGGGTTAACAATAGTTGTCTTCAGAATTCCCCCACCACTCCATCTGAGGACAAAAAAAATTTTATCTGGGGTGCAGGGTACTGGGGTTTTCCCAAAATAGAGTGAGGCCTCTACTGAGGGGAGCCTGCAGACTGGCCAAGGGGCACTGGGGAGCCATGTGTGGAGAGGTCCAGGTTTGAGTAGGAAGAAGTCACTGTGTGCAGGGCAGCCCATAGGTGGGAAGGAGATGCTTTGGGCTGGATGGGACCCGCATTGTTCTGCTGAGAAACCATGGGGTGGACACAGTTCTCAGACAAAAATATAGGATGGCGGCACTGTCCTTTCCCAACATCTTTCAATGAAAAATTCTTCAGCCCAGGAGATAAGAGAAGTTTGGAGAACCTGAGAGATTCCAGTTGTAGTTTTGGAAGAAGTTTCACCTAAAATGTTGTCACCCCGACTTGTATTTTTATACACAGCCTCATTCTTCATCCCCTTTCTTTTCCTTTCCCTGTGGCTCACATCCCCATAGCTTCTGTGGGTGACTGCTTCTTGCTTTAGGGTGTAGGATAGTAGCCTCCCAGCTCTTGGTTTTACCTGGAATAACTGGGCCTAAAGTCTTCAAGTTCTCCGGTAGGGAACCATCTGTCCCTCTGCCCGCCAGGGTCCGGTGTGGATGATCCTGTGGGAGAAGTCTCTATTCAGGTGGACTTGTTTACACATCCTGGAACTGGGGAGCACAAGGTCACAGTGAAAGGTGAGTGGCATGGATGCACAGGCTTGAGACCTTTTCTTGCTCAGTGGCCCCATCAGTCAAAGGCAGGGACTGCTTATCCCAATCCTTCAGCTTAGCCCTCCTCCAAGGGGAATCCCACCTGGGGGCTCAAGAACTGGGAATGCGTGATGGGTTACCTCACAGGTTTCCATGTTTGTGTAGTGGTGGCTGCCAATGACCTCAAGTGGCAGACAGCAGGTATGTTCCGGCCCTTTGTCGAAGTCACCATGGTTGGCCCTCACCAAAGTGATAAAAAGAGGAAGTTCACAACCAAGTCAAAAAGTAACAACTGGGCTCCCAAGTACAACGAGACGTTTCACTTGTAAGTTATGGTTGGGGGATCTAAAGGACTTTGGGATGGGGGTGATCTGTGGAATAAGAATTAAAGAGAGGAGAGAAGGGATGGGCTGGATGGTGGCTGGGGTGAATTCATTTGAGGACGCCCTCATCTCTGGTCTCCTATCTTCCATCTACCCTGTGCTCACAGCCTCCTGGGAAATGAAGAGGGGCCAGAAGCCTATGAGTTGCAGATATGCGTGAAGGATTACTGCTTTGCCCGGGAGGACCGTGTGTTGGGGCTGGCTGTAATGCCTCTGAGGGATGTGGCAGCCAAGGGCAGCTGTGCTTGCTGGTGCCCCTTGGGCCGGAAGATCCACATGGATGAGACAGGCGTGACCATTCTCCGGATTCTGTCTCAGAGGAGCAATGACGAAGTGGCCCGGGAGTTTGTGAAGCTCAAATCGGAGTCTCGTTCCATGGAGGAGGGGAGCTGAGCACCCAGGCTCCTGTGCCGACCAGAGGGCACCAGTTCCACAAGTCAGGGATAATAGGAGTTACTACATAGTCATCTTAGATCCTCACAGTCAAGAGGCTGATTCATTCAGTTAGGAAAGTTTAAGGGAAAATCTAGGGTGGTGTGAGTGTGGCTTTTCACAGAAAGGGTCTGAATCCCTGACCAGCGGGTCTGTGGTGCTAGGAGCTGGGCTGTGGGGCTTACCACACAGGGAGATTTTTCATGGAGGGGCAGACATTTCTGAGAGTGTCAGCCATTCTTGGTAGAGATCCTTCCACTCCCACACCCCTTTTCTCTCCCACTCCATACCACACCTAATCCAGTTAGATCCATATATACCAATCATTAGAGGAACATGTTTAGAGGGCCTGGAGCTTGTGCCTAATTAGGTAAGTAATCCGTTGAGTCTACAGGTATTGCTGAGCCCTGTAGTCTGAACTGGAGTATGGCCAGGGCAGGAACACACAGAATAGAATGCAGACCATCCATTGAGCAGAACCCAGCAGTGTAGAGTAGCTCAAGTGAGCACAGGGCATTGAGACTGAACAAGATATCTTTCAGCAATGAGCTATGCTAATCCCTTCCCCCAGATTAGCTCTCATGAGTAGAACCAGGTTCACATGGTGCTTCAGAGGCCTGAGCAGAATTTCTTTGGAACCCAAGCACCAGGGGCCACCTGCCCAGGAGTCTCCCTACCTCACTCCTTTAGGAAGGGGAGTGATGCTTCAGGACATGAAAGGCTCTTAAGTATACATATCTGAGAGCTAGCTGAAGAATCCAGGAGAGAGGGCTTCTTCATAGATAAGCCCTGAACAAAGCCAAAAATTCTGGAAATCAGTCTAGAAGGAGTCCTGTTCACCTATGGCCACTGCCTTTTGGTGGTCCTTCCCCTTGCAGACAGAATCTAGCCTTTGTCCTCACTCCCTTTCATTTAGGTCAGCTGCTGTCCCCCTCATAAACCGTTCAACTCTACAGAAGGAACTTAGACTGTGATCCCTCTGTACAGGCTAGATTGGGGGGGATGGGGAGCAGAGGGGGAGGGGGGCTCAACACTCCCAGGGAGTCATGTGGACTTCCCAGGCCCTTGCCCAGAGATGTGACATGATCCTTCAGTATCCTCATAGCAGCCTCTTGGACTTCTTGAGGACTCTGCATTAGCCATTACATGAAACAAGAAACGAAGCATCTTTGCTGTTTTAAATTGTATGTGCCATTGTTACAAGAAATTATTGACTAGTCTGTAATAAATTATCTTGTAGCAGCCTTTGGGATCTGGTAATTCCGGCAAAGTGTGGAAAGCTGTAGAAATGACTTTCTAATATAATGATAGATTTAGACCAGCGGCTCTTTCCTCCTCTCTGCAGTCACAAGCGGAGGCGCCTAACACAGCTAGGGGAAAGGGCAGATTTCTGAGAAAGGGGGCGTGGTGGGCGGGGGCTTGGGGAGGAGGGGTGTGGCGGGAGGCGGGGCTCTCTCTGGGCTGGTTAGTGGGGCTCCCGGGCACCTGCGCAGAAAGGTGCGTTAAGATGGCGGCAGTTCCCTGGAGTCGACGGCTGCGGAGCGATGGTGAGAAAGAGGCGCCCGAAGGTGGCGCCCGAGGAGAGGTTATCACCTTCTCCCTCCCAAGACTGAAGATATTGTACCCCTCATATCGCACTCTGTATTTAGCAGTAGCTGTCTGTCTTTATGCTTTCTTGTAAACCGTTCTCCCAATCCTTCGCATCCCCATACTGGAGTATATGGGTTTCCTAGAGGCTTCAGAGACTTATCTGCCCAGATACCTAGCAGAGGGGATCTTCCCCCACAGATTCCTTCCCGAGGGTATCTGTCTAGTTAATAAAGCAGATATCCCCCAGACCCCCAGTAAAGGTACATTCCTACTAACTCAAGGAGTTTTCTGTCCACTTTTCCAGCACTGTCCACAGAGTCTCTCAGAAGGAGGCCGTGAATCCTATACCATATTTGACTTAAAAGTGGCACGTTTGCTATCATTCTTCTCTCATATGGAGCAGGAAACCTACCCCATAAGGAAAAGTCAAACTCTGGCTGATAGCCTACAAAAGACTTGCATATTTGACTTAGTAACTAACTTTTAAAAAACATTTAACATTTAAAAAATGCATATTTTCTGCTTTGGGGGAAAAACTGGAAAAACTTAATGTACCCAAAAAATGACAGGTGGTTGGAGCTCAGAAGCAACTAGCAAATTAGTTTTCTACAGTTTATATAGACTCCAGGGACTTATCTGGGGATGCAGTGGTTAAGACTTTGCTTCCAGTGCAGGGGGAATGGGCCCAGGAATTAAGATCCTGCATGCCACAAGTAATGGCCCCCCCCAAAACACTGAGTAGACTCCATTATTCCTTATTTTGTCATATTGGATTTTACATTATTTATCTGGTGCCTGGGAGGCATTTGAGTTTGTAATCCCCGATGTAAGACTTTGGGTAATTTTCTGTACCAATACTCTGAGCTCTTAATGGAAACTAAAATCCAAAGAGGCTGGATATATGTTTAAGTTATCTTTGGTTTCTGTGATACCCTGATTAGTATCAGAGATCATACGAGTAGTTAAAACCCAGGGTGAAATTTGTATTAAAGTGTTCTTTATAAGAGAATTCAGTCAGAAGAACTGCAGATGGCTTCTTGGTGCATTTAATCTTGAAGAAATCATGTGACATCTCCTCTCTGGTGGGGTCAGGCTGAGAAACAAGATGCTGTTTCTCTGAACACTTGGTTTTAAAAGGGCCTGACTTTGGTCTGTACTGAAAGTGATGTCTTAAAAGTGCTGTCTCCTTCACTCCAGACCACACAGATGGTAACTGTCCTCTTGGGGGGAAATAACAAGCCTTGTAGTATCAAGAGTTGGAGGTATTCTGCAGACTGTATCTAATCAGAAGTGGAATAGAAGTACCTTTAAGTGGATTTTTTTAAAAAGCAAAATCATTTCTATCAGCATAAGTGTATAATTCACCTAGTCATTGTGAATATTTGGGCTAGCTCCATGAATAACCGCCCCCCCACCACCACCCTTTTCTTGAAGCAGCATGGCTAAGCTAAAGAAGCAACATGGAGTAGTGGAGGTGGTATTGAAGTGGGAGTCAGAAGACATGAACAGGAGTCTCCACTCTGCTACATACTAGTCAGGGGACCTTGACTTTGAACCCTTCAGAGGCTGTTGTTTGCATCTGTTAAATGGGCTATGCATCCCTGCTGTGTTTACCTCAGAGGGATCAAATGGGCTTTTTAAAATTGGAAAGCACTTTGAAAACTATACATTTTCTTTAGGTGTATAAGGGATTATTATCATTATTACAAATGATCCTCTGAGCTCTGGTAACTTCCAAGGAATTTGTCTTTCTGTGTCGTGGATTCAAAATCAATAAATAGGTGCTGTGTGTATCATATGTACCAGGTACTCACCTAGGCATGGAGCCTAGTATTGAACAAAGCAAAGCCCATATGAATTTAGGAGTGAGTAATCATATTGAGTGCCTATTAGGTACCCAGTGCAGTATCACAGCCTGGTGAAATAGTAGGCAGAGATTAGATGATGAACCTAAGTCTGCAGCTGTATAGCTGTGAGAGTCTTTCCCTGTATGAGCCTGAACCTTCCCATCTGTAAAGTAAGGTGGTTAGACAAAGTAAAGTCTTCCCTGGTGGCTCAGTCGGTACAGAAGCTGCCTGCAATGCGGGAGACCCAGGTTTGATCAGTGGTTTGGTTTGGGAAGATCCCCTGGAGAAGGGATTGGCAACCCACTCCAGTATTCTTGCCTGGAGAATTCCATGGATAGAGGAGCCTGATGGGCTATATAGTCCATGGGGTCACACAGAGTTGGACATGACAGTGATAACATGGCTTCTGTAGTGACCCAGACAGTAAAGAGTCTGCCTGCAATGCAGAAGACCTGGGTTCAGTCCCTGGGTCAGGAAGATCCTTGGAGAAGGGAATGACTACCCGCTCCAGTATTCTTGCCTGGAGAATTCCATGGTCAGAGGAGCCTGGCAGGCTACAGTCCATGGCGTTGCAAGGAGTCAGACATGACTGAGTGACTTTCACTTCAGACAAGTAAAGTCTAAGGTTCTCTTGAGCTAAAATTTGTTTGGAGATTAAAATTGCTCAATTTCCCTGCAATGAGTTTATTGTCCTGACAGGATGGTCAGACTAACAGAGCCAACCAGTCTTAGAACTACAAGGACAACAGAGTGCCAATGTCACTTGAGATTGAGCAGAATAGTAACAGCAGTGTTGCTCTGTGGGTAATAGAATGCTTAGACTTCTTGGGACACTATGTAGACATGGAAAGATGGGAAGCTTCAGATTAGAGGAGAGGAAGGAGACTTGATTGAAGACACTGGAAATTTAATGAGTGGAAGAACAAAGGAGAAGAACATGCCATTTATTGTTTAGTATATCAGTCAAGAGTCCTTGTAGGAAAATAATTGGTGGATTCAAAAGAATTTAATTGAAGAGAGTTTAACCAAAGGATAATTTACAGATGTATGATCATTGTTAACAAAAACTAAAAAGAAATGATGAAACCCAACAGTGGTGAATCAGTAGCACTCCTAGGCCTCAAAGGTAAGACAGGGGAGTGTTGTTACTAGGGCCCAGTGAGACCTACAATTTGGTAGACTGTCTGACAGGAAGCTATAGCCGTAAGTGTTAAGCAGCCATTATAAGGACTTAGACAAGGCAGCAGGAAAGTAGAGAAATAAATGCCCTAACCTTTCTCTTCTTGCCCTCTGGTCTCCAGCTGGTACCTGCAATTGACAAAACCCAGACAGATGCCCGGGACAAGGTAGTTTGGATAATGTAGTTCATTGAGGTCAGCTTCCCAGAGCAGGGCAGAGGGAGTTGGCTGGAAGGAGGCCCAGCAAACAGAATAACCAGCATACAAGATATCTAGGGGAGGAAAAGTCACCACTATGGACTCTTTCTTTCCGAGGAAGTTATCCCTCTGTTCAAATTCAAAATCTACTCTTAGGCTTAGTCTCTTTAGCTGTCATTGTCCAATATTTTACTCAGTCCGTGGAAATGGCGGTAGTATTGCCTTTGTCCTAGAGTGATTGTGAGGATCATGACACATGAAAGTGCCTAGCACATGCTGGAGGCTCAGTGTATTTTAGTTCCTTCCTTAAAGCATGTGCCTAAATGGCTCCTTGGCTGAAATGCTTTTCCAGTCAAGGCTTCAGAGGGTTGCTGGAACTGGAGCGAATGAAGGGGAGAATACCAGGAGATGAAGTCAGAACTCTGTAGCCCATTGTAATGACCTTGGCTTTTAATCAGAGTAAGGTAGGAAGTCATTGGAAAGTTGTGTAACTTCTGATATCAGGGTTCCTATTATTCACTAGGGCATCACTTGTTCATTTAAAAATATTTATTTAGAACATACCACATGCCATGTACTGTTTTAGGCACTGGAGATGCATTAATATGTAGTCCCTACCCTCAAGGATAATGTGGCCTTTAAAGGAGACAGATGACTTCAACTTAAAGTATAATATTAAGATATGAGTAAACATAGAAGCTCATAATAAGGACATCATCCTTGGGGCATCTGAAAGGCTTCCTGAGCATGATGATGTAAATTCAATCTTTCCCGTAGAACTTGAAAGTGAAAGTGAAGTCTCTCAGTCGTGTCCGACTCTGCGACCCCATGGACTGTAGCCTACCAGGCTCCTCTGTCCATGGGACTTTCCAGGCAATAGTACTGGAGTGGATTGCCATTTCCTTCTCCAGGGGATCTTCCTGATCCAGGGATAGAACCCAGGTCTCCCGCATTGTAGACAGACACTTTACCATCTGAGCCACCAGGGAAGCCCTCAAATTCAATCTTTCCTGTAGAACTTAGCCAAATCTAAACAGAGGGAAATGAAATTCTAGGGATTTGGAGTAATATGTGCACTTGAGTTTAAAAAAAAAAAGTAATTGGTGATGAGCTGGAAATTGCAGGTAGCTTATATCACTGCATTTTGGCTTTGTGTAGGACAATGGTTAGAGACAAAACAGAGAAGTAAACAGAGGATCATGAAGAATTTATCCTAAAGGCAATGGTGGGTTTTTAAGCAAAATGATAAGCCACTCTGGCAAGATGAAGAAGAGTCAGTTGAAGTGGGGTTTAGGTGGAAGGTGGGAAGGTACAAAACTGCTGGAGACTATGAGGCTAATAATGGTGGCCTGAACTTAAGTAGAAGCTTTGGGGATAGTGATAGAGGACTATTCCAAGTTAACTTTTTATTAATGAGGGAGAAAGTACAGAACTTCATGATTAATTGTTAAGTGGGAGAATGAAAGAGCATTGTTAGAGATGACTCGGGTTTCATGGCATGGACTACTAGGTAGATAATAAGACTAGTAATAGATGTCCAAAGACAGGAAATATAAGAGAAAGCACAAATTTGGGGTGTGTGGGCATTGAGAATAAAGGTGATAATGTCAGTTTTGTAAATGTAGATTTTTCATTGTAAAATGCATGTTATGTTAAATATACCATTTGAAAGTGTACAATTACATGACACTAAGTATGTTCACAGTGTTTTACAACCATCATTAATGTCTGGTTCCAGAACTTTTTTATATAATTGTATTTATTTATTTTTGGCTGCACTGGGTCTTTGTTGCTTTGTGTGGGCTTTCTCTAATTGCAGCAGGCAGGGGCTACTCTTCGTTGTGGTGCGTGGGCTTCTCGTTCCCATGGCTTCTCTTGTTGTGGAGCGTGGAATCTAGGCACACGGGCTTCACTGGTTGCGGCACACGGACTCAGTAGTTGGCGGCTTTGAGCTCAGTAAGCGCAGACTCAGTTGTTATGTTGCAGGGGCTTAGTTGCTCCATGCCGTGTGGAATCTTCCTGAACCAGTGATTGAACTTGTGACCCCTGCATTGGCAGGCAGATTCTTATCCACTCCATCACCAAGGAAGTCCCAGAACTTCTTCATGTGCCAAGAAGGAATGCCATCCCTATTAAACAGTCACTCCTCAGTACATGTAGATTTTGAGGCAATTGTGTGACATCCAAATACAGATGTTAAATAGATATTTGAATATGTACTACTGAAGCTCAGGATAAAAATTCAGGCTGAAGATACATATTTTTGAAGCATTAGCATACAAGTAAGGGGTTCTCAACCTGGGGCCTATTGTCTTGAGGGAGAATCTCTGAAATGTCCAAATGCATAGATTTCTGCTCTAGAACAGATTGTCTCGTTAGGTGACTAGCCATAACTTGTTTCTGAGTAATCTTTTTTGGCTGTTAGGTGGGTATAGAGAGTATCATTTACAAAGTCAACAATAGGGAGTTAACTAAATGGCCATAATTTACAAGTGTGTGTGTATCCAGTATAATATAGAAAGTGTGAAAATGAAAGTCGCTCAGTTGTGTCCAACTCTTTGCAACCCCATGGATTTCTCCAGGTCAGAATACTGGAGTGGATAGCCATTCCCTTCACCAGGGGATCTTCCCAACCCAGGGATCAAATCCAGGTCTCCCACATTGCAGGCAGATTCTTTACCAACTGAGCCACCAGGGAAGCCTGGGATGGGTAGCTGAGCCACCAGGGAGTACTGGGATGGGTAGTCTATCCCTTCTCCAGCAGATCTTCCAGACCCAGAAGTCAAATCAGGGTCTCTTGCATTGCAGGCGGATTCTTTACCAGCTGAGCTATCAGGGAAGCCCAGTATAGTGTAGACTTTCTGATACACAAGCAGTTCTCAAAATATTAGATCTGAGCAGTATCAGCATCACCTGTATTTGTAAGAGAGATAAATTCTTGGGCAGCACCACAGACCTGCTGAATTAGAATCTCTGGTCAAGGGCCAGAGGAGGGGGGAAAGAGGGGCACAGCTACCAGGTGATTCTGATGCATATTAAAGTTTGAGAAAAACTGTGGTGGACTATTCCTGGCCAACTCTTTCAGCCCAGTAATAAAACATGAGTTCCTGGTTTTCTCATTATCTTATATGTAACAAAATCGTCATGGCAACATTTTGCAATGGCTGATGAATTCCTCATGAGAAAGTTTTCTTTGAGTACTCTTGTCCATCTGTGACCTTCTCTGTCATCCTGAATCATAGATACAAATATTAGTACCTACATGCTATTTCCCCCTTTAGTGTGCAGGAGTTATCTTCAACAACTGTAAAGATTGTTTATTTATAGATAACTGTGTCTATCTATAAATTGTAAACTGTTCAGTTACCTAACTGCTGTGGAAAAGAAAATATTTCTGTGAATACCATTTATTTTCTAACTAGTCTTTTGTCTTGGAATCTCTCAGTCTTCTGCTGAGTCATATCCTTGGCTTTGAAGAATATGAAATGAATCTCACTGAAACTGCACCATAATTTCATCTCTACCCCTGTCAAGGAATATACAGCTGCATGGCCATGTCTAGAGATGTAGTAGCTATATTCAAATCCTTGTGTCCCCTGGAATAAATAGCCATAGTCAGGAAGAAATTAGAAGCCACAGACTGATTCTGAAGAGAATTGGCCTTTGTCATCAAGGCCAGTCAAGGAAAGTTTTCAATTTCTGCCAATCCAAGGGTTAAGTCAGGCAGTGCAGTATTTTAGTTGTCTCTGTCTTTCTAAGAAGACTGTACACTAATTGAGGGCATGGATGATATTTTTTTTTGCATTTTTGACCATGTCTTAACTAACATGTACTAGGCACTCAGTAATCACTTGCCAAATTTAATTTACTTAATCCAGAAGTTAGAATATAAAGATTTAAATTCTGGCCCTACCTTTAAGCCACTGAAAGTTAACTAAATCGACCTTTGATTTCCTCATCTCTAAAACATAAGTTTTGCCCTGCCTACTTCCCCTGTATAAAAATCTAAAGAGAAAATGTATATGAAGTACTCTTTAAAAAAATACAGAGAGATCTGAAAATGTGAACTTACATAATAATTTGATTTGTGTGCTTTCTACCTTAGAGGAACAGTTGGTTCATTCTGATTGAGGAGAGAGAATAATATAGAATGGTGAGCTAGCAGTCGAGAGATACTGGTTTGAATCCTGATTGCCTTTAAATTCTTTGGGTCTTAGTCTCCTTTTATCTCGAATGACAGAGCACAGATCAGGTTATTGCAGTGGTTCCCAGCTTTGGATATATATAGGAATCCCCTGATACTGAAAAATACAACTTAAATAGACTTGATTTAGTTGGTCTAGGATGCATGCTGGGTCTCGAGATTTTTTTTTTAACTCCCCTTTATTTTAAATCAGCAGAGCTGTTTATTCAGATTAAATTTTATACAGGAATCCAGGTTACAAAACATCTGTCAGTAGGGCTTCTGCAGTCACTTTTTTAGGACTTTAAACTCTGACTACTGGTTCCTTTTTCTGATATCCCATTTTATAACTCCTAAGGCTACATGGAACACTGATAGAAAACCATTGAAATAGACAATTTCCAAGATCTTTTCCAGTTCCCAAATTAAGTTTTGGCTCTATGTCTACTCACAAGATCTCTGTCCTTTTTCTTAACACCAGCCTGACTTGGAGGTTGGCTTTCCATTTACTTCCTTTTCATTACCCTGGCTCTTTTGCTCCGAAGCGATGAGTAGTCTAAAATTCAGTAGGCAAAAGCACCTCTAGGGTATCTTGTTGTCATACCTCCCCCTGAACCAGTACATCCAGCGTGGGGGCCAGATATCTGTATTTTCTACAAAGGTTTTTCAATTGTCTTTGAAACAACTGATCCATGAATGATACTTTTGGGAAAGATTGTCTTAAGAGATTTTGGGTCAAATGTAAAGCAGTAAAGAATGATGAAATGTGGGGTCATAGTAGAACACTGGATTTCATCCTGATCAGTTCCAGATCTATCAAAGAGGAGCATCTGGGCATTTAAGGCTCTTAATTTATACTTCTGAAGCAGGCATGTGACCAGAATTCTCAGTAACTGCCACAGATCCCCACTTAACAATCACCTCTTTTTTTTAAATCACTCATTAAGTTTTATAGAAAGAACACAGCTGAGCATCATTCTATTGGACAATCACCTCTTCATTTGGGGCCATGTGTATAAGAAGGATGATATAGAATCATGGTCACCAGGGGTCAGGCAAGCAGGATTCAAATTTCTATCACTGTGACTCTACCACTCTCTGATTGTATGTCCCTGAGCACGTCTTAACCTTAAACCTTGTATTTCTCCTCTTTCAAAAAGAATAATACCCTCTTCTTAGGCCCAGATTTTAGTAAAAATTAAACAAGATGATCTACATAAAGCATATAGGAAAGTATCCAGCACACAGTAAATTTTGTCAAATTGTCGGTATTATTCTATCAGCAGGGCCTGAGCTAACTGACAAGAAGTTTTTTGTTTTATCCTTAGGTGGTGTTTCTCTGAGATTAAATATATAAAACCTTTTAATTCAGGTAAGTGCTTAGCTCATATCTGCTGAGATACCCAAAGTTCAGTAGTCAACAATAGTATTTACTTAGTACTGCACTGTACCACGTTCTACTCAGAAAGCCAGGAAATTGGCAGCTTGTGCTCTCAGAGCACTCATAGAATTGAACTGAAGCCCACCAGGAAGCTTCTTACAATTTTATATTTCCAAGAAACTTCTTGGTGCAAAACTCAGACTTGACTTTGCTCTGACCTGGCTTGAGACTATTTTTGGCTGCAAAGGTGGGAGGAAAAAAAAATTATAGAGTTGAAATTATTATAGAAAGTTTTTGGTTTTAACCACTGATGATATTAATTCACATTTGAGAGGAATGTTTCAGTCTTCTTTTCAGAGGGCAATGAGAGGGATGTTCTACCTATAGACTTGAGGCAGACAGGTAAGTGCTTTAATTTTGAAGGTATTTAAGAGAGAAAGCCAAAGATCTGCTGTGATAACCATGGTGGAAGTGTCTTTAGCAAAAGCTAAAGATGAGAAAGTGTTTTTCATATGTGAACTTGCAAGGGGAAATAGAAATAGACCAACAGGAACTTTAACTGGGCTAATTGAATTAATTGGGATTATTAACATTCTATAAAATGAATCATGATTTGAATACTCCTCCTGTCATTAGTCCTTTTTCCATGTGAGTTTAAGGTAAGATGACCGAAGGGTTTTGTTGAACTTGTTTCACTTTTTATAGAGGCCTAACTTAATAACTAATTTCTTCAATACCAGACCATGTACTTTGCATTCTTGGTGTGATAATTTGTCATATTAATATCATTTTCTGATATGGCTATTTTGGAGAAAGCTTAGATTTTATACCAAGGTTTGGAACTAAACTCTTGACATAATTCCAACCAAATAACTATTGATTGCTGTCTGGGAGGATTCTCTCTAACAGAAGGAAAATCTTCTCTTGTAGTTCTTTGTGGACATACATGCTTTTAAAGAATTTGAAAAACAATAAAAGAGCTATGGGATTTCCAAAGAGTGTGTGTGTGTTTAAGGAAGAGAGGAAGTTGTTTTGGGTTTGGTAAAACAAAATCAGTTCCATTTGAACTACACTTTTTGTTATAATTTTAAAAGCTGAGCTTTGAAGGATGGGTGGATGGATTTTAGCTAAATAGAGGAATATGAGGGTTGTATAAAAGAGAATTATCCTGAGATTGAGAAGTGAGAGTTGTTTAATATTTCTCATGAAACCTTATGTAGTTTGAATTCTTTTTAAGCTTATGTATACTCCATGTATGGAGAAGGCAATGGCACCCCACTCCAGTACTCTTGCCTGGAAAATCCCATGGACAGAGGAGCCTGGTAGGCTGCAGTCCATGGGGTCGCTAAGGGTCAGAGATGACTGAGCGACTTCACTTTCACTTTTCTCTTTCATGCATTGGAGAAGGAAATGGCAACCCACTCCAGTGTTCTTGCCTGGAGAATCCCAGGGACGGGGGAGCCTGGCGGGCTGCCGTCTGTGGGGTCGCACAGAGTCAGACACGACTGAAGTGACTTAGCAGCAGCAGCAGCATACTCCATGTATATGCAAGAGGTTATATACATTTACCCAAATATTGCCATTAATGTCTGCATTTGTGGCTTTCCAAATCCTATGGTGTTTGATTTGACTCTAATTTTCTTCCGTAGGAAATTTCACTATTCTTGGCCTGTTCATAATCAGTTTTTGTCTAATGATGGCATCAGCACATTTGTGCCTTTACAGACATACTATCTGGTTAAGATCTATGCCCATCTTTGTCTTGCTCTGCCTTTATGGGAGCCTGTAGTATTTACCTAAACACATTTTTAGGCCTGAAGCTGTTTTCGCTTAATGTACTTTAATATAGGCTGTTGGCATAGTGCCAAAGCATTGTTCCGTAAAAGCCAGTCTGAGTTTGGGGCAGAACAATGAGATTGAGGTAAAGCTTTGATTGTCTGTCTCAATCCAAGGAAGAACAAATTTTACGGTCCGTAAAGAGTCTTAGCTCTTTAAAAAAAAAAAAAAAAAAAGGCATATTAAGAAAGTTTTAAAAGCTTAGGACCTCTCCCCAGAAAAAATGCACAGGTATAGACAATTTTAGAAGGTTCACAAAGTTTCTAGAGTTCATCTGTCAAGCCTTGGCATTAAAAAAAAAAAAAAAACTAACTCACTCATACTAAGAAGTGAACAAGGTGTATATCCTTCAAGTAATTCTGCATAAATATTATATCTCAAGCTTTTAATATATATTAAACATCATTAAGTTTAGAGTTATACCTGAAGTAAAGATAGTCTATATTCTAGAATTGTGTGCCTTATCTGTCAGATCTTTCTTAGAAGGGACCACTGGCCCAAACTGAGGGTTTTAGAAACAGAACTGAATTTAAAAAAAAAAAAAAAAAATGCACATCCTCTACATTTCAAGGACTCCTAATCATAGGACCACCAGGGAAGTCCATCTTTTCATCTTTAAATCTGAAACTCTGTACCCACCCACTGAAAAATAACTCCCCTTTCTCCCAATTGCCAGCCCCTGGGATGGCAACCACCATTCTTCTTTCTGTCTCTATGAATGGGACTACTCTAGGTGCCTCATAAAAGTATAATCATACAGTACTTATCTTTCTACGACTGGCTCGTTTCACTTAACATAATGTTCCTAAGGTTCCTTTATGTTGTAGCATGTCATAATTTCCTTCCTTTTTAAGGCTGAATAATATTTTGTTATATACATATGTGTGTGTGTTGTTTAACATGTCACATGTTGTTTAACTATTTGTCAATGGATATTTGGGTTGTTTCTGCTCCTTAGCTATTGTGAATAATACTGCCAAAAGCATGAGTATACAAATCTCTCTTAAGTCCCTGCTTTCAGTTCTTTTGGATATATACCCCAAAGTAGAACTGCTGCATTGTATGCTAATTCTGTTTTTAACTCTTTTAAGAACCACCATATTGTTCTCCATATCAGCTGCACCATTTTACATTTCCACCAACAGTGCACAAGGATCTAATTTCTAATTGCATTCTAATTTCTCCACATCTTTGCCAATAGTATTTTTTTTTCTTTTTTAAAAAATAGTAGCCATCCTAATGAATGTGTGGGAGTAGGTTTTGCACGCAAAAACCTAGGAAGACATCCTGAGACTATGGAACATTTTAAGAGCCTTTGAAGGCACCAGTGTATGAGGAGGGAGCTGTTAAGAACACTGGGCAGATTCAGATACCAAAACCACCTAAACTGGGGGTAAAGTTGATAGCCTCCTCATGAAAATTAAGGGACCTCTAGGTATATAATCTTCCCTTGTGGCTCAGACGGTAAAAGCGTCTGCCTACAATGCCTACCATGTGGGAGACCTGGGTTCAATCCCTGGGTCGGGAAGATCTCCTGGAGAAGGAAATGGCAACCCACTCCAGTATCCTTGCCTGGAAAATCCCACGGATGGTGGAACCTGGTAGGCTATAGTCCATGGGGTCGCAAAGAGTCGGACACGACTGAGCAACTTCACTTCACTTCAGGTATATAATCACTACACAAAAATCAAGTTTTCTTACTCAATAGCATTATCAATTTGGAAATAGAAAGATTCCATTCACATTAGGAATAAAATCTTAAACTGTCTAAGAATAAACATAAAAAGAAATGCAGAAAACTTAACTGTAAGACTTTATTGATAGACAAAAAGATGGCCTGAATAAATGATGAAATATAGGCATGTTTGTAGATGTAAAAAAATCCTGAAACTATGTACTTTATTTGTATAAATGTGTGTAAATGCAAAGTAAAAGTTATGGAAAGAGGAATAGCAAACCATTAACAGTGATTCTAGAAAGGGGAGTGGGATGTAGTGGTGGATATTATGAAAAGGGACTTTAATGTTTTACTTTGTATACCTCTGTCTTGTGTGAGTTTATAAAATAAGAATGTACTAATGTATTATTTGTGGGGGGAAAAAACTTTCTTAAAGAAATGAAAATAACTTGAAATATTTCATGGCCTTTTATTTCTGCATAAAAATGGGGTTATCTAATTCTCACTGTGTATAGAGCCCCAGCCCCTAGGCTTTTTGGAAGGTATTCAAAGGGAAAGAAAATACAATTCCCATACTTCAAGATTATAGATTAACAAGGAGTTAAGACTCCCAAGCATCACTGACTCAATGGACATGAGTTTGAGTAAACTCTGGGAGTTGGTGATGGACAGGGAGGCCTGGTGTGCTGCAGTCCATGGGGTTGCAAAGAGTCGGACACGACTGAGTGAACTGAAGACTCCCAAAGAGTGGAATGGCAGAAGTAAGTACATAAACATCAGTAAATAAACATCACTGGAAAATAAATGATTTTTTCAGGTAACAAAATTTATTTTCTGTCCAGCTATGTTTCCGTTCTAACCATTTTAGATGAAACACTTACTAAAATTTGTTAGATGTTTTCTCACTTTCTTAAATACAATATATTAAACAAATTTTAACCTTTATTTTGATGATTCAGTGTTACATGTTATGATACTGTATTATTTCTAGTGCCTTCTGGAGCTATTGAATTGTATGTGGCTTTTATTACTATCGTTTTTAAAATATTTATTTATGACTGTGCTGTGTCTTCTTTGCTTTGTGGGCCTTTCTCTAGTTGCAGCGAGCAGGGGCTACTCTTCATTGCAGTGTGCGGGCTTCTCATTGCAGTGGCTTCTCATGTTGAGCACAGGCTTTCGGGTGTGAGGGTTTCAGTAGCTGCAGCTCCTGGGCTCTAGAGCACAAGCTCAGTAGTTGTGGTGCATGGGCTTAGTTGCTCCACAGCATGTGGGATCTTCCCCGACCAGGGATCAAACCCACGTCTCCTGCTTTGGCAGGCAGATTCTTTACCACTGAGCCACCAGGAAAGCCCCTTTTATTACTATATTAAATAGCCCCTCCTTGCTTGAATTAAAATACTTTAGTGCATAAATTTCATGTTGTCTACATTGGCTGTTCAATGGTTAGTTGTTGCTTACCACCAGCTCACTGCCAAATACGAATGTTATGGATAAGGGGCTGCTATAATACAAAGAGGAGAAGGCAATGGCACCCCACTCCAGTACTCTTGCCTGGAAAATCCCATGGATGGAGGAGCCTGGAAGGCTGCAGTCCATGGGGTCATTGAGGGTCGGACACGACTGAGTGACTTCACTTTCACTTTTCACTTTCATGCATTGGAGAAGGAAATTGCAACCCACTCCAGTGTTCTTGCCTGGAGAATCCCAGGGACAGGGGAGCCTGGTGGGCTGCCGTCTATGGGGTCACACAGAGTCGGACATGACTGAAGTGACTTAGCAATAGCAATAGCAATAATACAAAGTGACTGCACTTCAGGGAAGACAATAGAAGAGGGCTTCTTCTCTATTCATATTTACTTCTCACAGTTTTTCTCCCCACATTTTCCCTGCCATTCCTGATTATCGCTTAGCTGTTGGTATACATTTTTATATTAATCATAATAATGTGGTTAAAAAAGCACAGGCTTTGAAATTAGACTATCCGTGTTCTGTACTGGCTTTGCCATGTATTAGCTAAGTGATATTGCTCTTTACAGCATCAGACCTTGCTTCTAACACCAGTCACATCCACAACTGGGTGTTGTTTTTGCTTTGCTCCATCCCTTCATTCTTTCTGGAGTTATTTCTCCACTGATCTCCACTAGCATATTGGGCATCTACCGACCTGGGGAGTTCATCTTTTAGTGTCCTATCTTTTTGCCCTTTTATACTGTCCATGGGGTTCTCAAGGCAAGAATACTGTAGTGGTTTGCAGTTCCCTTCTCCAGTGGACCACATTCTGTCAGACCTCTTCACCATGACCCGTCCATCTTGGGTGGCCCCACATGGCATGGCTTAGTTTCATTGAGTTAAAGACACTGTGGTGCGTGTGATCAGATTGGATAGTTGTCTGTGATTCTGTTTTCAGTCTGTCTGCCTTCTAATGCCCTCTCTCAGTGCCTGCCATCTTACTTAAGTTTCTCTTACCTTGGACATGGTGTATCTCTTCACGGCTGCTCCAGCAAAGCACAGCTGCTGCTCCTTAACTTGGACATGGGGTAGCTCCTCTCAGCCACTGCTGCAATATTGCACAGGAATGTTAGGTCCATGAATCAAGGCAAACTGGAAGTGGTCAAACAGGAGATGGCAAGAGTGAACGTCAACATTCTAGGAATCAGCGAACTAAGATGGACTGGAATGGGTGAATTTAACTCATGACCATTCTATCTACTACTGTCGGCAAGAATCCTTTAGAAGAAATGGAATAGCCATCATGGTCAACAAAAGAGTCCAAAATGCAGTACTTGGATGCAATCTCAAAAACAACAGAATGATCTCTGTTCATTTCCAAGGCAAACCATTCAGTATCACAGTAATCCAAGTCAATGCCCCAACCAGTAATGCTGAAGAAGCTGAAGTTGAACGGTTCTATGAACACCTACAAGCCCTTTTAGAACTAACACCCAAAAAGGATGTCCTTTTCATTACAGGGGACTGGAATGCAAAAGTAGGAAGTCAAGAAACACCTGGAGTAACAGGCAAATTTGGCCTTGGAGTACAGAATGAAGCAGGGCAAAGGCTAATAGGGTTTTGCTAAGAGAACACACTGGTCACAGCAAACACCCTCTTCCAACAACACAAGAGAAAACTCTACACATGGACATCACCAGATGGTCAACACCAAAATCAGATTAATTATATTCTTTGCAACCAAAGATGGAGAAGCTCTATACAGTCAGCAAAAACAAGACCGGGAGCTGACTGTGGCTTAGATCATGAACTCCATATTGACAAATTAAGACTAAAATTGAAGAAAGTGGGGAAAACCACTAAATCATTCAGCTATGACCTAAATCAAATCCCTTATGATTGATTATACAGTGTAAGTGAGAAAGAGATTTAAGGGACTAGATCTGATAGACAGAGTACCTGATGAACTATGGACAGAGGTTCGTGACATTGTACAGGAGACAGGGATCAAGACCATCCCCATGGAAAAGAAATGCAAAAAAGCAAAATGGCTATCTGAGGAGGCTTTACAAATAGCTGTGAAAAGAAAAGAAGCAAAAGCAAATGAGAAAAGGAAAGATATACCCATTTCAATGCAGAGTTCCAAAGAATAGCAAGGAGACATAAGAAAGCTTTCCTCAGTGATCAATGCAAAGAAATAGAGGAAAACAATAGAACGGGAAAGACTAGAGATCTCTTCAACAAAATTCAAGATACCAAGGGAACATTTCATGCAAAGATGGGCTTGATAAAGGACAGAAATGGTATGGACCTAACAGAAGCAGAAGATACTAAGAAGAGGTGGCAAGAATACAAAGAAGAACTATACAAAAAAAGATCTTCATGACCCAGATAATGACAATGGTGTGATCACTCACCTAGAGCCAGACATCCTGGAATGTGAAGTCAAGTGGGCCTTAGGAAGTATCACTATGAACAAAGCTAGTGGAGGTGATGGCATTCCAGTTGAGCTATTTCAAATCCTAAAAGATGATGCTGTGAACGTGCTGCACTCAATATGTCAGCAAATTTGGAAAACTCAGCAGTGGCCACAGGACTGGAAAAGGTCAGTTTTCATTCCAATCCCAAAGAAAGGCAATGCCAAAGAATGCTCAAACTACCGCACAATTGCACTCATCTCACATGCTAGTAAAGTAATGCTCAAAATTCTCCAAGCCAGGCTTCAGCAATACATGAACGTAAACTTCCATATGTTCAAGCTGGTTTTAGGAAAGGCAGAGGAACCAGAGATCAAATTGCCAACATCTGCTGGATCATGGAAAAAGCAAGAGAGTTCCAGAAAAACATCTATTTCTGCTTTATTGACTATGCCAAAGCCTTTGACTGTGTGGATCACAATACTGTGGAAAATTCTTCAAGAGATGGGAATACCAGACCACCTGACCTGTCTCTTGAGAAACCTGTATGCAGGTCAGGAAGCAACAGTTAGAACTGGACATGGAACAAACAACAGACTAGTTCCAAATAGGAAAAGGAGTACGTCAAGGCTGTATATTGTCACCCTGCTTATTTAACTTATATGCAGAGTACATCATGTGAAACGCTGGGCTGGAGGAAGCACAAGCTGGAGTCAAGATTGCTGTGAGAAATATCAATAACCTCAGATATGCAGATGACACCACCCTTACGGTAGAAAGTGAAGAACTAAAGAGCCTCTTGATGAAAGTGAAAGAGGAAAGTGAAAAAGTTGGTTTAAAGCTCAACATTCAGAAAACTAAGATCATGGCATCTGGTCCCATCACTTCATGGGAAATAGATGGGGAAACAGTGGAAACAGTGACTGACTTTATTTTGAGGGACTCCAAAATCACTGCAGTTGGTGACTTCAGCCATGAATTTAAAAGATGCTTGCTCCTTAGAAGAAAAGCTATGACCAACCTAGACAGCATATTAAAAAGCAGAAACATCACTTTCCACAAAGGTCCATCTAGTCAAGGCTATGGTTTTTCCAGTAGTCATGTATGGATGTGAGAGTTGGACTATGAAGAAAGCTGAGGGTCGAAGAATTGATGTTTTTGAACGCTGGTGTTGGAGAATACTCTTGAGAGTCCCTTGGGCTGCAAGGAGATCCAATCAGTCCATCCTAAAGGAAATCAGTCCTGGGTGTTCACTGGAAAGACTGATGTTGACACTGAAACTCCAATATTTTGACCACTTGATGCGAAGAGCTGACTCATTTGAAAAGACTCTGATGTTGGGAAAGATTGAAGGCAGGAGTAGAAGGGGACGACAGAGGATGAGATGGTTAGATGGCATCACCGACTCAGTGATATGAGTTTGGATGAACTCTGGGAGTTGGTGATGGACAGGGAGGCCTGGTGTTCTGCGATTCATGCGGTTGCAGAGTCGGACACCACTGAGCGACTGAACTGAACTGATACTGAGCTGAGTAATGTTGGGCAAGTTACTTAGCCTCTCCTTTGCCTTAGTTTCATTATCTGTAATGTGGAAAGAGTAATAATACAATGGTATTAATTATATACTGGTATTCATCTTTGTAATACTAATCATAATATTATTTTAAGGATTAAGGGAAAAAAAGGTATGTAAGTGCTGACAACATAGTGAGCTCTGAATTAATGTTACCTCATTTATTATTTGGAGAAGGCAATGGCAACCCACTCCGGTGCTCTTGCCTGGATAATCCCATGGACAGAGGAGGCTGGTAGGCTGCCATCTATGGGGCCGCACAGAGTCAGACACAACTGAAGTGACTTAGCCACAGCAGCAGCAGCACTTATTATTGGGCTTCCTGGTAGATCAGATTGTAAAGAATCTGCTTTCGATGCAGGAGACCTAGGTTCAATCCCTGGGTCAGGAAAATCCCTTGGAGAAGAAAATGCATTTCCTTCCTTTCTTCCTTCCACTCCAGTATTTCTTGCCTGGAGAACCCCATGGATAGAGAAGCCTGGTAGGCTACAGTCCATAGGGTCACAAAAAGTTGGACATGATCAAGTGACTTAGCACTTTTATTATTAAGTTTAATGATAGAGCTCACCTCTTGCCTATTTACGTAAAATGCCTAAGCTTTTAGCTCGTAGACACTTTGTCATTAGTTTCGGCTGCCCAGTGGTCAACATGCCTTTAATATGTTAGCTTTCATTCTCAATTAAGTCCTTAAGGAATTTCAAATTCAAATACTTTTGGCATGAGCTAAGCCCAGCATAATTAGGAAACTGAATCTGCTACTAAAAAAATCACAGATCCAAAGCTACATATGTATAATCTTTCATTCTGCATGCCACTGTCTTCTCTCCAAGCCTGACTTCTTAAGAGTTTGCCACAGTGTCACTCAGTGATCAAGTACAAGATAGAAAGTCAAGTACAGGCCTTGTTAGCAGGTATTAGAAACATCAATACCAGTATCATGACATTATACAACTCCAGGGACACAGTTCCCATTGTGGTCTGTGAATGGTAACCACTAAAGATAAGCAGTGTACACCTGGGTGGCCACATGTTGCCTCAGGCAAGGTAGCCAAGGAGATTAGACCTTCATTTTCTTGAACAAATGGGAGACATTCTACAAAACAAAAAAGAATCCCTGTGGTTTAAAATGGAGAAATGTTCGCCCAAAGGATGGGAATGGGCCTTAAATTCAGGACTTAGAATCAAAAAGCGTGACTCCCAGGTCTGTTTTTTTTCCACTTAATATTTCTCAGAGCCTAAGTTTTCTCAACTGTAAATGGATAATTACCTTTCCCTGTATCTCAAGCTTAATGAGATAATTTTTATAAGCCATGAAACCTAAACAAATGCAAATGACGAGTTTCCCTTATTCCTTGTTATAGTTTTTGTGCTAAGGAAAAACAGTCTTCAAAAGGTTTGTGATCTCTGGTTTATTCATGGTTCAGAGACTTAAAGGAGTTTTTTTTTAAGCAATGATTGATCTAGCTCTGATAATCAGATGCAAAGAGCATTGCATAATGTTCTCTATGATGAGAAGTGTTTCTGAGAATATAAAATGAAGAGAGATGGAACTGATGGGGGAGAAAAGTATAATAGTTAATGGATTTTTTACTCCTTTAGTTGCTGTTGTAGTGAATTGTATATTTTCCTACTAAAATAAAAGATCCAGTAGGTTTAAATCAATAAAGTGAAGTTAAATGAAAAGTATAATTATAAAATTCTAAAATCCATGGGTTGATAAGACCAAGTATACCGTTTTTCTTTTTAAATTTATTTTTTTAATTGGAGGAAAATTGCTTTACAGTGTTGTGTTAGTTTTCTGCCATACAACAACATAAACCAGCTGTAATTATACATATATCCTCTCCTTCTTGAGTGTCCCTCCCCTCCCCCCATCCCTTCCCTTTAGGTCCCAAATATACCTTTTAAGAAAAAAAAATTATTTTTTTATCTCTTGGTCATCCCTTTGAGAGAGCCAACTAGTAAGAAAACTGCTTGACCTCCAAAAGAGCCAAACAGGAAATTTTTTTTAATTAATTTTATTGAAATATAGTTGATTTATAAAGTTGTATTAGTTTCTACTATATAGCAAAGTGATTCAGTTGTACATATACATAATAGTTTGCATCTGCTAATCCCAAGCTACCAATCCATCCCTCCTCCTCCTCCCTGTTAGAAACCACAAAAGTCTGTTCTCTCTGTGAGTCTGTTCTGGTTCATAGATTAGTTCACTTGTGTCATATTTTAGATTCCACATGTAAGTGATATCATATGATATTTGTCTTTCTGACTTACTTCATTTAAAAAAGTATGATAATCTCTAGGTCCATCCATACTGCTGTAAATGGCATTATTTCATTCTTTTTTATGGCTGAGTTGTATTCCATATCAGTTCTGTTCAGTTGCTCAGTTGTGTCTGACTCCTTGCAACCCCATGGACTGCAGCACGCCAGGCTTCCCCGTCCTTCACCTACTCCCAGAGCTTGCTCAAACTCATGCCCATTTTTGATTGGGTTGTTTGTTACTGAGTTGTATGAGCTGTTCAAGCAAGGAAATATTGAGTAACAATGAAACCCTGGGGCCACAGAGGCCTATGCACAATTACTAAGCTTTGACGTCTTATTTACTTTTCTGTTTAGCTTTTCCATTTTAAAAATGTATATCTAATTATATCCATAAAGTTTTTCATAACTGGATATAAGTATTAATAAATAATGATAAAATTTTAATTAATATGACATATCTTTGATTTTAAAGGTTATTTGATTATCAATGGAAAAAAATTATTTGAATCTGTTTTTACCAAGACTTTCACTGCTACTGTAAGACAAATGCCACTTTTTCTTGACTTCTCCACCTAGAATAACTCCTCCTTCAGAACTACTTTGGCATTTTGTTTACTATCCTCTCCAAATCCCCTTAAAGCATTTATCATTTTTGCATTATATCTATTTGTACTTTTAGATCTCATTATCTTCCTCATTCACAATCTTATTCGTTTCTGTATTTCACTATAACATGTACACGATTGCTTCTTTTTTTGTCCCCAACTTTATTGAGATATAATTGACATTTAACACATTGTACAATGTAATTATTCGATATACATATGTGTGTATGTTAGTATGACTCTTTGTAACCCCATGGACTGTAGCCGCCAGGCTCCTCAGTCCACAGGATTCTCCAAGAAAGAATACTGGAGTGGGTTGCCATTTCCTACTCTAGGGGATCTTCCCAAAGCAGGGATTGAACCTGGGTCTCCTGCATTGCAGGCAGATTCTTTACTGTCTGAGCCACCAGGGAAGCCCATACATAAATTGCATATGTATTTAATTTGTTTGAGTTGTGAAGTTTTATATATCTAGCCTATGGTTAATTGCCTTAAGAATGTCTCTTTGTAAACTATATTTTGTTTGGATCCTACTCATTTCCCTCCTGTTCCATTGTCTTTTTCATCTTTTGCTTGGATTGTAGGACGTAAATGGTAACTAAGAAGTCAGTTGTTCTTCCACTTTCATTTCTAAGATCTTGGAAATAAGGGAAATTAGATTTACAACTGAAAATTAAATTGTAAATTCAGCACAAATCAAGACAAAGCTACCCAAAAATCACAGCCTGGGCAGATTAAGAGTTGACTAAATATATTGTCTAAAGAATGTTCATAAAGTGCTATTAGTTAACAAAGATGACATAGGAACACAAGAGTGAGAAGCATACTTTGGTTGTGCCTGTGCATGTACTGTCCAGGAGAGAGAAGGTAGGTCACAAACTTGAACATTTCTCTTGCTGCATTGTGGCCTGATGTTATTAAATGTTTAAAGCACACAATTTAATTTCCCTGTTCTCTAATTCCATGTTGATCAAGCAATCTTCTGATAATGATTGATTTTTCATATATATCTTTTTCCAAGGAGAAAATATCTAAATGTGCCAAAGTAAAAGTTATAGTCACTGGGACAATTAATCTGTTTCATTACAAATAATCATCTGCCATTCTGGTCTTAATTAGCCTCTAAAACCTTATCAGTGTTAATGTGAATTGTAGATTCAGTCTCAGTGAACAGCCAAAACCAAGTTTCTGAGTCTAGAAACTGAAGTTCACATCCTAGACTTTATAGTGAATCACAAGGTAAATTCCACTTCATGGATTTTACCTCATACAGATAAACTGTCAAATGTCACCCCTTCTCCCATCCTCATTACAAATGCCTTAACTCATATATTCATTATTTTTTTCCTCTCAATTACAAATAGCAGCATCTTAACTCATTTCCGGGCCATCAGTCAAGCTAGACTCCATTCTGATGCTGTATCTTTCTGAATCACAAGTCTGATCATGTTAACTAACCTTTTAAAGTATTCAGTGGCATTCTGCAATGTACTTCATGCCATTTCATATGTTGTGCCTCACTCCTGCCTGGAAAACTCCCATCTCCCATGTTCACTAAGCTAATATATTTATTCTTGAAGACTCAGCTCAAGATCTGCTTGAGAAACATTACCAGATCCCTGCAATCTGGTTTAGATGCTTTGCATTTGCACTTCTGCAGCACCCTGTCCTTACCTCTCTCCTACTATCCACCACACTGTAGAGCAAGTTTTCCTTGTATGTCTCCCCTACTATCACTTCAAGGCAGTGATAGGGGTAGTGTGTGATCCTTTTCTGCAACCCTTAGCCCTAGTGTAATACTTGACACATTTGTTAAATGAAATTACGAACCTCTCTATAGCCTTACTCATTTCATTTAAACTTCAAAAAAGTTTCTGCAGTCTCCTTTCATTTCCCTGATCTGTATTTTCTTCTTGATCTTTAACCATTCATCCCTAGCCACTTTTGTTCCCACTTTGAACTTGTCATGTTCTTCCTCTGCATCTTCAGAGCCCTGTGGCCAACCACCCATCGTGTGTGTGTGTGTGTGTGTGTGTGTGCGCGCGCGCGCGTGCGCGCATGCGCGCGCATGTATCCATTCATGAATAGATTGTCAGGTGTCATAAATTTGTGAATGGCATTGTAATGTATAATTCTTCCTGTTGTTGTGTTAGTTGCTCAGTTGTATCCGACTCTTTTGAATGTATAATTCTTCCTGTAGAATAAAATGTAATTGAATAAAAATAAATTAATATTAAATAAAATATAATTGAAAAGTTATATAGCTTCTTCTGCTTTATTGACTATGCCAAACCCTTTGACTGTGTGGATCACAATAAACTGTGGAAAATTCTTCAAGAGATGGGAATACCAGACCACCTGACCTGCCTCTTGAGAAACCTGTATGCAGGTCAGGAAGCAACAGTTAGAACTAGACATGGAACAACAGACTGGTTCCAAGTAGGAAAAGGAGTACGTCAAGGCTGTATATTGTCACCCTGCTTATTTAACTTATATGCAGAGTACATCATGAGAAACACTGGGCTGGAGGAAGCACAAGCTGGAATCAAGATTGCTGGGAGAAATATCAGTAACCTCAGATATGCAGATGACACCACCTTTATGGCAGAAAGTGAAGAAGAACTAAAGAGCCTCTTGATGAAAGTGAAAGAGGAAAGTGAAAAAGTTGGTTTAAAGCTCAACATTCAGAAAACTAAGATCATGGCATCTGGTCCCATCACTTCATGGGAAATAGATGGGGAAACAGTGGAAACAGTGACTGACTTTATTTTGGGGGGCTCCAAAATCACTGCAGATGGTGACTGCAGCCATGAAATTAAAAGACGCTTGCTCCTTAGAAGAAAAGCTATGACCAACCTAGACAGCATATTAAAAAGCAGAGACATTACTTTGTCCACAAAGGTCCATCTAGTCAAGGGTATGGTTTTTCCAGTAATCATGTATGGATGTGAGAGTTGGACTATAAAGAAAGCTGAGGGTCGAAGAATTGATGCTTTTGAACTGTGGTGTTGGAGAAGACTCTTGAGAGTCCCTTGGACTGCAAGGAGATCCAACCAATCCATCCTAAAGGAGATCAGTCCTGGGTGTTCATTGGAAGGACTGATGTTGAAGCTGAAACTCCAGTACTTTGGCCACCTGATGCAAAGAGCTGACTCATTTGAAAAGACCCTGATTCTGGGAAAGATTGAGGGCAGGAGGAGAAGGGGATGACAGAGGATGAGGTGGTTGTATGGCATCACCGACTCAATGGACATGGGTTTGGGTAGACTCTGGCAGTTGGTGATGGATAGGGAGGCCTGGCGTGCTGCGGTTCATGGGGTCACAAAGAGTCGGACACCACTCAGCGACTAAACTGAACTGAAGTAGCTTCTGGGTCTTAAATGAAAATTACTACATAAATGATAGCTCGTAGAATACACACGAAAATCAACCTCTTTGAGATGCAAATTCTAGGCAGTCAGCTAGGCTCACTCACTGTTTTACTGACTACTGCACACTGACTTCACAGAGCGCCCAATTCAGATTTATGCTTCAGTAAAATCAGTCTATAGTATGAGCTTTCAAGGTTGCTTATGAAAGCTGACTTTATACAGCTATTAAATCTGAGAATGCCAGGTTCATAGTACTACATGTATGTTCTAGGCTTGATGATGTATTAAAGCAATGAAAAGTGGGGTTTTTTGCCTTCAAAAAGTATACAAGACTTTCTTTTATACAAAAAACTTAGAAAATTGTGCCTCCTCTAGGAAACCCCAACTGGAAAGATACTAAATAAGTGCTCTCTTTACATATACATTTTTAAATGTATTCAGTTTCAAAAAAATTCCATTGGTTGTGATTGTATTGAAATTGTGGCTTAAACTGGGGGATAGTGTATATTTCTGCAATATTGAGTCTCCCTATCAGGAACATGTTATTTCTATGTTAATTCAGGTCTTCTTCTACAGACCTCAGTAAAATTTTGTAACTTTTTATATTGATCTGTACATTTATTGTCAGGCATATTCCTAGTTTTAAATCTTCTTGCCCTATGAAAGAGTTGGACATGACTGAAGTGACTTAGCATGCGTACACACGCACACACACACACACACGCCCTATGTAAATGGCACTTTTCCCATTTTTTCCCCAACTGCTTATTATAAGTATCTAGAAAGGCCGTTTAGTTGTAAATTTAGTTTGTAACTATACACCTTACTGAAATCTTGTTATTTCTAATAGCAATAATAATTCTAAGACCGGAAAGGCCAGTAGAAATTATCTTGTCCAACCTTATGTATAGATGAGAAGACTCAGCTGCTGCTGCTGCTAAGTCACTTCAGTCGTGTCTGACTCTGTGTGACCCCATAGACGGCAGCCCACCAGGCTCCTCCGTCCCTGGGATTCTCCAGGCAAGAACACTGGAGTGAGTTGCCATTTCCTTCTCCAATGCATGAAAGTGAAAAGTGAAAGGGAAGACTCAGGGTTGAGTTAAAATGTTAGAGCTCATGAATCTCTAATCATTGCATTTTATAAAGACCATATTGTTGTGGAAAAATGAGGTAGTGAGACTGAGACAACAAACTACTAAGGTCGGGCCTCTCAAATCTATACCCTGCTGCAGTCATCACCAATCCAGGGCTTATAAATTTGGTTCAATTTATGGCTTATCCTAAGAGTAATCAGGTCCTAGGGGATCAATTCACTCTTTTCTTCCTGGAAAGAATAATTTATCAATAAAATACCTAATTTAGAAGTTTTACCATGGGAAATCTTGTAATGTTCAGGTCATTGCTTTCTAGTGGCCAGCTCTACCCAGGAAACCAAATTCAAGGTCCCAGAATTACAACAAAGAGAACTGGATGTTTCTATGTGGTATTTACATTAAGATATGGTATTCTGATAGTCTGATTAACTGTTCTGTTCTAGTGATAACTTCTTTCCAAATAATTCAGATTGGCATTATTATCAGAGAAACTTTTCCCCAGGCAGTGGTTGAAATAGTGGTTGAATAATTTTTATTCTAAAAACAGTCACTCCTTCACTTTCTCATGACCAAATGTTGGTGTTAATGAGTAGGGTTTCTCTTAGATTAGTTCTATTTTAATTTCATGCCTCCCTTTTTAGAGAGGGACCTAAGCCCCATGCTGAGATTTATTTAGGCTGTACTTTAATCTTATCAGCACATTTGTAAATCATCTCTTAAGAAGATTACTTCAGAAAATATTTCCATAGATGGTTAAACATTCACGAATATTGAGTTCTTGTTAACTTTCAAGGGCGTGGGTGAGCATGTTTAAAATCTGGTTCCCAAATTTTTACCATATTTGTTCTTTTGGATCCTGTAGCTTCCTTATCAAACACTCCACAGCTTCCTGAGATCAGCCATACAACTGACCACTCAGCATAACCCAGAAGAAGTCCATCAGAAGTTACTGAAATTAAGGGAGTGTAGGGATTCTCGATTAATTGGAGTTGCTGAGGAAGCCTGTAAAATAAATAATTGTGCCCACCTGCTCAATCTGTTGTCAGGACTGCAATGAGCAGAACTATTACTCTTGCTTTACATAGCATTTGTCTGAGTAGGCCCAACCAGTTGAGCTAGCACATGATTTGAATTTGTTGGATTGGAATTAAAATATGTAGAGTTAGGTTATTGGAAATATCTGAGAGCTAAAATAGAGAATTGAAATCCCTAAAAGGATTTGAGGTTGAATAAGATTGGAGTTGAGTGCATTTAAGAATTAGGGCAAGCAGCAAAGCTAAGATGTCCTAGATCTGTGCTGAAAAACAGAAAAGGTGCTCATAGTTCATTTTATTGGCTGCTGCTTTTGTAGTAGGTGGATCAGCCAGATTTCAGGGCTCACAGGTGACCACATTGCCACATGATGGAAGGTGATGGTGGGTGAAGGGTAATACATAAAGCAGCACCCTCAAGGTCTGCATGTTTGTTCATCTCAGTGCTCACGAGCTAGGATAAGATAGAATTCAGGCAGGCCCTATTGTTGGCGCTTGCTTGCCTCCAGGGCTTATAAAGGTCAGGAGAAATCTAATGAATAAAGGAATTTATAAATAGAGTTGTCTGAAAATGCAGAGGCTATCTTAAGAGACAGTGATTTCTTCTTCACTGGAAGTATTTAAGCAAGGTGGCCAGGGTTGCTGGGGAATGATTGCTCTGAGTGGGAGAATGAAGCATTTATCTCCCAGTGCTTTTCCAATTGTGGAATTCTGTAATTTTCAGAACCAAAGTGACCCTGAGAGGCCACGCAAGATCCAGGATGGCTCCCAGCTCAGACATGCCTGGTGGGAGTGGAAGGCAATGTGATTCTTCTCATTTGGGTTTAGTTTGATTGAGTCTGATCCCTCTGTGACTCACTCTCCTTAGACCCAATAAAACCCCATTTGTTTGAGAAAACCACTTGACAACTTTAGTTGTCAACTCCCAGTTTAGTCTCAAAGCCAGTGCTTCCTGGGGATATGTGGGCACAAGGAGCCTCATATGGGAGTTACTTGAACTCCCACAGCTTGTTGACCTGGTAGCATTAGAAATGTTCTGCCTTCGGCTATGAAGTAGAGTAATGGAGCATAGACCACCAACAGAGAAGTGGCACATGGGGCCAGAAAATCCCTTAGTGTTTAGGATTTGAGGTTATGTAAGTCACAGATTGTCCCCACTTACTGGCCACCACATGTGTATCTAATGAAGTAGTTCAGCTAAGGAGAATATCTCTTTGGGTTGGTTTTAACTGAGAGATGTACAGATCCCAGGTAAATCATCAGATAAAGTGTATTCTTGATGGCAGTTGTCTTGATGAAATTATTAGAAGGAGACATCTTATAACATGTATTATTCAGAAAGGATTTCCTTGGTCTGATTTTCTTAATGAACTCACCAATTGCTTGTCTTTATTCTTTTTTCAAGTTCACAATTTTTTTTTTTTTTTACATCTGATCTCCTATTTAGAAGCCAGGCCCTGTGCTAGGGCTTTAGAGGATACAGAAATTACGTAGGCATTTTCACACTTGCCAAGAGGGATGAAGTTGAGAAAAATAATTATAGCACAAGAACAACTATTAGTTTTAGGGAAATAACGTCAACCAAGTGGTATGGGAGTTGGGATTGGAGAAATATTATTTTTGGATCAGGAAAGCAGAGAAATGTCATTGAGAAGTTCATGGGATTTGAACAGCCCTTTTTAAGTTAACCTTTGAAAGATTTTGACTGATATCAGAGCAGGGTGTTAGCCTTGGAAGGAACAGTGTGAGCAGTGGCATAGGTGCAGGAAAGCACGGGCCATATAGAGGGAAAAGTACATAGGCCATTTTGAATAAAGGTAAATAGTGGCAAAGAAAGATGAAAGAACAGTTTGTGTTCAAACTAGAGCATTTGGTATGTGTGGCTGAACTTCATTCAGTAACCCATGGGAAGCCACTCAAGGTTTCTGAGCTGGGAAGAAGTCATGACCATTGTCTGCTCTAGGGCAGCAGTGGACAGTTTATAAAATTGGAAGCAAATCACAGGAACTTGAATACAGGAGTAAGTATAAAGAATCTGATATGTTAGAGGGATTAGAAAGGAGATAGTAGCTTCAGGAGACTCTCAGATGGAATTTATAGAATCTGACAGGTGATCAGAGGAGGAACAGATGGTAACTCTTAAATTTTACAAACAAGTTACAGAATAACTTCTGTATTCTGCTAGTTAGCATAGAACAGATATGCTAACTAGCAGAGAAGGTAAGCAATGTCATTTTGGAATATGTTTATCTTGAGATGTAAGTGACCACCTAAGAGGAAATGTCTAACTGTTTAAGTTTGGAACTAGATACAGCTTTAGGAGCCAGGGCTAGAGATGCAATGAGGGGATATGATATCATACATAACTCAGGGAAGAACCCACACAAAAAACAGGTATAAGAACAGTGCCTTGGAAGAAGCTCACCTAAATATGTGCAGTTCAGTTCAGTTCAGTCACTCAGTCGTGTCCGACTCTTTGCGACCCCATGAATCGCAGCACATCAGGCCTCCCTGTCCATCACAAACTCCCGGAGTTCACTCAGACTTGCATATTTCGAGTCAGTGATGCCATCCAGCCATCTCATCCTCTGTCATCCCCTTCTTCTCCTGCCCCTAATCCCTCCCAGCATCAGAGTCTTCCAGTGAGTCAACTCTTCACATCAGGTGGCCAAAGTACTGGAGTTTCAGCTTCAGCATCATTTCCTCCAAAGAAATCCCAGGGCTGATCTCCTTCAGAATGGACTGGTTGGATCTCCTTGCAGTCCAAGGGACTCTCAAGAGCCTTCTCCAACACTACAGTTCAAAAGCATCAATTCTTCAGCGCTCAGCCTTCTTCACAGTCCAACTCTCACATCCATACATGACCACAGGAAAAACCATAGCCTTGACTAGACAGACCTTTGTTGGCAAAGTAATGTCTCTGCTTTTGAATATGCTATCTAGATTTGTCATATCTTTCCTTCCAAGGAGTAAGCGTCTTTTAATTTCATGGCTGCAGTCACCATCTGCAGTGATTTTGGAGCCCAGAAAAATAAAGTCTGACACTGTTTCCACTGTTTCCCCATCTATTTCCCATGAAGTGATGGGACCAGATGTCATGATCTTCATTTTCTGAATGTGAGCTTTAAGCCAATTTTTTCACTCTCCACTTTCACTTTCATCAAGAGGCTTTTTAGTTCCTCTTTGCTTTCTGCCATAAGGGTGGTGTCATCTGCATATCTGAGGTTATTGATATTTCTCCTGGCAATCTTGATTCCAGCTTGTGTTTCTTCCAGTCCAGCATTTCTCATGATGTACTCTGCATATAAGTTAAATAAGTAGGGTGACAATATACAACCTTGATGTACTCCTTTTCCTATTTGGAACCAGTCTGTTGTTCCATGTCCAGTTCGAACTGTTGCTTCCTGACCTGCATACAGATTTCTCAAGAGGCAGGTCAGGTGGTCTGGTATTCCCATCTCTTGAAGAATTTTCCACAGTTTATTGTGATCCACACAGTCAAAGGCTTTGGCATAGTCAATACAGCAGAAATAGATGTTTTTCTGGAACTCTCTTGCTTTTTCCATGATCCAGCGGATGTTGGCAATTTGATCTCTGGTTCCTCTGCCTTTTCTAAAACCAGCTTGAACATTAGGAAGTTCACAGTTCACGTATTGCTGAAGCCTGGCTTGGAGAATTTTGAGCATTACTTTGCTAGCGTGTGAGATGAGTGCAATTGTGCGGTAGTTTGAGCATTCTTTGGCATTGCCTTTCTTTGGGATTGGAATGAAACCTGACCTTTTCCAGTCCTGTGGCCACTGCTGAGTTTTCCAAATTTGCTGGCAGATTGAGTGCAGCACGTTCACAGCATCATCTTTCAGGATTTGAAATAGTTCAACTGGAATGCCATCACCTCCACTAGCTTTGTTCGTAGTGACCTTTCTAAGGCCCACTTGACTTCACATTCCAGGATGTCTGGCTCTAGGTGAGTGATCACACCATCGTGATTATCTGGGTCGTGAAGATCTTTTTTGTACAGTTCTTCTGTGTATTCTTGCCATCTCTTCTTAGTATCTTCTGCTTCTGTTAGGTCCATACCATTTCTGTCCTTTATCGAGCCCATCTTTGCATGAAATGTTCCCTTGGTATCTCTAATTTTCTTGAAGAGATCTCTAGTCTTTCCCATTCTGTTGTTTTCCTCTATTTCTTTGCATTGATCACTGAGGAAGGCTTTCTTATCTCTTCTTGCTATTCTTTGGAACTCTGCATTCAGATGCTTATATCTTTCCTTTTCTCCTTTGCTTTTCACTTCTCTTCTTTTCACAGCTATTTGTAAGGCCTCCCCAGACAGCCATTTTGCTTTTTTGCATTTCTTTTCCATGAGGATGGTCTTGATCCCTGTCTCCTGTACAATGTCACGAAACTCATTCCATAGTTCATCAGGCACTCTATCTATTAGATCTAGGCCCTTAAATCTATTTCTCACTTCCACTGTATAATCATAAGGGATTTGATTTAGGTCATACCTGAATGGTCTAGTGGTTTTCCCTACTTTCTTCAATTTAAGTCTGAATTTGGCAATAAGGAGCTCATGATCTGAGCCACAGTCAGCTCCTGGTCTTGTTTTTGCTGACTGTATAGAGCTTCTCCATCTTTGGCTGCAAAGAATATAATAAATCTGATTTCGGTGTTGACCATCTGGTGATGTCCATGTGTAGAGTTTTCTCTTGTGTTGTTGGAAGAGGGTGTTTGCTATGACCAGTGCATTTTCTTGGCAAAACTCTATTAGTCTTTGCCCTGCTTCAAGGCACTGTAAAAAAAAATACTTGATATACTTTATCTTATATAGGGGGCTTCCCAGCTGGCGCTAGTGGTAAAGAATCTACCTGCCAGTGCAGGGGATGTAAGAGACCTGGGTTCGAGCCATGGGTCAGGAAGATCCCTCAGAGGAGGAAATGGCAACCCACTCCAGTATTCTTGCCTGGAAAATTCCATGGACAGAGGAACCTGTCAGGCTCCTCTGTGTTGCAAAGAGTCCTTGCAACCAAGGTGAAGTGATTATGCTCATGTGAAAGATAAGGAGTAGTTCAGAGTGATTATCTCACTAGACCAAGGTCATACATTTGATAGTGCTGCCTCCAGGGTTTAGCGTTAGGTCAGCCTAATTCCACTACATCACACTGTTGTTCAGTCCCTAGTTCAGTTCAGTCCCTCAGTCATGTCCGACTCTTTGCAACCCCATGAACCGCAGCACGCCAGGCCTCTCTGTCCATCACCAAATCCTGGAGTTTACTCAAACTCATGTCCATTGAGTTGGTGATACCATCCAACCATCTCATCCTCTGTCATCCCCTTCTCCTCTTGCCCTCAATCTTTCCCAGCATCAGGGTCTTTTCAAATGAGTCAGCTTTTCACATCAAGTGGCCAAAGTATTGGAGTTTCAGCTTTCAGTCACTAAGTCATGTACGACTCTTTACGACCCCATGGGCTGCAGCATGCCAGGCCTCCCTATTCCCCGCTGTCTCCCAGAATTTGTCCAGTCTGTCATCTTCATCTCCTGCCTTCAACCTTTCCCAGCATCAGGGTCTTTTCTCTCACTTGCTGTCCAAGAGACTCTCAAGAGTCTTCTCCAGCACCACAGTTCGAAAGCATCAATTCTTCAGTGCTATGCCTTCCTTATGGTCCAGCTCTCACATCTGTACATGACTACCACATCACAGTGCAGAGCTGTCAAAGAGGCGTGGAGGAAAACCATAATTAATTGTCATGAAAACAAGGGAAGAGAAGACTAAATGTCTTAATGAACTGTGGTGTCACCGTGGGAATAGAAAAGATGGGGGTGAGGAGGTGAAATATTTTCCAAGGTTCCCAGTAGTTCCAGCTTTTTTTGGTAATTTGTGTTAAGACCACATAGATGCCAGTGTTAGGTACACTGAGAGAGGCTGTTTAAGGACTAGCTAGAGGTTAAGTTCCATCTACAAACATACATTTTCACTTGCTCAAGTAAGCACTTACCCCAGAAGCACCAGCTGATCTTCTAACATTTTTTTTAGCAGGAGAAACTATTTTTTCCATTTAAAATATAGAAAAATCCCAGATAAAGTCAGAGTTATTCAAGTTGAAGGAGAGAAGTCCCTTTTCCTCCTCTCTCCTCCTCTCTCCCGTCTCCCCTTAATCCAGTTCAGAATAGGGTTCTGAAACCTCCTTGCTCTACATAATAGCTTTTGAAAAAAAAACCTGCTTTACATTAAATTTTGGTGGGGCAGGGAGTGATAAAGGGAAATGACAGGTATTGCCTTTTATTATAGATGAGACAAGCTAGAAAACTGAGGGGAAGTGTCATTTGTGCTGTGCTGTGCTTAGTTGCTTCAGTCGTGACCGACTCTGCGACGCCATGGACCGTAGCCTGCCAGGCTCCTCTGGCCATGGGATTCTCCAGGCAAGAGTAGTGGAGTGGGTTGCCATTTCCTCCTTCAGGGGATCTTCCTGACCCAGGGATTGAACCCGAGTCTCTTATGTCTCCTGCACTGGCAGGTGGGTTCTTTACCACTAGCACTACCTGGGAAACCCAAGTACAGATAATTTAGGAATCCAGCTTAGAATAGTATAGGGGTGTCCAAGCTCCCCAATAGTCAGCACTCTTTCTATTATCTCACTCTTGCTCCCTATTTTAAAACAAATAAAATTTGTTTAAAAAAGAACATAGCACTTAGTTTCTAAGATTCCATTGAACAGATACTTGTTAACTACATATATGTGTAAAATAGTCAAGACCAGCTTAGTAAAACACTGACTCACTTTTATAGACTGAAAGAAAGGGAAAATAAATTATCCCAAAGCGTCAGTGTTACACTACCTAATAAGGAACTTTCTCTGCAAGACAGCAAAATTACAAGTGCCAGGAGATTATGTGGACTCCAACATTTGTTCAGACCCAAATTAAAACTCTAGGCAGAAAAGAGGAGGTTCTGTAGTACACAGTTGCTTTACAAAGCCTGTCTTATAGGCTTAGCAGATAACTCCTGGGGAAGACCATGAGTTTGAAAATAAAAGCAGTGGCTAAGAAACTGTTCTGTTTTGCAGGATTTTTTCTGTTCCATTGTGTTTGAAGTTTTGTTTTATATTCATCCTATATTCTTTTTGCTTTAAACCACTTGAAACCAAATCCAAGTTAATTGGACGGTTATGAGGGATCCATGAACCACCTTTGGAAAAAGCAGGTTGCAGACGAGGGTTTTGAAGCTCTCTTCATTTTCCGTATTTAAAGGAAACAGTTTTAAAATATACACACAAACACGTACACAGAATTTGACAAGTTCCCAGAAGCCAGGAATCAGACATAGGAAACTGAAGGAGATCTAGCCATCTAAGTGGTCTCATAGACTAGTAGGTATTTTAACCTCTTCCTTTCCCAACCACAGGTTTAAAGTTACTAAGTTTAGAAGATCTTTGTTTTCCTAGAGTGTTTTCCTGTCAGAAAGAATTTATGGTTGAAATAAGGGAGGGGTAAGGCAAGGACTGCCACTAAGAAGAGAGGTGTAGTGTGGAGTTCTGGCAGTTTTCAGGCTGTGCCTTTTAAAGCCTTTCAGGGTAAGACCTGCTTTTTATTTTTTTTTAGTATAGGTGAAGTTGCTCAGTCGTGTCCAGCTCTTTGCGACCCCACGGACTATAGCTTACCAGGCTTCTCCATCCATGGGATTTTCCAGAGTGGGTTGCCATTTCCTTCTCCAGGGGATCTTCCCAACCCAGGGATCAAACCCGGGTATCCCGCATTGCAGGCAGATGCTTTACCCTTTGAGCCACCAGGGCAGCCCTTAATATAGGTGTTTCTGTTGAATTTTTTAAAAAGAGAAGAAAGAATTAAGCAGAAAACTTCTATTACCTTTGCTGAGATTCATGGGGGTGGGGATTGAGACAGAGGAACACTGATTTCTGGGGTAACTCTGGGGATTTGTGCATCGGCTGTAATAGCTAACAGAGACACCTTAATGGAGTAGACTGAAAGCATCCATGCTTTTACACAACTGTTCTGGGGGAAAATGTAGCTCTTCTTTTAGTCCAGGGATGATGGGCACATCTCTTCTATGTGAGAGTCCTTCCCTCAGATTCTCATAAGCATTCAAGTCAACCAGGGTTTGTTCCTTCATTGGTAAAGAGCTCTCTTCTCTGGAAGACAGATTTGCTTTTTGAAAGTCAGTAATGACTGTGTGCGTGCCGTCGGTGATATTCTAGTACTGAGTCATTGGCTATGTTTGTATCACAAATATGCCCTTGCTAGACTATACTGTGTTTTAGTTTATGTAGTTTTCAGACTATGCTAATTATAAAGACTTTCTCTAATACTTTGCAGTTTGAAAATTCACTAGTTTTAATATATAAGTGTGGGGAGGGTGCAGGATGCTGGCAGTACAGCATCACAGCTGTGGCTTGGGGGAACTTGAAGTTGGTTTGCAGTGTGATGCCAGTTGGAACTCTATAGATTGGTAGATCAGTACTCCACCCTCCACCCCATTTCTATGTTAGGCAGTTCATTTCAAAGTCTAGACAGCTTGGAGGTTATCAGTTCAAGGTGGGACCTTTCATTTCTACCATTAGATTCTCATATCTAAATAAAAGAGCTTTTGTTTCTATAACTGTCTTATAAAGGCTGGCATTATTATTTCTTGACTTTTCCTTAATGACTTATTTATGACTCTGTTTTTCAATCTTCTTTTTAAAATGTTTTGATTTCCCCCTCCCAAATATTTAGTAATTGTAAAGGGAAAAATAGTAAGTTTACAGTGGGAAGTTCTGGCAGACACCAGCTTAGCTAAGCATTCCAGGTTCACATCACTAGGAGTGCATGTGACAGCATGTACCCCCTGATATGACACAATGAGAAGGGCACAAACTCAAGTTGGGGCACATTCTATAAGAGAGCTGGCCAGTACCCTTCAACACTGTCAAGATTATGAAAAACAAGGAAAGAATGAGGAACACTCACAGGTTGAATGAGGCATACAAGTAAATGTATCATGGGATCCTGGGTTAGGTCCTAGAACAACAACATGACAACTTTAGTGGGAAGAATTGGAAATAAATATTTTCTATACTTCGGTTAATAGTATTATACCAAGGTTAATTTCTTAGTTTGTTCATTGTTTAAGATTATATAAGATATTAACATAAGAAGGTGGGTGGAGAGTGTATGGAAATCCTCTATATACTATTTTTGCAGCTCTTTTGTAAGTTTAAAATTATCTCAAAATAAAAATTTTAATGTAATAATCTGAATTGGGCCTACTCTTTTAATAAGTGTTATTTAGGAAATGACTTTCCTGAGTAAGAGGGGAAGAGTATTTCCTATCTGATATGTTCACTTTCCTGGAGACGGAAATGGCAGCCCACTGCAGTGTTCTTGCCTGGAGAATCCCATGGACAGAGGAGCCTGGCAGCTGCAGTCCACGGGGTCACAGGAGTCGGACACGACTTAGTGACTCAGCCACCACCACCACCATATTCACTTTAATTTTTTAGTTCTTTTGTTATTATCACATATTGAATAGATATAAAGTTTATATAACAAATTGTAAGTTGTAAAGAATAACACCATGAGCACAAGTGTAGCTTGAAGTTCTAAGTATGCTTTTTCCATCCCACTTCCCCTCCCTTTCCCTACCTCTGTCCTGAATTTTGTATTTTTCATTCCTTTGTTTTTCTTTATAGATTTATCTTGAATGTATTTATCCCTGATGATATAGTTTTGCCTGATCTTTATGTATGTGGAATAATACTTCATGTATTCTTTTGCAGTTTGTTCTTTCCCTAAATATTATATTCCTGAAATTTAACAATGTTAATATGTATAACTTAGCTCACTCGTTTTCACTACTATGTAGCTTTCCATTTTATGAACATACCGCAAGTTACCTCTCTCTTCTACTGTTATAGCCATTTGGTTGGTTTCCAGCTTTGCCGTTGAGAGCAGTGCTAGCGGCACACATCCTTGCGTGTGATGTGTTATGCCAGTTTCCCTTGGGTGTATTCCTAAGATGGACTAGCTGGGTTATAGGGTAAATGCTCCATCAGCTTTATTGAATAAGGCCAAATTGTTTTCCAAAGGAGTTGTCCAATTTTTAATATCAGCAACAGTGTGTAAGTGTTCCAGTAGTTCCACTTTCTCTCAGACACAGTATTATTAGACTTAATTTTTTTTTCACCAACCTGGTAGGCATGTATATTAAAATGTTAAAATATTGACATCTCTTGATTGACTACTTTTTTACCGTGGGAGACGTTGTCATATATTATTTAATCCTCTCACAGCTCTTCTTCTTAGCTCTCTAATGGAAACTAATGTTGTATTTAGTTTGTCATGCATAATTACCCCTAAACCTCTCTCTGGCAAATTTATTCCTTATCAAGTTTTTCCTCCATCTTGTATCTGCTTAATTTATTTTCTTTTTTAATAGTCTCATTGTAGGAGAAATTTGAGACATGAAGTGGTTAATAACTTGTCTCAAGTCACATTGTTATTTTTTATTTTTCAATAAAATGTTCTTTATTACTAATGCAGTAAAGACCTCAAACATGTTGTTGATTAGTAGCAGATTTTGATATGAAACCCAGTTCTCTGGCTCCTAATCCTTTTTTTTTTTTGCTCCATCTCTTCCCTTTTTACTCCCACATTGCATTTCTTCTTCCCTTCCCTCACATTTTTCCACTCCTCCTGTGAGTTTAACAGCTTAAATGTACTTTCCAGTTGGCTGCTATGTAATGTGATGTGCATGCAGAGAGCGTCAGAGGATTGGGTGAATGCCTGGTTCTAGCTAAATACTCATTAGTCAGGTCCCTGGCTGGCTGTTAAGTGTCATAACCATTTCACATTCCAAGCTGTACTGCTTGTGTGCATTTAGCCAAGCTACCCTCTCAAAGCTGCTGATGGCCCTGTGGGATTTGAACCTACTGTGGGGGTTCCTGAGATGTCTCAGGGTGCCTCAAGAGTGGGGATGCTAGAATAGCTAATGTTGGTTAGGAGCACACAGATTCTGCTGGCAGAAGAAACAGACCTCAGGTTGGGGTACAAAACTTGCAGCACATGTGAATTTTTTTGGCATACACAATATTTCATTTTACTTTTTAAAAATGTTGGATACTTTTATAGAAAGCATGCACTGATCAATTTGTCACAATAACCAGCACTTCATTTCTCGTTTTGCATCCAACTATTATTAACTCACTGGCGCCTAAAGTTAGTCCTAAATTTTGGAGTTATCTTTTCCACTAGACATAAAATATTTGTATCTATATTAGATGAAAATCCATAAGTTAACTGCTGCCCGCTGGAGTTATAGAACACTCCAGTCAATAAAAAGCTAATCAAAGGTACAGGCCCAGAACTTCACTGAAAGATCACCCAATAATTTCTTTTTCCTGTTTCCAAGTTTCAGCTAATTTTTCTGACAGATTATAGTTATCATCTTAGTTTTGGTTGCTAGAAAGTGGAATTTATTTCCCAAGTTTTAAAACTATAACTTTATGATAAGGATGTTTGAAATGAATTCTAAAATTTAGCATATGTATTTTTAGAGGTAGATTTATTTTGGATTTTAGAGGTCAAGTTCCAAGTTTCTTAAGTATATGTTTAAGTCAAATGGTATCAGCAATGAGAACTTCTCATTCTAAATGTTTTTATTTCCTTACAGAAGTTCCAGGGAATAATAACTGAAACTGCCCTGCCATGTCTGTATCTGAAAAGGAAAGTGAGGACAAACAAAATGGAGGTAGGGGAACTCTTAAGTCTGTACATCATTATTGCCTCTAAAAAGTGCATACATGCTTGCACATGTGTGTGCACTCACATGTAGGACAAATAAATACACTGCCAACCTACCAAACTACCAGTTGAGCTAACTGACCAGGAAAGGAAATATACTTTGCAGAAGTAAATCCTTTGTACTTAAAATGAGAGGCTCCATCATTTTGCCTTTTGAAAATTTTAAGTAGTCACAATTGCTCATCTTTTGTACTTTTATTGGAAGTTGAACAGGAAAACGTGTGTTCCTTTTCCTCTCCCCATTGTTCACAACTGCCTCTTGCTAAAAGAGAAGCGGTCAATGTGGAAAATCAGTTGCTGAAGCAGATAAGGTCAGCTCTTGTAGACTTTTTACAGACAGGGCTAGCGAATCTGGCTATGGTGTGAGAGAGGATTTCTGTACCACTTCATGCTTTCCTGTGGTGAATATAAGTACTAAAAGGAGCTGGGGTTATCACAGCCAAGGCATCTTTAAGGATAAACCAGCCTGAGATGAAAAAAAAAAAACATCTTTTTCTGACATGAAATTTTGAGAAAGCAAACCAGCCTGTAGCTCTATGTTTAGGCTTCCTATTGAGGAATGGAGAAGGTACAGAGAATGAAATTAGGTCACTGATTTAAGGCCACACTACACCTTCTTTACTTTCTGTTATTACGTAGTTGTCTGATTCCTGGAAGTAGCCCATGACAAGGACAGAGGCCCTAGTTCTAGGAAGAGGAAGTCAGGCAACTCCCAACAGAGGGAAGAAGCAGCGAGACTGCTTATACTCTCAGAACTGCTGAAAGAGAGAGGGCTGAGGAAAACAGGCTAACTGACCAATTTCTCCTGCATCTTCTTACGAACAGAAAACATGGAGGATAGTGTAAATCAATGAAAGCAGAACATACCCTCACACCAGTACACAACAATAAACTTAAAATGGCTTGAAGACTTAAAAATATGACACCATAAAACTCCCAGAAGAGAACATATTAAAAACATTCTGATATAAACTGTAACAATGTTACAACAATGCCTTGGTCAGTCTCCCAAGACAATAGAAATTAAAACAAAAATAAATTGTACTTTATCAAACCTACAAGCTTTTGTGCAGCAAAGGAAACCATAGGCAAAATGAAAAGACAACCTATGGATTGGGAGAAAATATTTGCAAACGATGTGACCAACAAGGACTTAATTTCTAAACAGCTCATACAATTCAATAATAGCAACAGAAAAGCCAAACAACCCAATAAAAAAATGAACAGAATACCTAGACATTTCTCCAAAAAAGAAGTGCACATAGCCAGTAGGCACATGAAAAAATGTGCTCAACATTGCTAATTATTAAAATGCAAATCAAGTTACTATGAAGTACCCGCCTGACACTTGTCAGAATGGCCACCATCAGAACATGCACCCCTTATGTTTTCAGCAGCACTCTTTGCAATAGCCAAGACATGGAAACAACCTAAGTGTTCACAGGCAGATGAATGGATCCCAGATGCTACACACACACACACACACACACACACCCCAAATGGAATATTATTCAGCCATAAAAGAGCTAAATGTTTGTGCCCTTGAATTCCATAGCCATGGCTACTTCAACTAGACCATCTCCTAGACTCTCCTTGTCTAAGCTAATTTGCAATCTTCTATAGTTCTAACTTCTCATCTGTAATTCACATTTTCTCACTCTTGTTTCAGCCAAACACAAATAAACTTTGAATTAACATGTGATGGGGAAAACACTTGGTCATCCCAGTCTTTTCTCAACAGTATTCACAAGCCCTAGGGAATCTTGAATTAATCATTTATTATCTCATCTAAAACTTTTTTTTTTCTGTCTTTAGTATCTCAAACACTCTCTTTCCTTAAGTTTGTCTTCTTTTTCTCTCAGACTTTTAGTTTCTTCTCCTAGATGATTGTGCAAACTGATGTTTTAACCACTTTTCTCCTTGTTCCAGCTTTTCCTTTTTTCAGAGGCATCTTAAGAAATTCAACTTTCTAGGCCTCAATTTTTTCTTTCCTTCATGGTGAAAATCCTACTTTTCTTTTTCATAGCAGGTCTGGGATCAAAGAGCCAGAACTAGGTGTTGGTTAATCCCATTACCCACTTTGAAGTCTCAGTCTGTCTCCACCAACTCAGGCTCTGAACTTTGGGATCTGCCTGCTTTATTTTACTCCTAAACTCAAAGAGGGAGGTATGTATTCAGTTGTTGTGCAGAGCCTCAACTCCATGTATCCCTTGGGGCTGCTACGCTTAGATGGAATAGCTTGCTACACCTAGATAAGTTGCTGGGAAAACCTGTTAGACCTTAATTAAGTTAAAAACATAGTTAGTATGGGGGCAGGGGAACACATGTATACCTGTGGCCAATTCATGTTGATGTATGGCAAAAACCATCACAATACCGTAAAAGTAGTTATCCTCCAATTTAAATTAATTATAAAAACATAGTTTTATCTAGAATTAAATTTAATAAGAAATGTGAAGTTCAATAAGAAAATATTAGAAACTTATCAAGCAGCATAAAATAATATTTTTGAAAAAATTTAGAGGCTGTGCTGGTGTGTCGGGTTTGGTTGGAAAGGCAAACACCAGGGGAGAGACTGATTTTATTAACCAATGCCTGAGCAAATTGAGAATGAACATAGTAGAAAAGCAACCTGCTCATGGACTGGATCACCTTAATACCATAGAAACACCAGTTCTACCCTGGTACTCTGCTTTAATCAGGCAGCCATCTGGGTCCCTGAGAAAGTTCCTATACAAAGAGCATAGGCCATGTAGCACCTCTAAATCCTAAATGCATCTAAGTTATCTGAGCCATACATGTTCCATTGCTTTGCACAACCTAAGTTATAATGGTTAACAGAAGCTCTCATATCATCAGGTTGTAAATAAGCCACTAACTAGTCAAAATAAAGTACAACCAAACTTTCTGTCAGTCCCATCTCAAATTCCCCCACCTTTATTCAGCTAATCCTAGTAATTGGGAGAATGAAACAACAAGAAAGAAACACACTAGTCCAGAAGAACAAATTATAAGCTGCATAGCTGGGTGGTAAACTAGCCCAGCGAAGACTTATAGCCACTTGTTTATGTTGTTCAGATCAGTTCTGTCGCTCAGTTGTGTCTGACTCTTTGCAACCCCATGGACTGCAGCACGCCAGGCTTCCCTGTCCATTACCAATTCCTGGAGCTTACTCAAACTCATGTCTATTGAGTCGGTGATGCCATCCAACCATCTCATCCTCTGTCGTCCCCTTCTCCTCCCTCCTTCAATCTTTCCCAGCATCAGGGTCTTTTCAAATGAGTCAGTTCTTTGCATCAAGTGGCCAAAGTATTGGAGCTTCAGCTTCAGTATTAGTCCTTCGAATGAACATTCAGGACTGATTTTCTTTAGGATGCACTGGTTGGATTTCCTTGCAGTCCAAGGGACTCTTAAGAGTCTTCTCCAACACCACAGTTCAAAAGCATCAATTCTTCGACCTTCAGCTTTCTTTCTAGTCCAACTCTCACATCCATACATGACCACTGGAAAAACCATAGCTTTGACTAGATGGGCCTTTGTGGACAAAGTAATATCTCTGCTTTTTAGTATGCTGCCTAGGTTGGTCATAACTTTTCTTCCAAGGAGCAAGTGTCTTTTGATTTCATGACTGAAGTCACCATCTGCAGTGATTTTGGAGCCCCCCAAAATAAAGTCTGTCACTGTTTCCATTGTTTCCCCATCTATTTGCCATGAAGTGATGGGACCAGATGCCATGATCTTAGTTTTCTGAATGTTGAGCTTTAAGCCAACTTTTTCACTCTCATCTTTCACTTTCATCAGAAGGCTCTTTAATTCTTCTTCACTTTCTGCCATAAGGGTGGTGTCATCTGCATATCTGGGGTTATTGATATTTCTCCCAGCAATCTTGATTCCAGCTTGTGCTTCCTCCAGTCCAGCGTTTCTCATGATGTACTCTGCATATAAGTTAATAAGCAGGGCGACAGTATACAGCCTTGACGTACTCCTTTTCCTATTTGGAACCAGTCTGTTGTTCCATGTCCAGTTCTAACTGTTGCTTCTTGACCTGCACACACATTTCTTAGGAGGTAGGTCAGGTGGTCTGGTATTCCCATCTCTTGAAGAATTTTCCTCAGTTTGTTGTGATCCACATAGTTAAAGGCTTTGGCATAGTCAATAAAGCAGAAATAGATGTTTTTCTGGAACTCTCTTGCTTTTTCCATGATCCAACAGATGTTGGCAATTTGATCTCTGGTTCCTCTACCTTTTCTAAATCCAACTTGAACATCTGGAAGTTCTCAGTTCACGTACTATTAAAGCCTGGCTTGGAGAATTTTGAGCATTACTTTGCTAGCGTGTGAGATGAGTGCAATTGTGCAATAGTTTGAGCATTCTTTGGCATTGCCTTTCTCTGGGATAGGAATGAAAACTGGTCTTTTCCAGTCCTGTGGCCACTGCTGAGTTTTCCAAATTTGCTGACATATTGAGTGCAGCACTTTCACAGCATCATCTTTTAGGATTTGAAATAGCTCAACTGGAATGCCATCACCTCCACCAGCTTTGTTCGTAGTGATGCTTCCTAAGGCCCACTTGACTTCACATTCCAGGATGTCTGGCTCTAGTCCAGTGATCACACCATCATGATTATCTGGGTCATGAAGATCTTTTTTGTATAGTTCTTCTGTGTATTCTTGCCACCTCTTCTTAACATCTTCTGCTTCTGTTAGGTCCATACCATTTCTGTCCTTTATTGTGCCCATGTTTGCATGAAATGTTCCCTTGGTATCTTGAATTTTCTTGAAGAGATCTCTAGTCTTTCCTATTCTATTGTTTTCCTCTATTTGTTTGCATGGATTACTGAGGAAGACTTTCTTATCTCTCCTTGCTATTCTTTAGAACTCTGCATTCAAATGGGTATATCTTTCCTTTTCTCCTTTGCCTTTTGCTTCTTTTCTTTTCACAGCTATTTGTAAGGCCTCCTCAGACAACCATTTTGCCTTTTTACGTTTCTTTTTCTTGGTGATGGTCCTTATCCCTGCCTCCTGTACAGTGTCACGAACCTCCGTCCATAGTTCTTCAGGCACTCTGCCTATCAGATCCAATCCCTTGAATCTATGTATTGTTAGCAAAGTGATTGTACAGATGTGATCACCATGTACAAAGAAGTGGTTTCCTGGGGGCATACCAGTCTCCCTCCAGGGATATAGTATGCTACTGAATGGGGGACTGACTAATAGTGCAAAAATGTCATCTGTCTCCAAATTCATCTATGTAGTTTCAAAATCTATATATGTAAATCCTTGGGTAAAAGGAACTAAGCATCCCAGTTTCACCTTTCCTGCAATTTGTGCAAATTCTGAACTTCAAACATTGCCCAATGTGCAGACTTTGGCCCCTTAGATATTTTTTATAAGAAATTTAGTCTTGTTCTGATTTCATGATCTTTAGTAATTTTTGCTGACAACCAGAGGATAAATAAATAATTACATAAAGAACCAAAAAGTCCCTGTCTTATCCCTGGCTCTCTCCTCAGCTTTCAGAAGCATATTATCTTAGCCCCCTGAGAAATGCAGTGTGATTTTCCAGACCTGACTGTACTTCCCATGGGAGGGAGCTCTGCATTTTCTAATAACCCACTTTCACTCCATCCCCAGGATCTAGTGAATAAAATTTTCTTTGTCTTCACCTCTAATTAAAACTCCAGTCTTATGCAAATTGGCCAAAATGATTCTGAAGTTTACCTAGAAGAGAAAATAGACACAAATAGCCAAGAAGAAACATCTCTGGGGGTCCAGTGGCTAAGACTCTGCGCTCCCCATGCACCAGGCTCAGATTTGATCCCTGGTCAGGGAACTAGATCCCACATGCTGCAATTAAGAGTTCACATGCCACAATTAAAGATCCTGCGTGCTGCAACTAAGACCCGGCACAGCCAAATTAATTACTTTTTAAAAAAAGAATAGCCAAGAAGATGTTAAAATAGAAGACTCTCTATCCTGTATTACAAGTTACATAATTTAAGAGATGAATGGAGGGAGGGATAAATCAGGAGTATGGGATTAACAAATAAAAACTACTATACATAATATAGATAAGCAGCAAGGATTTACTATATAGCACAGGGAACTATATTCAATATCTCATAATAATGTATAATGGAAAATTATCTGAAAAAATCATATATATATATAAACAACTGACACTTTTCTGTACACCTGAAACTAACACAATATTGTAAACCAACTGTACTTCAATTAAAATTTTTTTTCTTAAGATGGATAGACTAGAACTTAATAGAAAACCCATAATTAGGGGCTTCCCAGGTGGCGCTAATGGTAAAGAACCTGTCTGCCAATGCAGGAGGCTTAAGAAAACCCATAATTATATTCAATATGTTAGAATTTTGTACATTATAAAAGTGACATTTAAAATAAGAGACAAAATATTTGCAAGTCACTTATAACTGATTTCTATTCAGAACGTATTAAGAACTCATAGTTCAGTGATAAAAAGATAATTAACCTGGTTTAAGAATGAGCAAAGGATCTGAATAGACATTTCTCCAAAGAAGATATATAAATGTTCAATAAAATACATGAAAAGATACTCAATATCATCATTAGTCAATAGACTAATTAATCAGTCCATGGAATTCTCCAGGCCAGAATACTGCTGTGGGTAGTCATTCCCTTCTCCAGGGGATCTTCCCAACCCAGGGCTTGAATCCAGGTCTCCCGCATTGCAAGCAGATTCTTTACCAGCTGAGCCACCAGGGAAGCCCAAGGATACTGGAGTGAGTAGCCTATCCCTTCTCCAGGGATCTTCCTGACCCATGGGTTGAACCCAGGTCTCCTGCATTGCAGGCAGATTCTTTACCAGCTGAGCTACCAGGGAATCCCTCATTAGTCAATATGGACATGCAAATCAAAATCACAATGAGACGTTACTTCATATCCACTAAGATAGTTAAAATAAAAAAGCACAGTCTTTTACAAGTGTTGGCAAGGATATGAAGAAATTGGAATTCTCATACATTGTCAGTAAGAATGTAAAATCATGCAACTGCTGTGAAGACCTGTTTGGTAGTTTCTCAAAATGTTAAAACCAGAGTTACCATATGACTGAGTAATTCTACTCCTATGTATATACCCAAGAGAAATAAAAACATGTCCATACAAAAACGCGTATGTGAATGTTCCTAACACAGGGCTTAACACCTGCCAAGAACTCAGTAAATGCTTGTTGAACCAATGAAGAATTTAAGAGGCTATAGGAATGTTTTATTCAGGACAGAAAGATCTGTTGATAATTTATATTTTTGAGGTGTTTTATAACGCATTAATGAGCTATCTGTAATAGTTTGTGACATCTGTGTGTTTTGATGTGATGATTTTGTCATGTGTTGTTGTTATCAGGCTGACTCCACTAAATCACAAGTCCCTTGAAGTAAGGACTCTGCCTTACTTATCTTTTTATCTCCTCACAGCATCCAGCACACTGGTTTCTGTGCAATAGATACTGGTAATGATTTATTAATTCAGAGCAAATTTAGGAAAGGCTGGCCTTAGAAAGAACCTCAGATATCTAAAACTATTGCTGTAATTAACTTATGAAGGAGGTTTGGGTTTCTGTGTTTGGCAGTAATGTTGATGCAGGCCAGCCTGTTGTCTGTGGAAACATTGTCTAGGGTTACCAGAAGCATTAATGGTAGAGAGCTCCTCAGAAGTTACTTGTCCTCTTGCCTCCAGAAAGCTTGAACACTTGAGGGTTTCCTTTTTTTACCGTATTGCTTGATTTTTTGAACAAAGAGACAACACCTGTTTGTGGACAGATATTCTTGGTGAGAACGTGTGAGAGGCTAGTGAAGTCACTGGCAACCAGCATCCCAGGTTCATCTCAGAGGGGCATCCTGCTCATCATTTCTCTCATCTTTTTCAGAACACAAGAGATATCTGCAAGCCAACAACAGAGAATTTAACAGTCTGTTTGGATACCCAGTGAGTATATGGTCTTTAGCTATTTCAAGAGGGGGCTGATATTTTCCTCTAATATTCCCCATTGTCTGTGAGGCAGGAAACTCCTTGTAGATGTAAATCCTACAACATAGGTTCTACTTTCTTTCAAGCTCCCGTACAATGAGGGCTGGTGCAGTGAGGGCTCAGAAACCAAATTAATCCAGTGACCTAGGCTCAGGGGAGGATGTGTCTCAAATTTTGGTTTTTATATATTGCTCCTCGAAAAGAAATACTGTAGCTTGAACAAATGAAAGCATAGCTTCATAGTTTTCTTTTTTCACTTAGACATCTCTCTGTGATAGTACATGTGGACCTTCCTAATTTGTTTAATCAGTTCAATTCAATCGCTCAGCCATATCTGACTCTTTGCGACCCTTTGGACTATAGCCTGCCAGCCTCCTCTGTCCATGGGTTCGCCAGGCAAAAATACTAGAATGGGTTGCCATGCCCACTGAATCTACTTTTTTACTAAACTAGGATATTTGAAGTTCTGAATGGGAAAGAAATTATACTTCTGTTAGGAAACTACTAAATAAATATATACCTGAATGAGTTCTGTTAATATATTCAACTGAATTACCTTTTGCAGCTGAGTAATATGAAAACTTTTACTTAATTTTATACTTAGAGCTTCCAAGCTCTCTTTTTTCATATTCAGTGAATCTAGATGTTGCTTAAGTGTATCTAATTCCTAAGAAGGGGAAAAAAGCAAATATATATGCAAATTACATTAAGAATAATCTATTTATCATTTCAAATACACATGTGTCAAAGTAAACATTTTCAACCCATATCTTACAATTTGACTAGAATTTATTAACTTTCATTATTTCTGTTTTCCCAATTTATTTCATTATTAAAAACCTTGCATGATCTACCTTTTAAATACTTTATGAGTTTTTAAAAGGGAGTCAGAACTTTTCACAGTGAATCATCATGTTCTGAGAGTATCAAATATCAGAAGACTTTAAATTAATGACATTACTATTTAAAGTTATAATTTTTATTTGATTTTTTAACCACATTTCTATATTTTTTGACTATTTTCTCTTAAGGCCAAGACCTGTAACAGTTAACATGGTACACTCTTAGGGATAAGACTCTTCAACTGTTTGCCTTTGATTTTTTAATATAACAGGTTTGAACTGCATGGGTCCACTGACATACAGATTTTTTTTCAAGAAATATGTACTGTGGTACTACTCAGTCCAAGGATGGCTAAATCGGTGGATGTGAAACCTCAGATACTGAGAGCCAACTATAAATTATACACAGATTTTAAACTGCACAGGTGTTGCTGTGCTTAATACTCGAATGTTTCAAGGGCCAACTAGAACCATTCAAAAACCCCTGTGCAATATTAGCTATCAGTTCAGTTCAGTTGCTCAGTGGTGTCTGACTCTTTGTGACCCCATGGACTGCAGCAAGCCAGGCTTCCCTGTCCATCACCAATTCCCAGAGCTTGCTCAAATTCATGTCCATCAAGTTGGTGATGTCATCCAACCATCTCATCTTCTGTCATCCCCTTCTCCTCCTGATATTAATTCATTTAATACAACATAGTTTTCCATTGTATCAATATACCTTAATTGATTTAGCCAGTTTCTTACTGATTAACATTTTAAGTGTCTGCATTTATATCCAGGTGCCCCCTCCAAAAAATATTTCTACAATGTTTTGCTGTGATAAATGGTCCTAAATGAACACCATTTTATACGCCATATACTTTGACACATTTGTGTGAATATACTTTAGGAGAGTTTCCTAGAAGTGAATTGGCCAGATCAAAAATGAAGCACATTAAATATTTGATATGTATTGCCAGATTGCCCTCTAAAAAGGTTATATCTATTTATATTTCTATCTACAGCAAAGACTTCTCACTTCTCCATATTCCTGCCAAATTGCTATTGTCAGTCTTTTTTATCTTTACCAGACTCTTTTGTGGAAAATGACATTTCATTATCTATCTTTCCTTAATTTTGAGTGAGAGCAATAATTTTTATGTTAATTAGCCTTTGTACATCTTTTTATGGAAACGACTGTTAATGGTTTTTGCCCATTTTCTATTAGATTGTTCATTTTCACTTATTTATTTATTTATAAATAAGTAACTCATAAAAAGATACATGTTTAAAAGTCAAGCTCCAATACCCCATCCTTGTCCATATCTCTGCTCCCTAGAAAGAATCACTTTTATTAGTTTATCATATATTCAGCAGTGCTTCTTTGTGCAAATAAAGCAAATACACACACACACACGCACACACACACACACACACATATATATATTATCATTTTCCCACTTTCTTAAACTATTCTGAACCTTAACATTATGTCCTGGAGATGTTTTCATAATTATAATTTCATAATAGCATTTTCCTTCTTTTTTCAACTGCTTCCCTGGCAAATAGCATAATTTATGTAACCACTTTCTTACAAATTGACATTTGGATTGTTTCTAATCTTTTACAATTATAAGAAATTTTTACATATATGTTACTTTATGCATATGTAGATATATTAATATATAGTGCTGTAAGTATATAATATATGTGTATATATATACAATATATATGTGTGTGCATATATATATATATACTATATATATAGTGTATGTCTATGTTCATGTATATATATATATACACACACATACAGTAGTCTCTATAGGATACTAGTTTATGATTTCTGAGTTAGAGAGGCTCTGGATAATAACAATATTTAGGATATGGCTGTGGGAACAGGTTTCCCCTTCTCTACCTTTTCCACTCTCTAAGCTTTTTCTAAGTAACTCTAAGGTGCAGGTTTTGCATCACTCTGAGTTTGAACAAGCTCTACTCCTTACTAACGTTGTATCCTTAGGCACATTATTTATTTTAACTTCTTTGATCTTCAGTTCCCTCATCTATAAAAAGAACATAATAATGTTCACTGTACATGGTGGTTGTTAGAGTTAAATATGGTTGTGAAAATGTTAGTTCTCTTTCACCAAAAAACTGTTACCCCTTAAAAGAAGGGTACAAATTTCATTCATCTTTGTAACTACTGTTCACATCACAATATCTGGCCCATAAATGAAATTCAATAAATGTATGCAAATAATTGATGAACAAGTAAACAGATTTGATTGATTCTTATGTACTTAACAACCATTGTATTTCCCTGGCCCCACCCGTTTCTCATTTTTCCCCTATTTCTCTAATTTCTTCCATTCCTACTCCTTTTAGGCTTCCCTGGTGGCTCAGTGGTAGAAAATCCATTTGTGATGCAGGAGACTGCCTGCAATGTAGGAGACATGGGTTTGATCCCTGGGTCAGAAAGATTCCCTGCAAAACGAAATGGCAACCCACTCTAGTATTCTTGCCTGGGAAATTCCAGAGACATCGCAAGAGTCAGACATGACTGAGTGACTAAACCACCACCACCACTGCTCCTTTTCCTCTTTTCAGCCCCCTAACTACTGATTCTCATTATATCCTTGGCCTTCTGTTTTCTATTTTCCACTTTAGCAGTCAGTCGGGAGCGTGCTTAGTCACTCAGTCATGTCCGACTCTTTGTGACCCCATGGACTGTAGCCCTCCAGGCTCCTTTTTCCATGGGGATTCTCCAGGCAAGAATACTGGAGTGAGTTGCCATACCCTCCTCCAGGGGATCTTCTCAACCTAGGGGTCAAACTCTGGTCTCCAGCATTGCATGCGGATTCTTTACTGTCTGAACCACCAGGGAATATCCCTGCCCAAATAAATAAATACCCCAAATCCAAATCTACCATCGCTATCATGTCAAATGAATTAAACACAAGAATTCTATAGTTAAGCAAATGTTCTACATCCTTAAGATCTTGCTTCTGGTTTGACATTTAAGAGTAGGACAAAACACTAGTTGCCGAGTTAGTAAAGAACTACTGATTTGTCTATCTTGGGACAGAATCAGCATAGCTTTTGTCTTTGTTTTCTAAAAAAAATGCTACCCAAATGAGTAGAAACCAAAATACATTAACCGTAAAGTCAAATGGAAAATTTACTAAAGCCAGCTACTTTAGTAAGGTAAAAGATCAAAAGATCTTTGGGTCCAAGTATCGTCATCTTGATTTAGACACTAAGAAATTCAGAGTATCTTAAAATCAAAGAAAACCATTTCTATGTTAGAATAACCTACCCTCAGGGTTGGGAGGGGCCTTAGAGGTCATTTAGTTAGAACTCCATTCAAGACATAGCTGTGAACTTTCCAGGACAGATTTTGTTTAACTCTTTTTCAGTCCCTACTACTAGAGTAGCCCAGCATAGAGCTGTGAACAGAACAAACCTTGAGAAATGTATAGTGTTTGACTGATCATTAATTGAAAAGTCATGGAGAAACACCAAGGAAATCTTAAGTTTAACTTGGATCTCTAAACTCCTAAGTGCTAAGCTATTTGACCAGCTTCTCTTCCCTAGGGAAATAGACCTTAAGCAAGACTTGACTGGGTTGCCTGTCTAGTCTTCCAAGGCCAGTTTTAGCCTTAAGACAAAAAAATGCTGGTTCTCCAAGAGTATTCAGATGTCTTCACAAGTTAGGACCCAGAAAGAGATTCTTCATGCTTAAGCAGTGTCTGTTTTCCAGGACTGCAGGTAAGGTTTGTTCTTTTGTTTGACCCTATAGGTGGAGAAGGTGGGAGAGAAGCCCTGTCCTTGAATTATTTGGTCTCATTCTCCTACTTTTCTTAAGCTCTTAGATTCAAACCCTTACATCTTAGGTCAAACAACTGAAGATCCAAAAGTAGAAAGTAAGATGGTCTTGTCAACATCTTGAGATTAGCATTGAAGAGGTAGCAAGTTCCCACTGTTCAGACCTCCCCCAGGACAATTAAGGGGCAAGTGATTCTCCAGTGCTAAAAGCAACCATTGTAGGAACCTTCAGTGGGCTAAGGTTGAAAGACAGTCATTTGCTTTTGGCATCTGACACCTTTCAGCACTGAAAGCAACATGTAAAGACACAGCAAAATGGGTTTGCCAGACTTAAGAAAAGCTTCAGTAGAGAGCTCTGAGTAGAGTGAACACAAATGGCAAACTTGCCTACTGTTTGGTACTAAGAAGGAACTTGAGACAGAAGATAAGATGAAACAGAAAGAGTTCTGATTCTAAGGAATGAAAGCATTTGGATGGCTGCACAAGTAACTGGGGCTCAGGGAACAGTACAATCTCAACTCCACAAGTAACTAGATGGTCTTTGGCAAATAAATTAACCTCAGGGCCTCAGTTGCCGCATCCTGAAAAGGTGGTATTACTCCCTTCTTACAGTTGTTTTGAGAATTAAGTAAGTTGCTTTTTCTAAAATACTTAGAATAGTACTAAAGTACTTAGAATAGTACTTTACACATAGTAAATATTTAATAAGTTTTGATTGTTGTTGGTTTTATTATCATCATTATTATCAATAGCATCAATAAACAAAGAATTCAACCCAGGGCATAAATACATCCTGCCCCTCCTAAGAATGTCCCATATTGATCAACCTTGCCATCTTTGGCATACATACATAGGCCTCTCTAGGCCTCAAAGAAAAGAGTCTGGAGACAAACACTTCTTCCTTCCTTCCCTCACTATGTTGGGAAGCTATTAGCTTTTTCCTATTTTATGAAGTGGTCTTGGTCCTTTTTGTTAAGACTTGGAGGTGCAGTCTTTTGTTACTCTAATTGTGCTTGTGTTCTTTTACTAACAGGATAATAGCGTCAAAACCTCAAAATATAATGCCTTAAACTTCTTGCCTATGAACCTGTTTGAACAGTTCCAGAGACTTGCAAATGCATATTTCCTCTTTTTGCTTTTTCTACAGGTATTACCTTTTAGGGTCTTTTCCACAGAATATTTTATCAACTTTCCTGGGGTCAGGTTATGTAATCAGTCCTTCTCCTCCTTAAACTGAGAGATGTCTTCTCTCTTTAGACAACTGGCGAATGGATGGCTGGAGTCTCGGGCCAGTCTCCTGGAATAGTTGTGGTCAGGATTAGCCAGGGTGAAACAACCCTCTATAAGAGGAAGGAGACAAGGTCGCCGAGTCCCAAGTAAGGGGTGCTCCCTCACCATGACTGCATGACCACAGTTCAGCTTAACCGTGAAAGGCCACAGACTTGATTCTACACCCCCGCCTCAGCTGCAGCCCCATTCCTCCTTCTTGTCCCAGCCTCCCCGACAGAAAGTTAACACATGGGAGCACCAAGGGAGGAGAATGGTTTAGAACATCAGCACAGGGCACGGAAGCCTAGCAGGGAAGGCACAAGTTGGGAGAGAGAGACAGGTCATCTCATTTCCCCTTGTGCTGAAGTGGTGTAGGCAGTTATATGGTTCTCCCATGCCCACGCTTAATGTCCTACCCCCCCAGCACCTTCATTATCAGAAGAGAGGAATGGCTCTTTGCCATCAAGACAAAGATATTAGAGTTCAGGACATTACCTGGCAATTTATCATCTCCTCTTCTTTCATCTTTAGGAGGTGTTTGCTTATACTGGGGTGGCTATTTGGAGGTTATAACGGTGGAAAGCAACTAGGATTGTTGAACTTACTATGGCTCTAGAGAGGTGGAAATGGTGGTGCAGTGGGGGTTGGGAGGAAATACATTGTCCTTTAAGCTTTCTGACCCATGTTTCTCTCCCCTTCCCTCTCCCAGTTGATTCCTCAGATCTCCTCCTTGGCATGGTACACGACTGTGGTACCGCTGATGGTGGTGCTGTCCATAACAGCAGTGAAAGATGCCATCGATGATGTGGTGAAGTGGCTTCCAGGGCCTCTCTTCCCTCACTGTCCCTAGTCAGGCTGGGGAGGGAGGGAGCATGAAGGACTCCCCAGAACTGCCTAATACTAGAAGGAAGAAGGAAAGAGGTGTTTCCTTTCCCTATGTCCTTATCTGTGCCAGAGGACTATGAGATTCCCTTAAGCCCAAGATTGGTGAACCATCCATGGCCAGAAAGGGGTCACTCACGCAAGGCCTTTCTCTGTCATCTTACTGCCGCCGTTTCCAGGTTTCCTTCCATCTCCTTCATAACCCACCTCTGCCTTTACTTAGCTCTCTCTGGGTTTGCTCTCACCTTTCTTTCTCCATTCACCCTTCTCCCATTTCTATATTCCTCTTCCCTTCTTCCTGTCCCCCTTGCTTTCTCCAGTCTTATCTTCCCTTTCTACATTCCTGTTCTCCTCTCTGACTCTCCGTATTTCCCTCTCCAGCTTTTGGTTCTATCAGGTGCACACAGCTAGGAACCCTCTGAGTTTAGAGAGCATCATGACTCAACAGAGGCTGGCTCCTTCCCTGGCCTTGGCGGGAGAAGCTGGCTCTCAGCGAGTGCAGCGTGGCTTTCTGCATGCTCTTTTACAGCAGGGCTAGGTGGGAGGGCAAACGTGGGGAACCAGTGCTGTGCCTACCAGTGGGATTTGGGAAGCCCATCGTGTTGACCTGTTTGGAGCTTCCCTAAGAGAGTCCTTCTGATTTTTATTTCAAAGTTTAAGAGCAGAGTGTTTCTCCAGCTCTTTAACTCTGTGGCTCTTTAAACCCAGAATTAACATATATAGTGGTTTAAATTTCAGGCACAACTCAGATGTGCAAAAATATAACTTAATTTTCCATAACTAAACTCAGTGTAACCCATAACCACCACCTCACCATCTCAGCCCTTTTTTAATGAGAGCCAAAAGCTAAACTTACCAATTCAGGATAACCCACGCAGTTCCTTCTGGTTTAGAACTTGGTCTCTTTAGGGGAAATATTCTGACCAATTCAGGATTCTTTCTACCCTCTTCCCAGGGAGTAATCTCAACTGAAAGGAAAGGGACTCATGTGAATCTTAGCATCAGGACTTATTTGTTACTCTCTTATTTGGTCTTTGAATAGACCTCTATTCCCCTTTCCTCATTGTATCCATGGCAGAAGCTTCTTATGCTGACTGTGGTTGAGGGTAGGGGTATTGATATGCTTGTGAATACATAACTTCCCTCTGCCTACCAAGGTGTAGCCCCATCATTTTGCATTCTCTCTTCTGTGGCTTTCAACATAAGTTATTTGTTCTCATTACCCCAAGTTTTGGCTCTTGATATTAAAACAAAGAGTTTGTCTCTTTCTTCTTGCTTGATTCTTTTTCTGACCTCCTTTCCCAGCTTCTCAGAGATAATCAGCTTCTTGGTCTGGTTTTAATGGTGGAAGAACTTGGAATTGGCCAGGGGCTGGGGGGTAAGGTGGTGAAGAAACGGGGGTAAGGGAGAATTACAAAGAAGAGGAACTACATTGAACAATACTTCAAAATATTAATCTTCTAAATACAGTTTGCTCTATTTCCTGAACATTTTCTTGTATGATTTTAGAAAAGGCACCAAAATGATAATCAAGTCAACAATCGTTCTGTTCTGGTGCTGATGAATGGCAGGTAAGTGCTTCTTGGGAAGCCAGTTTAGGTTGAATCAGCTCTGGGAGAGCACTGACCTTGCTAAAACTTGATGTGTTTGGAAAGGTGATTTAAGACAGTGAAAAGAGCCTCAGGCTGGACATAGGAAGAGTTTGTTTCTAGTATGCCCTGAACTTGCTTCTCTGGGCCTCATATTTCTTATCTATAAAATTAAAATAATATTCTTTACCTTAAAGGATGCTTAAAAAAATGAAAACAAAATAATATATATTAAAGAAATTAACAAATTATGACATGATATTAGTATGCAAGTGGTTATTACCAGTATGGTGGTCAGCATGGAGATGTCTGTCTTGAGTGCATCAGTGGATTCTACACGACTTATTGACCATTCTATTGTAGCCTTTGGTTAGGACATCTTTTTGTTAACAATCTAAAGAAAATATTGGTGTTGACCTCATTGCTGTAGTGTTTGGTCTTATCTATCTAAAGTATGGGTAAATGCTTATTTTTTTGTGGGGTCCTACAAAATTGGAGCAGTTTATCTTTGGCAGGGATAGAGGGAGACCGGCATAATTTTATACAAAGCAAAATATGAAGATTATCGTAAGAGGTACAAAAATTATCATAGGAATTAATAAAAAAAATAGGCCATCATAGCTGGCTAAAGAAATCAAGGAAGACTTTCTAGAAGAGATGATGTTTGTGCTTAAAAGATGGGGAAGAATTCAACAGAGATTATATGAAAGGAGAAGTGACCAGTGTTTGCAGAAGCATGATCACAAACAAATACAGATCTGAGGGAATTCAAGATTGAGGTCCAATCCTTTCTCATGGTGACCTTACACAACACCCAGTAGCTACAGTTTTATATATATATTTATATTAAAAAAATTTTTTTTAATTGAAGTACAGTTGATGTTCAACATTATATGTTATAGGTATACAATATAGTGAGTCACAGTTTTTAAAGGTTATACTTCCTTTATAGTTATTATAAAATGTTGTCTGTATTACTTGTGTTGTACAATATATCCTTGTAGCTTATTTTATATGTAATGGTTTGTACCTCTTCATCCCCTCCCCATATATTGCCCCTCCCCCTTCTCTGACTCCGTTGGTAACCACTAGTTTGTTCTCTGTATGTGTGAGTCTGTTTCTTTTTGTTATATTCACTAGTTTGCTGTATTTTTTAGATTCCACATATAAGTGATATCATACAGTATTTGTCTTTATATGTCTGACTAATTTCACTTAGCATAATATCCTCCAAGTCCATCCCTGTTGTTGCAAAGGCAATGGTACCCCACTCCAGTACTCTTGCTTGGAAAATCCCATGGACGGAGGAGCCTGTTAGGCTGCAATCCATGGAGTCACTAAGAGTCGGACACGACTAAGTGACTTCACTTTCACTCTTCACTTTCATGCATTGGAGAAGGAAATGGCAGCCCACTCCAGTGTTCTTGCCTGGAGAATCCCAGGGACAGGGGAGCCTGGCGGGCTGCCGTCTATGGGGTCACACAGAGTTGGACACGACTAAAGTAACTTAGCATTAGCATAGGATTTCAAGAGACCCTGGTTCAATTCCTGGGTCGGGAAGATCCCCTGGAGAAGTGATAGGCTACCCACTCCAGTATTCTTGCGCTTCCCTGGTAGCTCAGTCGGTAAAGATTCCGCTTGCAATGTGGGAGACCTGAGTTCAATCCCTGGGTTTGAAAGATCCCCCTGGAGGAGGGTATGGCAACCCACTCCAGTATTCTTGCCTGGAGAATCCCCATGGACAGAGGAGCCTGGCAGGCTGCAGTCCATGGGGTCAACAAAGAGTTGGACTCCTCCTGAGTGACTAAGTACACACATATCAAGAACTATAGTTTTAATCATAGAATTCTATTATGGGAAGTTCTTGGGCATCTGATTCTGTTATTTATTGTGTTTGCTGATCCTTACTCATGATGGATTATTTCCTCAAGTATTTTGATCTGTTGAAGCCTCTCATCACTAAAAAAGTTAGTTGTGATTAAAAACAAAATTTAAAAAAAGAAAGCTATAGAAATAAAGAGAAAAGATAAAACTGAGTGTATAAGAAATTTGTAAAGCTAGGAATTACTGAATGAATTTAGTCAAATGAACTTCCCAAGGAGCTTGAGCACTTGGGTTTTATAAAACTATTACAGAAAAATTTGTCATAGAGTGGTTTTAGAGTAGGAATTCACAAGCAGGGCCCTAATGGTTAAACTTTGTAAGCCAATGAATGTCTGATTTATTTAACACTTGAGATGAATTGTCTATGTTCCAGAAAGTGGTGTCCTTTTTGTAGAGCACATATGTTTGAACAGAGTTATTAACACCTTTGAAAAATTTTGTTTTTTGAGTTGTGATTTCTGTCATTGTAGTCAGTAATTCTGGCTACAAGCACATCTTTAGTTAAAAGCCACATTTTTTTTAGCTATCAAGAGGAATGAGCCACACCTCTGTAAGTGTTCTCTCAGATATATTATTAAATGAAAAACGCAAAGTACAGAAAATTATGTATCTAGTATGTCATTTTGAAATGTATATCTATTATGTGATTATATGGATTGACATTTTCTCAAAAGAAATGCAAAAAATTGTTCTAAGTGACAAAAATATAATCTGGGGAGAGAGGAGACTTTACTTTTTATTTTTCTATATTTTTAATTATTTGAACTGTATTTTTACCATATGCATATATTGCTTTTACTTAAAGAAAAATTATGTGCCTGTATATCTACATATACCATTATAGAGTTTTAGAAAACTCTTATAGCCTGATCAAGAGAAATGGGCCCCATTCTTGATTCTGCTTGGGCAAGGAGTATCCCAAAGCAGTTTGGTCCTCCTCTGAGCTTTGAGTTCATCTCAGCTTTTTTTACCCCCTTGATTGTCAAAACAGGACTGTAGGAAAATTCTCAGAGCTGGCTTGCAGGCATTCAAGGTTCACTTTCTTGCAGGATAGTGACAGAAAAATGGATGAATGTCCAAGTGGGAGATATAATTAAACTAGAAAACAATCAGATTGTTACGGTGAGTACCTCTTTGGGCTGTGGCTTTTTCTCTTTGGGCTTGAGTAGAAACCTTTTTAGCACTTCTGTGACCACTCCTTTTGGTGATATTCACCTGCTTCACTGTGCATCTAGAGATCACCAGCTCCTGTGGTAAGAAGTTTGTTCTTGTCCACTTCTCACCACAATCCCAGGTAAAGTATGACTGGCTTTAAGAAAGGAGGTGTGTGGTACCAGTGATGGGTCTCGAGACAAAGAAAGTAAACCAAATGTCTATAAAATTCTTAGGATGAATAGCTGTTCCTGAGTTTGTAATTTTAAAAGTCTGCTTTCCTTATCTTTGCCTTTCCTGATCGCAGGCTGATATACTATTACTCTCGAGCAGTGAGCCCTACAGTCTGACATATATAGAAAGTGCAGAACTGGATGGGTGAGTGTTCCTTCCTCATAGTCCAATAAGACGGTTGAGCCAGCTTAGAGTGATTTCTCATTGAGGGACAGCATGATGCAGAGAATGAAGTGCTAAAAGCTAGAAATATCCAGATAAGATAGGAGGCCTCAAGTCTAAGGCTGAGCTCTTGACAGATAATTGAGCATCCAGCTGGGTGCAGAATCTGGGCAATTATTCTCCATCTTCAAATTGGAAACATTCAGTCTGACTATATTCAATAATGCTGAGTGATAGGAAAGAGGTTAACCGGACTATGAAATTTCAGAATATAGTTCCAAAGTTTCTTGGGGTGGGGGAATGAATACTGAGATAATTATGTACTGATAAACCATGTTCTGGAAAGGATTTAAGGTAGAAGTTCATTAATGTGCAAAAGCTAAGATCTTTGGAAGATAGAGGCCATCTTCAGAGAGCTTGTCCTGTGGAGTTTTATGTTAATCTGCATCCTTACAACTCTTCCTCTTAGTGCCCACAAACTTTTTTGAAATGTGGCTTCGTTTTTACTTCTGTCTCTGTGCATTTCTGTATCAAATAATGGTTAAGTGAGATCCCTTCATGGGTCCTATAAACATTTGTGAGACGAGGAGTACGTTTACTTGCAAGTGTTCACAGGTTCTTACCAGGACCTTACTCTTGAAGGGAGTAGGTACCACCTCCAGGTTATTTTGTGATGTTTCTTCAGCTTTTCTAGAGCAGCTCCACCAGCAAGATCTCATAGGTTGGTTAAAGTAGTTGATATGTGTTTCAGGGAGAGAGGGGAGCAAGTGGGCTAATATTTAGCTTCCTGGAGAAGGCAATGGCACCCCACTCCAGTACTCTTGCCTGGAAAATCCCATGGACGGAGGAGCCTGGGAGGCTGCAGTCCATGGGGTCGCTAAGAGTCAGACACTTCTGAGCGACTTCACTTTCACTTTTCACTTTCATGCATTGGAGAAGGAAATAGCAACCCACTCCAGTGTTCTTGCCTGGAGAATCCCAGGGATGGGGGAGCCTGGTTGGGCTGCCGTCTGTGGGGTTGCACAGAGACGGCCATGACTGAAGCGACTTAGCAGCAGCACCATTCTACCTCAGTACTGCCCTTGAGAGAGGATGACAATAGGAGTGACTCGTGACAACTCAAGTCTGAAAGCCAAGCAATATTGGCAACAGCTGTTTTCTAAAGTAGGTGAAACCGGACCTGTACTGCTGTTACATATGTGCATTCTTTACTCTAGTGAAACCAACTTGAAAGTGAAGCAGGCCATCACCGTTACCAGTGAGATGGAAGATAACCTGAAGCTTCTGTCTGCTTTTGATGGTGAGTTTTGAAATAGATTTGCCAACCCAAATTTTTATCAGTAGAGGTGTGGTTAAAGTTTGATACAGCCATATAGTGAATTCTATATAACTCATAAAAAACAGTATGCAAGTTGATATTTACTTATATGGAAAAATATTCACAACATATAAGTGTAAAAAGATTACAATACACTATGCATAGTATAATGTAACATAAATTTGTCTTTGGAAATATATATATGTTTAAGAGTATATGTATAGAAAAAATCTTGGAAGGATATACTATAAAAGGTTAACAGCACTTATTTCTAGGCAATGAGTGAATTTTACTTTCTCCTTTTTAATGTTGTATATAATTTACAAAGGACATATTTTAGTTTACTAATCATGAAAAAATTAACTTATTTCCATTTTGAAAAAAATACTAGGTTTGCTTTAAGTAGTTTCTGAATCTATTCAGATTTAGCTCATTTGATCTGGAAGTACTAATGGTAATAAGTTATCATGTGGGTTGTTCTCTTTCTGGATAACCCATGTCACAGAATTACTCTTCTCTGATGCCCAGAACGCTTTGTCTGCCTTTCTAAAGGGAGCTGCTGAGAAATGGGCAGTGGCTGAGAAAGGATAGGAAAAAAAGATGTGTGCATATTTTGAAAGAGGCTTGTTCTTTCCTCTTTTCTATTAAGCCTCCTCTTTGCTGGGAAAGATTGAGGGCAGGAGGAGAAGGGGACGACAGAGGATGAGATGGTTGGATGGCATCACTGACACAGTGGACATGGGTTTGGGTGGACTCCAGGAGTTGGTGATGGACAGGGAGGCCTGGCATGCTGCTGTTCATGGGGTCACAAAGAGTCGGACACGACTGAGTGACTGAACTGAACTGAACTGAACTGAACTTCCTGTTAGGAAAGAATTAAGATTACAGAGTCAGGACTCTTATTCCTTTTTTTTTTTTTCCAGGAGAAGTGAGGTGTGAGTCTCCCAATAACAAATTGGACAGATTCACAGGAATACTCATGTATAAGGGAAAAAACTACATCCTGAATCATGACAGACTGATTCTCCGAGGCTGTGTCATCAGGAATACAGATTGGTGCTATGGCTTGGTGATTTTTACTGGTATGTCTTTCTGGAGTCACAAACCCCCAGCCTGCTGGATTCCATTCATAGCCACATTGTGGGCACTTAGTTTTCACAATGTAGATATGATGCTCAGGTATATACCAGAACACTATGGCTTTGAAGAAGGGAGGCAGGGAGATGGATAGATGGATGGAGGAATTAAGAAAAAACTTTTTTTTAGGAAAAAAAAAATGACTTTTTTTCCAAACACTGAGCTGCCAGCATATCAGCCCTGCCTTTGATAGTGGAAGGCTTTGTGTTCCAAGGCCACAGAACATTCATGAGTCTTTCTAACCACATCGGGACACTAGACAAGGTATACACATAGAAGTATACATAGAATTAGCATTTTAAAGGAGAACAGTGTGAAAGGGGACGGTATACATGTGGATTACTCGCATGCGGAGAGAATAAACATGGTGCTCATTATGGGGAAGATAAGATACAGTGTGAAGTGTTCATGCCAGAGAAAGGGCACATGTGGCTCCTGAGCAGTGGCCCATCCTGAGATGGCATTTAGAACCATAATCCTTCATACTTAGTGAGGGATTTTCTGGAGTTATAATGTAGTGCCGGAAAATGAAGGAAGCTTTTGTGCTCCCTATGCCCTCGGTGACGGTGAGTATTGGTGACAACAACCACAGTAAGATCATAATTTCCAGCTCTAGTCTCAGTGTGTCATTAAAAGTCCTTTATTTCTACTTATTGTCTGTCCTATCATGAAGTTCAAAGTCTCTATCGCTCAGCTTCAGAGAAATCTCAGCTCCCACCTCAGAAGAAATCACTTGCCATTGCCTTTTACTTTCTCCATTTCCTAGTTAGAAACTTTAAATAGAGCCTGGTCCAGCTATGGGTTTCCTCAAAAGAAGGTGAATATCTCCTTGTCAGAAGACCCTTTTTCTAAGCTAAATAAACCAGATGGTGATGAGAGAGAAGCTTGAGGCCCCTATTCTGACTTATCAATGAAAAACTAGACTGTCTAAGGTGCTGCAAAGAGAGGGAGGTTTCAGCACTGATGCAGTTTGCAGAAGTAATTGGGATTATCCTAAGAAATAAATTTTCCATTCTTTGAGTTTGGGGCACCAACCATGAGCCTTTCTCCAAGGCTTTATCCTTTAGCATTGGAAAAAAGTTTGATAAAGTGATCATAAAGGTGTATTTCAACCCAATTTCAGTCCTCTTGAGAATATTTAGAGATTCTAAGAGATGATGTCTCCCTGTTTAACTTAGGACCAGACACCAAAGTAATGCAGAACAGTGGGAAGTCCACCTTTAAACGGACACACATAGACCACCTCATGAATGTCCTCGTGCTGTGGGTAAGTTAAAGACCTCTTTTCTGTATTTTTATAAATAGGCCTTCTTCTCTTCCTTCTACAGCAGTAGCTGGTATTTTCAAGTCAGAATTTACTTGTCTGAAAGTCTCAAGCAGTTTTAGGACCCCACAAACTTATATCTGGACCAGATAAGAAGAAAACTCACTGACACTTTTTTTCTTTTTCTTCATAGCCAGTTTAACTCATGACCACTTCAATAAGCTCTTACTTAGATTAATAAGATCACCTTACTTAAACCAATGATTTTCAAACTCTATTTCCTTAGAGAAGGCTAAGGTCTGCTGCAGGGGGAGTAGAGAAGATCAAGAGTTTTGTTCTGGCCTCTTCATTCTGAAGTTCCTGCTTCAAAAAGAGCAGCCTCACATTTATCTGTTCTGTAAAATTTCAGTTAGAGAATAGAGGATTCTACTGCTAAGAAATTAAATTTGAAAAGCACTCAGTACATACTGATTATATGTGAAATCATAAAAAAAGAGTACAAATGAACTTATTTACAAAACAGAAATAGTCACATGTAGAAAACAAATTTATGATTATTAGGCAGTAAGGGGAGAGAGATAAATTAGGAGATTGGGATTGATATATACACACTACTATATATAAGATAGGTAACTAACAAGGACCTACTGTATAGCACAGGGAAGTCTACTGAATACTCTGTAATGGCCTATATGAGAAAAGAATCTCTAAGAGTGGATATATGTATAAATGATTCACTTTGCTGTATACCTGAAACAACACAACATTGTAAATCAGCTATACGCCAATAAAATTTTTTTTAAAAAGCACTCAGATGATAATCAGCTTTAAGAATAAAATTTTAAATTGAAGATTAATTAATTTCCATGCTTATCATATGTGTGTGTGCATGTTCAGTCATGTCCAACTCTTTGCGACCCCACGGACTGTAGCCCACCAAGCTCATCTGTGCATGGGATTTCCCAAGCAAGAATATTGGAGTGGATTCCCATGCCCTCCTTCAGGGGATCTTCCCAACCGAGGGATAGAACTGGTGTCTCTTGCATCTCCTGCATTGGCAGGCAGATTCTTTACCTCTTGCACCACTGGGATTTTAGAAAATTAGGAAGTTCATTCAGCTTTGAGACCAGAGATTAGTATTCACTATCTTTTTATTTCCACTACTGTCTGCATAGCTTTCAGCAGTTGAAACAAAGTGACATTTCCTGGTTTATTAATGAAGAAGATAATCATAGTTGAGAATTCAGAAAGGCAGCAGAGGTAAATATGCCTTTGACAATATCAGAGAGTGTATCATTAGGGAATAAGCTAGGTAATTTAGCCTAGGGTTGTCTTTAAAACAAGATATCTCCCATATGCCTAAGAAAGCTCAACTACCTGGTTACCTATCTGAAAGGTAGTGATAATACTTGACACCTGTAGAGGAATTTTAACTTTTTAGAATATTTTCACATTCACTTATAGCAGCTTCACAACATCTATGAACAATAAGTCAAGAAATATTTTTCCCACTGACATATATGCAAGTTAAGTCATAGTAAAGATAAATAACATAAAGTCCCACAGAAAAATAATGTCAAAGACTCATTGTCAAGTCATATTTTTTTATTAAAGTGTAGTTGATTTAGAGTTATGTTCATTACTGCTATACAGCAAAGTAATTCAGCTATGCATATATATACTTCCTTATTTAATATTCTTTCCCATTATGGTTTATCATAGGATATTGACTATAATTTTTTATGCTGTTCAGTAGGACCTTGTTGTTTATCCATTCTATATATAAAAGCTTACATCTGCTAACCCCAACTTCCCACTCCATCCTTCCCCATTGGCAACCACCAGTCTGTTCTGTATGTCCGTGATTCTATTTTGTTTCATAAATAGGTTCATTTGTGCCATATTTTAGATTCCACATATAAGTGAAATCATATGATATTTGTCTTTCTCTTTTTTACTTACTTCACTTAGTATTAATATGAAAATCTCTAGCTGCATCCATGTTGCTGGAAATGGCATTATTTCATTCTTTTTTATGGCCGAGTAGTATTCTATTATATATATGTACCACATCTTTATCCATTCATCTGTCAGTGGACATTTACTTTGTTTTCATGTCATGGCTATTATGAATAGAGCTGCTATGAACCTAGGAGGGCATGTATCTTTTTGAATTATAGTGTTGTCTGAGTATATGACCAGAAGTGGGATTGCCAGATCATATGGTAATTCTACTTTTAGTTTTCTGAGGAATCTTTATGCTATTTTCCACAGTGGCTGTACCAATATACATTCCCACCAACAGTGTAAGAGGATTCCCTTTTCTGCACACCCTTTCCAGCATTTGTTATTTGTAGACTTTTTGATGATGACCATTCTGACCAGTTAAAATGGTACTCATTATAGTTTTGCTTTGTATTTCTCTAATAATTCTTGATGTTGAACATTTTTTCTTGTGTCTATTAATCACTTGTGTATCTTCTTTGGAGAAATGTTTATTTAGGTCTGCTGCCCATTTTTGGATAAGGTTGTTTGTTTTTTTGTTGTTCATTTGTTTATGCTGTTTGTATATTTTGGCAATTAAGCCTTTTTCACTTGCATCATTTGCAAATATTTTCTCCCATTCCGTAGGTTGTCTTTTCATTTTGTTTATGGTTTCCTTGCCTGTGCAAAAGCTTGTAAGTTTGATTAGGTCCCATTTTTTCATTTTTGTTTATATTTCTGTTGCCTTGGGAGACTGACCTAGGAAAACATCAGTACAATTTACGTCACAGAATGTTTTGCCTATGCTCTCTTCTAGGGGTTTTATGATGATGTCTTTTGTTTAAGTCTTTAAGCCATTTTGAGTTTATTTTTGTGTATGATGAGGTGAAGTCATTTTTATTGAGAATCTAATATGTGCCAGGTATTATGAGGACCATAAGGATTTATAAGTCCTGGGTCCAGCTCTCAAGTATATACATTCACTTTGGGAAGATAGAGCATCAATATGTGCCAGATGCTTTACGTACATAATTTTATTCAATAATCACACCTATCCATCTAGGCATAACTTTTCAGAGTCAATTTTCTTTCTGCTATGCTTGCTATCTCCCTGTGGAGATAAAATTAAAACACGTGACAAGTCTATTTAACATGAAAATCGGACCACATATGAAGAAATTATAAAATTTTTTTAAAGATCCTAAGAGCTTTCAGTGGAGAAGGCGATGGCACTCCACTCCAGTACTCTTGCCTGGAGAATCCCAGGGGCAGGGGAGCCTAATGGGCTGCTGTCTATGGGGTCGCACAGAGTCGGACACTACTGAAGTGACTTAGCAGCAGCAAGAGCTTTCAGAGAGAAATAAAAGGTCATAAACAAGAATCAGAATGGCATTGACGTTCTCAACAGCAACAGCAGAAGGTAAATGTTGTTGCCTTCAAAAGTCTGCCAGAAAAATATTTGCATCTTCTAATTCTAAATCCATTGAAGCTGTCAATAAAATGCGAGTATAAAGAAATTTCGGTATGTGCAAAGACTCAAAAAAAATTTACTCCTTACATATCCTCTCTTAGGATGTTTCTAAAGTATACTCAAGCAAAAGAAGAGAATAAACCAAGAAAGATTTGGAAGCCAGGAAACGTGCAAACACTGAAAGGAAGTCCTAGCATAGTAGCTGAATAGCAGGCCTAGAGCAGATTAAAGCAGAGGTATCTGGGTTTCTGAGGTGGTACTAGTGGTAAAGAACCTGCCTGCCAATGCAGGAGACTTAAGAGATGAGGGTTCCATCCCTGGAGGAGGGCATGGCAACCCTTTCTAGTATTCTTGCCTGGAGAATCCCCATGGACAGAGGACCCTGGCAGGCTACAGTCCATAGGGTTGCAAAGAGTTGGACATGACTAAAGCAACTTAGCATGCACGCCTGCATGGAGAGATCTGCAGTGGGAGTCTTCAAAGAGAGAATGTAGTTCTCTATTCAAATTCCTACAAGGTGGATTCAGCAGAGAAGTGGTGTAGATGCCCGGAGCAGCTACACTAGCCAACTAGCTGCTATGAATTCCTACATTTGTGAGCTCTTTCATGCAGTCTTTCCTTCAGAAAATAGGGAGTATCATCTTGGGTCCCATGCTTCCTCTTGGGCATCTAGTTTAAGAAGGATGTTGCTGTTCAAGCCCGGTACGACTGTGAGAAAGTACAAATAGAAAATAAATTCTCTGACAGAGGATGAAGAACCATCAGCAGACCCAAGAAGTTGATGGGCTTTGGGAAGGCATAAAGTTGCTAGATTGTACTGATAGGTAAGCCAGAATAGTGGAAGCTTTGGTGGCAATGTGTTCCTCTTCAGCAGCAATGCATTCCTCAAGAGTAGTTCCAAGCTTGAGAGAACAGGAATGGAGAGCAGGAGTAAGATATGTGGATATAATAATCAGGACAACTAATTTTAAAACTGCCCATAAAACAGCCTGGACAACCACTGGCCCTCTGTACCATCCTAACACCCCTATAGGCATCCATATAGCAAAAACAAATGTATTTGACTTTCAGTCTCAAACAAGAGAACTGCTTTCTGAAGAAATTTAACAACCTCTGCAGAGGGCTAGGGCTTCTAATGTGGGTGTCATCACTTCTGAGTAAACCCACTTTATTTTAAATTTGGGGGACTCAAGTTTGCCTGCAAGTTCCTTTATATCCTAGGGTAAAACCAGTGAACTAACACATTTTGCCTACCTACACAGACCTCGTGGTTCCATCTTCCCATTCAGGGGAGTGGCCTGCTAGGGAAATAAAACTATCCAAAGGAAATAAAGCCAACCTATAGTGGTCCAACTACTCTTTTACTTCTGTTTTTAAGTGATCTGGAAAAAAAACCAGGAGCACAAAAGAAGAGGATGAGGACAAATAGAATAACTGACTCTGGAAAAAACATTATAATTCGAAAGAGAAAAGAACTTTCAAAAGAATTTCATTATTCAAGAAGAAACAATTGCACAATTAAGAATAGACTGATTTTTTTTTTTTTTTTTTTTTTTTTGGCTATGCTGTGGCTTGGGCATCAACCCTGGGCCAGCAGCAAGAGTGTGGAAACTTAACCACTGGACTGCTAGGGAATTCCCTACAACTTTTTTTAATCAAAGAATAAAATAAGCAATCTAAGAACAACAAAAAAGAATTTTGGAAAGTAAAAATTACTGAAATTAAAAAGTCAATAGAAGGGCTGAAATAGAGAGTCAAAGAATACTCCTAAACCTTAAAACCAAAAATCTAAGAGATAAATACTTTTTTTAATTGGAGGACCAAACCAAGAACCCCCATAGGATCTCCCAGGAGTATCAGAATGCAAAAATGGAGGGAACAATATTGTCAAAGAAATAATAGAAGAATATTTCCTATAAATGAAGAAGGATATGAATTTCAGATTTAAAACATCCGTTAAACATCATGAAATTCTAGAGCTCCAGTGGTGTTTAGAAGTACCTCAAAGTTTTCATAGAGATAAGAGTAAGATAAGAACAAACAATGAGAATTAGGTTGGCATCAGATTTCTCACCAGCACTACTGAGTCCTGGAAACCAGGAGGTTCATACCTTCAAAGTTCTTAGTTTGACCTAGAAATCTATAACCAGGCAAACTACAAATCAAGTGAGAAAGCAGCCTTCTTCCTCTCATGGTAACTTTATTCTGGCTGGCCAATGGCTGCCTAAGCCTTTGCATGGCTTGCTTCTTTTTCCGGGCTTAATGTCTCCTTTTCAGAGAAGCCTTCTCTGCCACCCATCTAAAGTGGGCATCACCTCCACCAAGACCTTTTTTATTCTGTTAACTTGTTTTATTTTCCTCACAGCATTTAGCACTAGTTAACTTGTATTTTTCATTTCTTAACTTGTTTGTTTTCCACCTATATCCACAGGATTACAAACCCTCTGAGAGTTAAGACATTGTCTTTTATTACCACTGTATCCCAGTCCCTAGAACTGTGTTTAACATATAATCAGTTCAGTTCAGTCACTCAGTCGTGTCCGACTCTTTGCGACCCCATGAACCGCAGCACACCAGGCCTCCCTGTCCATCACCAACTCCCGGAGTTTACTCAAACTCGTGTCCACTGAGTCGGTGATGCCATCCAACCATCTCATCCTCTGTTGTCCCCTTCTCCTCCTGCCCTCAATCTTTCCCAGCATCAGGGTCTTTTCAAATGAGTCAGCTCTTCGCATCAGGGCACCAAAGTACTGCAGTTTCAGCTTCAGCATCAGTCTTTCCAATGAATATTCAGGACTGATTTCCTTTAGGATTGACCAGTTGGATCTCCTTGCAGTCCAAGGGACTCTCAAGAGTCTTCTCCAACACCACAGTTTAAAAGCATCAATTCTTCGGCCCTCAGCTTTCCTTATAGTCTAACTCTCACATCCATACATGACTACTGGAAAATAACACATAATAGAAGCATCATTATTCTGTGCTGAGTTAGTGAGAAAGACAAATGAGTGCCTGAGCTACCAAATTATGAGCCTCTAAGGTAGAAATTATATCCATCTCTACATCCTTGGGAGTGTCTTGTACAAAGCTGTTCTCAGGAAGTATCTTTTGAATGGTTACTAAATGAAGAAATGTTCTTGAATTAGCTAGGTTCTTATCAGCTCAGCAGTTTTGTTTATGTGGTATTTTTGCCAAGACATTGTCAGTGTAGTTAGATATAACGCACTCTCATTTCTCAAGCTGAAGCAGAAATTCTTCCCCATTTGAACATTTCATTTCTTCCCCATTTTTAGAAATGATTCTTAGGGGAAATTCTGACAGAGACAGGAAGCAAGATGAGTAAAGACGCTTCTTGATAAACCCATAGCTGACCTGGAGTCTGGTCCTTTCCCTGTGCCCAGGGCTCCCCAGAGCTCACAGTGACAATGCTTTGTGAACCCTAGTCTCTTTAAGTAGGACTGTATTTGTGGGGCAAAGAAAAAAAAAATCAGTGCTTGAAATTTAAATGATACCAGAAATCCCGGCTGTACTTCTGGAGTGAAGGTACAGTGAAAAGCACAGAAGTGAAAGGCCCAAGGGCCGAGGAGTATTCTTTTTACAGGCTGCCTATGACTGTGATCAGCAATGGCCTCAGTTCTTGACAGACTTGAGAATCTCTTTCAGCCTTTACTGGACACACAGTACAAAATGGGAGGTAATCTGCTCTTCTTGGGTCTGACTGGCTCTCATAATAAACAAAGTAATGTTTGGGGTTTGTAGCAACAACTAATTTCTTATTTCTTTCTTCCTATACAGAGGAAGCACTGTGAAGCTTTAGAAACTAAGTACCAATAAACCCCATCACAGTATGAATGTTTCTTAAGAAAGAGACCATCTGCAAGATTTTAGAAAGTCTCAGGATGGCAGGAAAAGCTCTAGGAATGAGGAAACAGCAGATTGTGTACTGCCCCTGCAGGCCTCTCTGAGTGGGAGAAGTCCTGCCCTCAGGGGCTTGGTCTGATAGAACTGATTTCCTTTCTGGTTGAGGGGAGGGCACAACCCTAGAAATGACTGATGGGTCATTAACAGGGATGGAGCAGAAGCAGTGTTGAAAGTCACTCTGTAATTTTCTCCCACAACTTTAGAGGGTGTCAAGTTATTTATTCTAATAATTTAAAATAATTAGAAATAAATTTATATTTATAAGTAAGTAATAATAATTTATTATCATCATTTTACCTTTTTCCTTTTTATCAACTGGAGTTGATAGAGTTGGGGCTGGAGAAGTGGCAGGTAGAGGAATATGGTTTCAAATTTAATATTGGCCACATGGAAGACGACTCTACACATGGACATCATCAGATGGTCAATACCCAAATCAGATTAATTATATTCTTTGCAGCCAAAGATGGAGACGGTCTATACAGTCAGCAAAAACAAGACTGGGAGCTGACTGTGTCTCAGATCATGAACTCCTTATTGCCAAATTCAGACTGAAATTGAAGAAAATAGGGAAAAGCACTAGACCATTCAGGTATGACCTAAATCAAATCCCTTACGATTATACAGTGGAAGTAAGAAATAGATTCAAGTGATTAGATCTGATAGGCAGAGTACCTGAAGAACTATGGATAGAGGTTCGGAGGTTCATGACATTGTAGAGGAGGCAGGGATCAAGACCATCCCCAAGAAAAAGAAATGCTAAAGGGCAAAATGGTTGTCTGAGGAGCCTTACAAATAGCTGAGAAAAGAAGAGAAGCTGAAGGCAAAGGAGAAAAGGAAGGATATACGCATCTAAATGCAGAGTTCCAAAGAATAGCAAGGAGAGATAAGAAAGCCTTCCTCAGTGATCCATGGAAACAAATACAGGAAAACAATAGAATGGGAAAGTCTAAAGATCTCTTCAAGAAAATTCAAGATACCAAGGGAACATTTCATGCAAAGATGGGCACAATAAAGGACAGAAATGCTATGGACCTAACAGAAGCAGAAGATATTAAGAGGTGGCAAGAATACACAGAAGAACTATACAAAAAAGATCTTCATGACCCAGATAACCATGATTTGTGATCACTGGACTAGAGCCAGACATCCTGGAATGTGAAGTCAAGTGGACCATAGAAAGCATCACTATGAACAAAGCTGGTGGAGGTGATGGAATTACAGTTGAGTTATTTCAAACCCTAAAAGATGATTCTGTGGAAGTGCTGCACTCAATATACCAGTAAATTTGGAAAACTCAAAAGTGGCCACAGGACTGGAAAAGGTCAGTTTTCATTCCTATCCCAAAGAAAGGCAATGCCAAATAATGTTCGAACTACCATATAATTGCACTCATTTCACACGCTAGTAAAGTAATGCTCAAAATTTTCCAAGCCAGGCTTCAACAGCATGTGAACCAAGAACTTCCAGATGTTCAAGCTGGATTTAGAAAAGGTAGAGGAACCAGAGATCAAATTGCCAACATCTGCTGGATCATTGAAAAAACTAGAAAGTTCCAGAAAAACATCTACTTCTGCTTTATTGACTATGCCAAAGCCTTTAACTGTGTGGATCACAACAAACTGAGGAAAATTCTTCAAGAGATGGGAATACCAGACCACCTGACCTACCTCCTAAGAAATGTGTATGCAGGTCAAGAAGCAACAGTTAGAACTGGACATGAAACAACAGACTGGTTCCAAATTGGGAAAGGAGTACCTCAAGGTTGTATATTATCACCCTGTTTATTTAACTTATATGCAGAATACATCATGAGAAATGCCAGGCTGGATGAAGCACAAGCTGGAATCAAGATTGCTGGGAGAAGTATCAATAACTTCAGATATGCAGATGATACCACCCTTATGGCAGAAAGTGAAGAAGAACAAAAGAACCTCTTATTGAAAGTGAAAGAGAGTGAAAAAGTTGGCTTAAAACTCAACATTCAGAAAATGAAGATCATGGCATCTGGTCCCATCACTTCATGGCAAATAGATGGGGAAACAATGGAAACGGTGACAGACTTTATTTTGGGGGGCTCCAAAGACACTGCAGATGGTGACTGCAGCCATGAAATTAAAAGAAGCTTGCTCCTTGGAAGAAAAGCTATGACCAACCTAGAAAGCATATTCAAAAGCAGAAACATTACTTTGCCAACAAATGTCCGTCTAGTCAAGGCTATGGTTTTTCCAGTAGTCATGTATGGATGTGAGAGTTGGACTATAAAGAAAGCTGAGCACTGAAGAAATGATGCTTTTGAACTGTGGTGTTGGAGAAGACTCTTGAGAGTCCCTTGGACAGCAAGGAGATCCAATCAGTCCATCCTAAAGGAAATCAGTCCTGAATGTTCATTGGAAGGACTGATGCTAAAGCTATAACTCCAATACTTTGGGCCACCTGATGGGAAGAACTGACTCATTTGCAAAGACCCTAATGCTGGGGAAGATTGAAGGCAAGAGGAGAAGGAGATGACAGAGGATGATATGGTTGAATGGCATCATCGATTTGATGGACATGAGTTCAAGCAGGCTCTGGGAGTTGGTGATGGACAGGGAATCCTGGTGTGCTGCAGTCCATGGGATTGCAAAGAGTCAGACACGACTGAGTGACTGAACTTAACTGACATGGATGGTTCAAAAGGAAAGCACAGCCAGTAGAACTCATCATTAAAGTTTAATCTGAACCATGAGGAGAAGCCATTCTGTCACATAACTCAGTGAAGAGAAGCAGAACAAAGGGGGAGTAAGATTATGAAGAGTTTTATGGCCCCAGAGAAACCTGCATCACAAAGAATGGAACTACTCAGTATGAATCTGCATTAGGCTAGGAATAAAAGCAGATTTTGTTCTTTTTTATCTTAATGCTCCTGCTTTATTCTCTTTCATCCCTCATTCAACTCTCAAATCTCAAATATTGAATGATATTGAGGGTTTATTACTAACTTTTTAAGTGATAAAGGTATCGTGATTATGTGTTTAAGTAAGATCCTTTAAACATATATATTAAACAGTTTGCAAATAAAATTATATAATGTGAGAAATTTTCTTAAAATAAAAGAGAGGACAGAGGAAGAGGAGATTTGGAATAAAATAAAACCGGCCATGAATTGATCATTGATGAAGCTGGGTGATGGGTACATAGGGGTTCATTATAATATTTAATATCTTAATATGTGTTTGTTTTTTATAATAAAAAAATTTTTAAATCTCATTTTTTGAGAGTGGTCCTAGTTAGATCTGCTTCTTCTGCCTTCATACTCTTGTCTTCAAAGACTTTCTATCAGTGACTCAAAGTTGAGACCTACAGTTTTCTACCAGTGGGGATGGGTTACTTTGAACAGTTCACACCTTGTGACAAAGGGCATAGGTTTGAAGACCTCTGAGTAGACTTAGAAGTTCACAGTAACAATACATGTCTTCTTTGTAGATACGTGGGCATGTGATGCTGATGGAATGTAAAATTGTATAACCACTTTGGAAAGCATTTGGCAGTTTCTTAAAGAGTTGGGCATTTATCACAAATTACAGAATTCCCTTTTTTCATGGCTGAATAATGTTCCATTGTAGTGTGTGTGTGTGTCTGTGTGTGTGTGTGAGTGTGTGTGTATCACATTTTCTTTATCCATTCATCTGTCGATAGACACTTAGATTGTTTCCATGTCTTGGCCATTGCAAATAACACTTCATTGAACGTGGGAGTGGAGATATCTCTTCAAGATAGTGATTTAATTTGATGACCCAAGTGAAAGTGAAAGTGAAGTTGCTCAGTCATGTCTGACTCTTTGCAACCCCATGGACTGTAGCCCACCAGGCTCCTCAGTCCATGGAATTCTCCAGGCAAGAGTACTGTAGTGGGTTGCCATTTCCTTCTCCAGGGGATCTTCCTGACCCAGAGATTGAACCTGGGTCTCCCGCATTGCAGGCAGGTGCTTTACTGTCTGAGCCACAGGGAAGCCCCAATTTTCACTCTGTTCCTCTTGCAATTATTCGCCTACTTCAAATCTTTCCTTTGTCAAAGTCAGCCCACACACACTAATATTCTAATTATTTCCAACCACTTCGCTTAGAGTTCTAGGCTCAGTAGGCACATGGTCTGCCTTCCTATTTTACTATCTTCTTTCTGTAAACATGATTGCTATATTGTCAGCCTTTTACATCCATTTCCTTCTCACCTCCCCACCTGCAACTGCTAAGCCAGTGTCACACTTTTTATACTTTTGTTAAAGCAGAACCTCACTTCAATAATGGAGTAATTAAGAGCTTGGGTTCTGGAACTGGTCCAAAACCTGTCTCTCCTGGATAGTAGCCAGATAACTTCAGGCAAAATACTTTTCCATTCTTAATATCAAGTTTATTATCTATTATTAAAAGACGAGAATAATATTAAATAATACACGTAGAGTACTTAGCACTGTTATTGGCACTTAATACTTAATGCATTTTAGTTACTGTTTTGTCCTATCAAAATCCCAAGGATGACTCCTGCTGGGCTTTCTTTTCTGTCTTGTGGACTACTGCCTAGAGACTGTGAGCTTCAGGGGGGAACCCCCCCACCCTGCCCTCCAAGAAAAGAGAGAAGCTTTGTTGAGAGACTCCAGATGGTAGAACTAAAGCAGTACATCTTGGATGAAATGTTAATTTAATTCTTTTTTTGATTTCTAGATTTTCCTGTTTTTAGGCTGCATGTGTTTTCTCCTAGCAGTTGGTCATTACATTTGGGAAAACAACAAAGGTTACTACTTCCAGGATTATCTGCCGTGGGAAGACTATGTCTCTTCATCAGTTTTCTCTGCCACCCTTATGTTCTGGTCCTACTTCATTATCCTCAACACCATGGTGCCTATTTCCCTCTACGTCAGGTAGGCTTCTTTGTCAGCTGAGGGAGGAGCTGACTTCTTCAGGGGGAGGATACTTCCTTCTTATTCCCCAACTAGACTGTGAACTTTCAGGAAACACAGATGCTGTGCTCTTTAACCCTTTACTTTCCAGAGTGCCTGGTGCACAAAACACTCTGAGAAATATTTAGAGTTTGCATAAATGCTTTCTATGTCCAGAATACTGTGCTAGATACTATGTGGGTTATATAATAAAAAAATTATTCCTACCCTCAAATAATTTATAAGGTACATGACTAAATAAGACATACAAACACATGAAATAATTAGAAAACAATGCACACAAATTTTGTGTTAAAGTAAAAGCTAGGCAGCCCCTAGTTTATCAATGACCCAGATTCTAAACAGTCATTTGTAAATGACTCAGAACTCAGAATGCTTTTTCCCCCAGAAACAATGTGGCAAACTGCAGGTAGGTGTGATTGTGACTTAAATTCTGGTTCCTAAAAGATGGAGAAGATGAAGGATGTTTCCTTCCCCTTTTCATGAGCACCTTGGAAAAAAATTTGAAATATAGGTAAAATAAGTTTTTACTGTATTCCAATCTCCTTTTTTGAGTTCCAGCATTCCCTTTCACATAAATGCACCCAAACACATTTTCTGCATCCTTTTCGGGTTTTCTAAACCCTACATTGTGGCATCTGAACTCTAAAAGCACCCTATATGCATGTGTGCTAAGTTAGCTAAATTATCTTACTAATTAAATATTTATTGAACACCTACTATGTTACCAACAAAGGTACCAACAAAGGTCCATCTAGTGAAAGCTATGGTTTTTTCAGTAGTCATGTATGGATGTGAGAGTTGGACTATAAAGAAAGCTGAGCACAGAAGAATTGATGCTTTTGAACTGTGGTGTTGGAGAAGACTTTTGAGAGTCCCTTGGACTGCAAGGAGATCCAACCAGTCCATCCTAAAGGGAGTCAATCTTGAATATTCATTGGAAGGACTGACTGACGCTGAAGCTGAAACTGCAATACTTTGGCTACCTGATGCAAAGAACTGACCCATTGGAAAAGACCCTGATGCTGGGAAAGATTGAAGGTGGGAGGAGAAGGGGACAACAGAGGATGAGATGGTTGGATGCCATCACCGATGCAAGGGACATGAGTTTGAGTAAGCTTCGGGAGTTGGTGATGGATGGAGAAGCCTGGCATGCTGCAGTCCATGGGGTCATAAAGAGTCTGAACAACTGGGCGACTGAACTGACTATGTGCCAAGCACTATATTAGGTTACAGAGAAAGATACATGAATAATAATACAGCCCTTCCTCTAGATAAGCTTACAACATAGCCATGAAAACAGATACTTAAGTAAATAATTAAGATACAATATGAAGAATTATGTCATAGAAATTAATATGTGAATGCTATGGGAGCCTAGAAAAGGAGTAGGTTGGTTCCACCTATAGAGTCTTAGGGATTTACAGAAAAAAGTAATCATCAAACTGATACATGAGAAAAGAGGAGAATTTACCAATAAGAAAATGCGAAAATAATATTACAAGCAGAAAGATCAGTATGTTCAAAGGTTAGAGGTTTTTAAAAGCTTCATCTGGTCATAGAACAGTGAGTGAGCCTAGACTGAGGTGTTGGATGGTAATTTAGGATTAGATTCAGGAGAGCCTTCAATGCTAGGTCAAGGAGTTTGGGCTTTATCCTAAAACCAACAGAAATCTTCCTAAGGAAAGAAATAATATCATTAAGTGTCTGAGTTTAGAGAGGTTGCTATGGTGACTGGTCTGGTGAAGGAAGAGAGGGGTCAAAACTCAACACGTGAGGACTAATAAAGTCAATAATGAGGGCCTGAGCACCACCTCCCTCACCTCAAACAAAAGATTCATGTTTCTTAATGCAGTTATCTCAGACAAGGGTTACTAATGAAGCAATGAAATAACACACACTCCAACCAGTCCATTCTGAAGGAGATCAGCCCTGGGATTTCTTTGGAAGGAATGATGCTAAAGCTGAAACTTCAGTACTTTGGCCACCTCATGTGAAGAGTTGCCTCATTGGAAAAGACTCTGATGCTGGGAGGGATTGGGGGCAGGAGGAGAAGGGGACGACAGAGGATGAGATGGCTGGATGGCATCACTGACTCGATGGAAGTGAGTCTGAGTGAACTCCGGGAGTTGGTGATGGACAGGGAGGCCTGGCGTGCTGCGATTCATGGGGTAGCAAAGAGTCGGACATGACTGAGCGACTGAATTGAACTGACTCAACTGAAGTATGAATGATAATAGAAAGGAAGGCACTTAAAAAGTCTGCACTGTTTTAAAATGAAGATGCTTGTTAACCATGTTGTTATTTAGTGGCTAAGTCATGTCCAACTCTTTTGTGACCCCATGGACTGTGGCTTGCCAGGCTCCTCTGTCCATGGGATTCTTCAAGCAAGAATACCGGAGTGGGTTGCCATTTCCTTCTCCAGGGGATCTTCCCAACCCAGGAATCAAATCCACATCTCCTGCATTGGCTGAGCCACAAGGGAAGCCATGGAGAATCCATAAGGCGTGTCATTTAGAATAAAAGTGGAATGTGACTAACACAACTGGGAAAATTCAGATAAAATGGAGAGGAAGCTGTTTTAGGAAAAAGCTACCCTACAGGCAAGCTGGGTCTGCTGAGAACTTTATCAGAGGATCAGCTCCAATAAGCTGTTTCTGAGTCTCACAGATCTTCCCCTTCCTCTTCTGAAACAAAGAAGCACAGTCTCCAGTCTCAAGTATCTCTCTTCCCCATCAATGAGTTTACATGATAGCAGCAATACCCCTCTAATTAAGCTTTGGCTGCCTTTTATAAACTAGCTTAACTCTGTCAGGCCTTGCATTGTTACAGAATTTTAAAAAATTTGAAAGAAGTAGTATAAAGGGAATATGCCTCAGCAAAGTTAATCAGTATATCTGGTAATAAGTAAAGACTTGAGTGATAATGATCAAAGTAGAATTACAGTGGGTTGGTTGGCTAGTATGAAGGGTCCTTCAAGACTGTAGGTTCTGAGAGAAGGTATTCTGATTTTCATTTCTACCACAGGACTGGAAAGAAGGAAACCAGGGGGATGAATTTACTTGCCCTGTGTTGACCCAGGACCCTTCTTTTCTTGCTTTCTCCTTAGTGTTGAGATAATAAGATTGGGCAACAGTTTCTATATCAACTGGGATCGGAAGATGTTTTATGAACCGAAGAACACACCAGCACAGGCTCGTACCACCACCCTTAATGAGGAGCTCGGCCAGGTCAAATATGTGTTCTCTGACAAAACAGGGACCCTGACTCAGAACATCATGATTTTCAACAAGTGTTCAATTAACGGGACATTATATGGTATGCATGTCTTTCTGCTTTCCCTTAGTCTTGGGGAAATTTTACTTTGCATGTTGTTCTCAGGAATAATCTATCTCTAAATCTGTATGTCTCTAAATTCACATTTACTTACTCTTACAACTTGCTGTCCACTAAGCAAAGATCACGTAGTCCATTCAGTTCTAACCAAAAAACACTTACCTAGCACATTATAGATGCCATCCATTGTGTGGGACATTGCAAATATGTATAAGACTTAATCTCTGTCTTCAGAGAATTGCCAATGTCTTGGGAATGTTAGTTAATCTCACATTAAATCAGATGGTGCAACCAGGATGTTACTGAAGCTGCTATTCTCCTGATTCCACCTCAGATCAATAAACAGTCTAGAAAGAAGTCATCAAAGGGTGCTCAGAATTTGATTAGTGTCTCCCATACCCAGTTGTTCATTTATTTCCTGTGTTAGATGAGCTTGTTTTTGTGATAGTGTTAAGTCTTCATATGTGTGAATATTATGGCAGTAACTAGCAAAGGAAAGCAATTACATCAAAAAAGCTAGAGCACATGGGGTATTCTTCTAGGATGATGGAAAAGCTTTGAAGCTAGAAAGATGTGGTGGTTGTAAAACATTGTGAACACACTAAATGCCCCTGAATTGTACGCTTTAAAATGTACAATTTTTTAAAATTTTAATAAATTTAAAAATTACAGTTAAAAGATTTTTAAAAGCTAGAGCATTCTAATATTTTCTATTACTCCTGCCAAATAAGTTTTCACATATATAAACTCTGAAAGCTTATTTTTGGGTGGTTGATTTGGGTGAGGATCTTAATTTTCTAACTCATTGTGAGACCTGATCATATGCTAGGTAGGGTTGCAAAGGGTCCTGGGTGTTTCTGCACTTGGCATCAGACTGTCTTCCACCCCCAATCTGTCTGTGCTATCTACTGGCCAAGAACCCTAAGCATTCCAGCACTACTTTAACCTCTCTTCTAGGGGACTTTTCTGATGAAGAGCTTCCTGAGGTTCAAGGTCTCATAGATGCCAAGTCTCCAGGCTCACCTTACTCACACTTAAGGAGAAGAGTTGCACCCCAAGCAGCAGAATTCTTACCATTTGCTTGGAGAAAAGAGCTTATAGGGCACTGAGAGCTACATGGCCTGAGGAGATTTGGGGGGCTTAATTGCAAGTCTAGAATGATAGAATCAGAAAAAATAAGCTTTTAAAATCCTCCTTAGAACTTCCCAGGCAGTCCAGTGGTTAAGAATCTGCCTGCCCAATGCAGGGGATGAGGATTCAGTCCCTGGTCAGGGAACTGGGTATATCCCACATACCTCAACTAAGAGTTCAAATACTGCAACTAAAAGATTCCGCTTGTGGCAATTAAGAACTGGCGCAACCACATAAAAGAATTAAATTTTTAAAAATCCTCCTTTATTCTGGGGACTTCTTGGTGATCCAGTGGTTAAGAATCCACCTTCCAATTCTGGAGACTTGAGTTTGATCCCTGTTAGAGGAACTAAGATTCCACATATGGTGAAGCAACTAAGCCCTTACACCACAACTACTGAGCCCGCATGCTCTGGAACCCACAAGCCACAACTTGAGAAGCTGGCATGCTGCAACTAAAACCCAATGCAGCCAAATAAAATAAATAAATATTTTTAAAATCCTACTTTAAATTGCTATGAAAAAAAAAGTAAAAGTATTGATCTCTCAGTCGTGTCCAACTCTTTGTGATCCCATGGACTATAGCCCAACAGGCTCTTCTGTACATGGAATTCTCCAGACAAGAATACTGAAGTGGATAGCTATTCCTTCTCCAAGGGGATCTTCCCAACCCAGGGATTGAACCCAGATCTCCTGCACTGCAGGCAGATCCATATGACCCAGTAATTCCATTCCTAGGTATATACCAAAAAGAGGAAAAAGAAAACAAGCAGTATCCGCAATAGCCAAAGGTGGAAACAACCCATGTTTCCATCAGCAATTGAATAGGTAAACAAACTGTGATATATCCATTTAATGGAATATTGTTGTTAATCAGTCACCAAGTCATGTATGCTTCTTCGTGATCCCATGGACTGCAGCACGCCAGGTTTCCCTGTCCCTCACCATCTCCTAGGGTTTGCCCAAGTTCATGTCCATTGAATCAGTGATCATTGAATCAGCCATCCAACCATCTCATCCTTTTGCCCTCTTCTCCTTCTGCCTTCAATCTTTCCCAGCATCAGGGTCTTTTCTAATGAGTCAGTGGTTTGAATCAGGTAGCCAAAGTATTGGAGCTTCAGCTTCAGCATCAGTCTTTCTAAAGAGTATTCGGGATTGATTTCCTTTTAGATTGACTGTTTTGATCTCCTTGCTTTCCAGGGGACTCTCAAGAGTCTTCTTCAACACCACAGTTTGAAAGCATCAATTCTTCGGCACTCTGCCTTCTTTACTGCCCAGTTCTCACATTTGTACATGACTACTGGAAAGACCATAGCCTTGACTATACGGACCTTTGTCAGCAAAGTGATGTCTTTGCTTTTTAACACACTGTAGGTTTGTCATAGCTTTCCTACCATGGAAAGTATTCCTGTAATGGAATACTCAGACAGTTCAGTTCAGTCACTCAGTCGTGTCCGACTCTTTACAACCCCATGAACCGCAGCATGCCAGGCCTCCCTGTCCATCACCAACGCCCAGAGTCCACCCAAGCCCATATCCATTGAGTCGTGATGCCATCAAACCATCTCATCCTCTGTCATCCCCTTCTCCTCCTGTCCTCAATCTTTCCCAGCATCAGGGTCTTTTCAAATGAGTCAGCTCTTCACATCAGGTGGCCAAAGTATTGGAGTTTCAGCTTCAACATCAGTCCTTCCAATGAACACTCAGGACTGATCTCCTTTAGGATGGACTGGTTGGATCTCCTTGCAGTCCAAGGGACGCTTAAAGTCTTCTCCAACACCACACTTCAAAAGCATCAATTCTTCGGACCTCAGCTTTCTTTCTAGCCCAACTCACATCCGTACATGACCACTGGAAAAACCATAGCCTTGACTAGATGGTCCTTTGTTGACAAAGTAATGTCTCTGTTTTTTAATATGCTGTATAGGTTGATCATAACTTTCCTTCCAAGGAGTTCAGTTCAGTTCAGTCACTCAGTCATGTCCCGACTCTTTGCAACCCCATGAATCACAGCACGCCAGGCCTCCCTGTCCATCACCAACTCCTGGAGTTCACCCAAACCCATGTCCATTGAGTCGGTGGAAGTTCACGTATTGCTGAAGCCTGGCTTGGAAAATTTTGAGCATTACTTTACTAGCGTGCGAGATGAGTGCAATTGTGCAGTAGTTTGAGCATTCTTTGGCATTGCCTTTCTTTGGGATTGGAATGAAAACTGACCCTTTCCAACCCTGTGGCCACTGCTGAGTTTTCCAAATCTGCTGGCATATTTAGTGCAGCACTTTCACAGCATCATCTTTCAGGATTTGAAATAGCTCAACTGAAATTCTATCACCTCCACTAGCTTTGTTTGTAGTGATGCTCCTAAGGCCCACTTGACTTCACACTCCAGGATGTCTGGCTCTAGATGAGTGATCACACCATCATGATTATCTGGGTCATGAAGTTCTTTTTTGAACAGTTCTTCTGCATAGTCTTGCCACCTCTTCTTAATATCTTCTGCTTCTGTTAGGTCCCTACCATTTCTGTCCTTTATTGAGCCCATCTTTGCATTAAATGTTCCCTTGGTATCTCTAATTTTCTTGAAGAGATCTCTAGTCTTTCCTATTCTATTGTTTTCCTCTATTTCTTTGAATTGATCGCTAAGGAAGGCTTTCTTATCTCTCCTTGCTATTCTTTGGAACTCTGCATTCAAATGGGTATGTCTTTCCTTTTCTCCTTTGCTTTTTGCTTCCCTTCTTTTCACAGCTATTTGTAAGGCCTCCTCAGACAGCCATTTTGCTTTTTTGTATTTCTTTTTCTTGGGGATGGTCTTGATTCCTGTGTCCTGTACAATGTCACGACCTCCAACATAAAAAGTAATCAAGTTCTGACACATGCTACAACATGAATGATTCTTGAAAACTTTATGCTATGTGAAATGAGCCAGACAAAATAGGAAATAGTGTATCATTCTACTTGTATGAAACATCTAGAATAGGCAAATTTATAGAGGCAGAAAGCAGATTAGAGGTTACCAGGGGCTGGGAATAAGGGAAAGTAAGGAGTTTCTGTTTAGGATGCTGAAAAAGTTTAGGAAATATATAATGGTGAGTGTTGCACAATATTGTGAATGATACTGATTTGTTAACTACAAAATGGTTAAAATGAAAATTTATGTTATATATATTTTACCACAATAAAAAGAAATGTAAATCCTTCTTTAAAACCTTTGCCAAGTGTGTACTCTGTTTACTTACCAACAGGTGATGTTTGTGACAAAAACGGACCTAGGATGGAAGTCTCCAAGGTGAGTGTTTACAGCTCCCTGTGAGGTGCATGCAGGAGCTGAGTGAGGCTGTGCTTTACAGCAGCATCTTCAGTACAGACTGGGACTCCCTGAGCCCCTGAAATACCCCAGCTGTTATTGGCCCTGTAATATCAGAAAGTATTATGGAAATAACCTGTTTATTTGAGCAGATTTGGGTTTGTGTTTTTAAATGAAAATAGCTTTTTATAAGAAGGTTATTATGTATATAATTACATACAAATGATATATAAATATTTTTAAAGTCAAGAATGTCTGTAGAAGTCAGCAAAGGGATAAATCCTTGAGCTCATAAAAATGATCTAGAACAGCAAATAAATAGTGGTTTAAGATACTCTTTTGGAAGACATTACATTACTCGAGAATAAATTCTAGTTCTGCATATAAATATTACTTGTTTTCTCAATAGTGCTATTAAAATTTCTTTAAAACATTTATTTACTTATTAGTAAATAAATTGAAAATAGCTTTATTGGGTTTTTTCTGTTTAAAAAAATTATCTGTGCTTATAATAAGAAATTCAAACAATATAGAAATGTATGAAGAAGAAAGTTAAAAATGATTTAGTCTCATTTAGATAACCAGTGTCAAATTTGGGAGTATTTTACTGTGAAGAAGGCTGAGCACTGAAGAATTGATGCTTTTGAACTGTGGTGTTGGAGAAGACTCTTGAGAGTCCCTTGGACTGCAAGGAGATCCAACCAGTCCATTCTGAAGGAGATCAGCCCTGGGATTTCTTTGGAAGGAATGATGCTAAAGCTGAAACTCCAGTACTTTAGCCACCTCATGTGAAGAGTTGACTCATTGGAAAAGACTCTGATGCTGGGAGGGATTGGGGGCAAGAGGAGAAGGGGACGACAGAGGATGAGATGGCTGGATGGCATCACTGACTCAATGGACATGAGTCTGAGTGAACTCCGGGAGTTGGTGATGGACAGGGAGGCCTGGCGTGCTGTGATTCATGGGGTCACAAAGAGTCAGACATGACTGAGCGACTGATCTGATCTGATCTGATCTTTTCAGATACTTTTCATGTGTATATATACACACATATACATCTAGGTCTGATAGGTAGGTAAGTAGGAAGGAAGGATGGATGGATCACAACATCCATGCTATTTTCAGCCTCTTTTTATTCATCAGACACAGTATATATTGTGGCCCTCCTTCCATGTCCGTATATTTAGGTATATTTATGTCTACATCTATATCATTCTGAATGACTGTCGTATCCAGCTATATCGATATATCTTTTATTTTTAATTGGAGGCTAATTACTTTACAATATTGTATTGGTTTTGCCATACATTGACATGAATCCGCTACGGGTGTACATGTGTTCCCCATCCTGAACCCCCTCCCACCTCCCTGCCCATCGCATCCCTCTGGGTCATCCCAGTGCACCAGCCCTGAGCATCCTGTATCATGCATTGAATCTGGACTGGCGATTCATTTCACATATGATAATATACATGTTTCAATGCCATTCCCCCAAACCATCCCACCCCCGCCTTCTCCCACAGAGTCCAAAAGACTGTTCTATACATATGTGTCTCTTTTTCTGTCTCACATACAGGGTTTTCATTACCATCTTTCTAAATTCCATATATGTGCATTAGTATACTGTATTGGTGTTTTTCTTTCTGGCTTACTTCACTCTGTATAATAGGCTTCAGTTTCATCCACCTCATTAGAACTGATTCAAATGTATTCTTTTTAATGGCTGAGTAATACTCCATTGTGTATATGTACCACAGCTTTCTTATCCATTCGTCTGTTGTTGGACATCTAGGTTGCTTCCATGTCCTGGCTATTATAAACAGTGCTGCGATGAACATTGGGGTACACGTGTCTCTTTCACTTGTGGTTTCCTTGGTGTGTATGCCCAGCAGCAGGACTGCTGGGTCATATGGCAGTTCTATTTCCAGTGTTTTAAGGAATCTCCACACTGTTTTCCATAGTGGCTGTACTAGTTTGCATTCCCACCAACAGTGTAAGAGGGTTCCTTTTCTCCACACCCTCTCCAGCATTTTATTGCTTGTAGACTTTTGGATTGCAGCCATTCTGACTGGCGTGAAATGGTACCTCATTGTGGTTTTGATTTGCATTTCTCTAATAATGAGTGACGTTGAGCATCTCTTCATGTGTTTGTTAGCCATCTGTATGTCTTCTTTGGAGAAATGTCTGTTTAGTTCTTTGGCCCATTTTTTGATTGGGTTGTTTATTTTTCTGGAATTGAGCTGCAGGAGTTGCTTGTATATTTTTGAGATTAATTCTTTGTCAGTTGCTTCGTTTGCTATTATTTTCTCCCATTCTGAAGGCTGTCTTTTCACCTTGCTTATAGTTTCCTTTGTTGTGCAAAAGCTTTTAATTTTAGTTAGGTCCCATTTGTTTATTTTTGCTTTTTTTTCCAATATTCTGGGAGGTGGGTCATAGAGAATCCTGCTGTGATTTATGTCGGAGAGTGTTTTGCCTATGTTCTCCTCTAGGAGTTTTACAGTTTCTGGTCTTACGTTTAGATCTTTAATCCATTTTGAGTTTATTTTTGTGTACGGTGTTAGAAAGTCTTCTAGTTTTTCTTTTACAAGTGGTTGACCAGTTTTCCCAGCACCACTTGTTAAAGAGATTATCTTTTCTCCACTGTATATTCTTGCCTCCTTTGTCGAAGATAAGGTGTCCATAGGTGCATGGATTTATCTCTGGGCTTTCTATTTTGTTCCATTGATCTATATTTCTGTCTTTGTGCCAGTACCATACTGTCTTGATGACTGTGGCTTTGTAGTAGAGCCTGAAGTTAGGCAGGTTGATTCCTCCAGTTCCATTCTTCTTTCTCAAGATTGCTTTGGCTATTCGAGGTTTTTTGTATTTCCATACAAATTGTGAAATTATTTGTTCTAGTTTTTGTTTATTATTTGTCTATTATTTGTTCTGTGAAAAATACTGTTGGTAGCTTGATAGGGATTGTATTGAATCTATAGATTGCTTTGGGTAGTGTACTTATTTTCACTATATTGATTCTTCTGATACAAGAACACGGTATATTTCTCCATCTATTTGTGTCCTCTCTGATTTCTTTCACCAGTGTTTTATAGTTTTCTATATATAGGCCTTTTGTTTCTTTAGGTAGATATATTCCTAAGTATTTTATTCTTTTCATTGCAATGGTGAATGGAATTGTTTCCTTAATTTCTCTTTCTGTTTTCTCATTGTTAGTGTATAGGAATGCAAGGGATTTCTGTGTGTTGATTTTATATCCTGCAACTTTACTATATTCATTGATTAGCTCTAGTAATTTTCTGGTGGAGTCTTTAGGGTTTTCTATGTAGAGGATCATGTCATCTGCAAACAGTGAGAGTTTTACTTCTTTTCCAATCTGGATTCCTATTATTTCTTTTTCTGCTCTGATTGCTGTGGCCAAAAGTTCCAAAACTATGTTGAATAGTAGTGGTGAGAGTGGGCACCCTTGTCTTGTTCCTGACTTTAGGGGAAATGCTTTCAATTTTTCACCACTGAGGTATATCGATGCATCTTAATTGATGTAGCCAATCTCCTGTTTTTATTCTGCTGTCTTTTGCTATTATAAATAGCATTATGATAAGCACCCAGGTATATACATTTTTGTCCCCTCTTCTGATAATTATTTCCCTAGAATAAAGTCCTGTAAGTAAAATTAGTTGCTGAAAGGGTGGCTAGATTTTTAATGCCTTTAATAGTGCCATATTGCTCTCTGGATCAGATCAGATCAGTCAGATCAGTCACTCAGTCGTGTCCGACTCTTTGCGACCCCATGAATCGCAGCATGCCAGGCCTCCCTGTCCATCACCAACTCCCGGAGTTCACTGAGACTCACATCCATTGAGTCAGTGATGCCATCCAGCCATCTCATCCTCTGTTGTCCCCTTCTCCTCTTGCCCCCAATCCCTCCCAGCATCAGAGTCTTTTCCAATGAGTCAATTCTTCACATGAGGTAGCCAAAGTACTGGAGTTTCAGCTTTAGCATCATTCCTTCCAAAGAAATCCCAGGGCTGATCTCCTTCAGAATGGACTGGTTGGATCTCCTTGCAGTCCAAGGGACTCTCAAGAGTCTTCTCCAACACCACAGTTCAAAAGCATCAATTCTTCAGTGCTCAGCCTTCTTCACAGTCCAACTCTCACATCCATACATGATCACAGGAAAAACCATACCCTTGACTAGACGGACCTTTGTTGGCAAAGTAATGTCTCTGCTTTTGAATATGCTATCTAGTTTGGTCATAACTTTCCTTCCAAGGAGTAAGCGTCTTTTAATTTCATGGCTGCAATCACCATCTGGAGTCATTTTGGAGCCCAGAAAAATAAAGTCTGACACTGTTTCCAGTGTTTCCCCATCTATTTCCCATGAAGTGATGGGACCGGATGCCATGATCTTCATTTTCTGAATGTTGAGCTTTAAGCCAACTTTTTCACTTTCCACTTTCACTTTCATCAAGAGGCTTTTTAGTTCCTCTTCACTTTCTGCCATAAGGATGGTGTCATCTGCATATCTGAGGTTATCGATATTTCTCCCGGCAGTCTTGATTCCAGCTTGTGTTTCTTCCAGTCCAGCGTTTCTCATGATGTACTCTGCATATAAGTTAAATAAACAGGGTGACAATGTACAGCCTTGACGTACTCCTTTTCCTATTTGGAACCATTCTGTTGTTCCATGTCCAGTTCTAACTGTTGCTTCCTGACCTGTATACAGGTTTCTCAAGAAGCAGATCAGGTGGTCAGGTATTCTCATCTCTTTCAGAATTTTCCACAGTTTATTGTGATCCACACAGTCAAAGGCTTTGGCATAGTCAATAAAGCAGAAATAGATGTTTTTCTGGAACTCTCTTGCTTTTTCCATGATCCAACGGATATTGGCAATTTGATCTCTGGTTCTTCTGCCTTTTCTAAAACCAGCTTGAACATCAGGAAGTTCACGGTTCACATATTAATCCCACCAAAAATATAGGAAAATTCCTCTTTTATCATGTCCTTGTCAGTACTAGGTATTAATATTTCAATCTTATAAATTTAATTGGTGAAAATTATATCTCATTTAATTTACCTTTATTTGATTACTAATCAGATTGAATTATTTTTATATACTTAGTTTCTTTCCTCTTCCTAATCACTTTATTGCCTATATATTGTTATTTTATGAATTGCATGTTCATATTCTTTGGGGGTTTTTTTTCTTATTTCCAAGGGGTCTTTATATAGTAAAAATATCAACTTTTCCTTTGGTATATATATTATAATTATTTTTTCCATTTTTGTATTTTGTTTATAAATTTTTGTTTAGAAGTATTTAATTTATGTAACCAGTTCTATCAATCTTTTTCTTTTATAACTTCAGGATTGTGACATATTCAAAAGTCCTAACCCACACAATTGTAAAAATATTTTCCTTTTCATTCTTCCTGTCTCAGGCTGGTTCATTTTTACTATTTTTTTCCATTATTGGATCTTGGCTTTTGTTTATGAATTTGAGTTAAACCTTCTTTCATAAGGCTTCTTTCATTACATTCGGGGTACTCTTCACCTATCCTTTTCCTATCAGAACCAATTCCAAACCCTTAGCCACTTCATTTACATACTGAACAGCTAACTCCAACTCCCAACTAATGCCTCACTCTATCCATCCAGAGAGATTGGAAATGGGAAATAAAATCAGTATTTGCCTTCAATCCTCTGGCAGGGACTCTGCTAATGACCTTGACAAAATCAACAAAGATTGCTTCTACGGAGTAAACTGTTACCCTGGAGCATCCTTTCTCTTCCTCTTCCTTTCACTACTGTGTGACCATAACACATTTTCCACTGGATCAATGGAATCTTTTCCTAAAAATGCTTTCTTCTTCCTACCTTGAATGAAAGATAACTTTCCCTGAGAATATTCCTTTTCCTCCATCTCTCACACTCAGCATACCAAAATCCCAAAGATATTTTCCTCATTATCCTGTGCCACTTTTTTTTCTTTTGGCTGCACTGGGTCTTCATTGTAGTGCATGAACCTCTTTTCTTGCAGTGCACAGGCTCTAAATGTGTGGGCTCAGTAGTTGTGGTGTACAGGCTTCTCTAGTTGCAACATACAGGCTGTTGCCTGGCAGCATATCTTAGTTCCCCAACCAGGCCTCAAACCTGGGTCCCCTGAATTAGAAAGTGGATTCTTACCCACTGGACCACCAGGGACATTCTTTTCTGTGCCACTTTTAAACTATTACTTTTTTCCCCTCATATAATCTTTCTTCCTGTGATGCAGTGTATTTTGATGCCTTCTGGCTATTCTCCTTTCTCTTCCTTTCGTTGACATTTACAGATCTCCTGGCTTCTCCACTTCATCCTGAGGACTTTGAAACTTTTTCATGTTTTCCCTCTCTGCCCAATCCCTGCTGTCATCTTGGTGGTATTGGTTTCTTTATGGGTGATCTAGCACCATAGATGCTTTCAGGTGTCTGAAAGAATTTATCTTTCAGATTACTTCTTGGACTCAAAAAAAAAAATCTGTATCATCCATTTCTGGGTCATCATGTCACCATCCAGAATTGTACTATGAAATTGTAAACTCCCTTGTCATGATCTCTGGTCACAAACCTTATTCCTCCAGTTTTCTTCATAGTTGACTTCTAGTATACCTGCTTTCTTATCCTAGGAAGATTTACAAACTCTCTGTTCTCCTTTTTCTCCAATATGTCAATCCCTTGTGACTTTACTTCCTTTCCCCCGATCTGTACCCAAGATCATGAGCATCTTCAACACCTCCCTTTTTTTCCCCTCTTTGATCTCCCAATAAATCTCAATCTTGAATTAATCAAGCCATCTACCCTTCTCTGTTTCTAATCTCAGAATGCCAAGTACTTTTTGGAGATCACAAATTCAGAGATTCCAACTTCTTTTGGGTTTCCAGTGCCTCTTGGATAATTTTTTAATTTATTTATGGTCAGTTTAATTCTTAATTCTTTTTATTAGCTATTCCCAAATTCACCACCCCCAGGCCTTCTACCACATCTCACTCCCTTCTCCCCCAGGGCTCTATTATTGTACCTCTTTTCCCATCTTTATAGTATCATGTTTTTACTGACCTTACTGCCTACTTACTAATGAACTCCAAATCCACGTATCCAGGAACGCTTTTTATCTCCCTCCCCTTTCATGACCAAGGCTAAATATATCCTATAAAAACTATCTATAGCTGTGTCACAGCATCTCAAAGAGCTTCCTCGATTCATTACTGCATCATCTACCCTCCATTCTAAGTTCATTTCCTCTTATCTGATATCCCCGGTTTCCATCCTTTTGTCTGGGACTTGGATTTGCCATTCAGTCTTATTCAACTGGATGTTTGACTTCCAATTTCAGAGTAATTCATGAATAATACCTCTCAGATCATGCTGTACTGCGGCTCCAAACCAGCCCTGCCCCAGTCCCATACCCAGCTAGGTCCAGTGTTCTCAAACATTACTTGTCTGGAACAGGAGATTAGAAACTAGCTCAGATCTCTTACCTGAGCTTCAAAACTATACATACCTGCTTTTGTTACTACCTGTATGCCCTTCAGGTATCCCCAGGTCAATTTGTCAAAAACATTTTCAAACCATGCCCTGAATTTAATATTAATTTTGTCACTACTTCATGACTTCTCTTATGAATTACTGTGTGGCCTACTAACTGGTCTCCCAGCCTCCTGTCTTGCTACTTCCAATATATTCTTCATGGTGCTACCAGAGGACTATCTGATCATATGACTCTTGGCAGAAAATTGCTGTGGTTCCCTATTGCATATAATATGATAATGCAGGATCTGCCTCATATCTACCTCTCCAACTTCTCTCTCATCACTCACCAGCTTCTAGTCTCAAAGAATGTACTAGTACAAGAGCCCAGTTCTAGAAAAGCTTCAGAGGATGCTATATAATGAGTTATCTTAAATTACTGAACCCACAAACTTATCAGAACTCGCAATTCTGTGGTTGGCCAGGTCTAGAACTTGGCTTTGGATCTGACCATACTCTCTCACTATCATGACAAAAAACTCTCTAGATGGGACATAGAAAAGAGCCAGTATAGCCCACTGCAGACTACTGTTTCCCCAACTTAGCACCAAGCAGGACAATTGTGTCTGTAGTTGACACATTGGAGCCCAGCCCAGTTCTGGTGTAATAGCACCACAACTACGAAAAACTGGTTATATATCCTTGAGAGTTCTGGTATGGCCTGGTGAAGTCTGTTAACAACACTGCACTCCAGGGTAGGCATAAGAGAGTCTTGGGACCAAACTGAGCCAGAAAAGAATGTTTACCCAAGGTGGCTACCAGCAGCCTACCTGAAATGAATGACAGTCAACATTTAAAGGAGCCAAGCCCATAGCCAGGAAAATGGTAGTGAATATTAGGTCTAAAGATTGAGGCAAGATCAATAACCTTGAGGACTAGAGGCAGGAAGGAATCAGGGGTGCTGATGGGTCAAATAAAATGGTTCAAAATTAAGTCTGTGAATAAGAAGTCTATACTGAAGCCTCCTTGCTATACATCCTTGGCTCTATCTTGTAATATCCCTCTCTAGCCCTCTTGTGGGCTAAAATAGGAATAGTGCAACACAAGGGTATCATTGTACCTTACTCCTTCCCTCCCCAGCTCCCCAAATCAGGTAGAGGACAGCTAGAGACAGGACTTAACCATTTACTCATAGGGAACAGTTACCCTCTTGTATCCTCAGGTTTGATTTGTCATGGATTTGGGACTTGGAAGAATAGAGCCTGAAGATGCCCATTGATCATTTAGGACAGCTGGAGTTGAAAGGGGGCAAGAAGGGTCTGCCAGGAAGTGCTCAGCTTCTCTCCTGTGTGATGGATCTTTTCTGAGTGAATGGATGGTCCAGGTCAGAGTACAAAGGCCTCAGAAACCAGCATAGGATCTCTCTCACTTATCTTGCTTTTCTTTTCCCATCCTCCTGAGAGTTCTCATCACATTCCAGAAATTGCCCCTAAATCAGTTGACCTTCTATAAAGTATCAAGCTGCTGTTGAGAAGTTCATTCTGGCTTATGTGTTCCAGAAAAGAGAAAAGGTTGACTTCTCCTACAACAAACTGGCCGATCCTAAGTTTTCATTTTATGACAAGACTTTGGTCGAAGCGGTGAAAAGGGGAGATCGCTGGGTACATTTGTTTTTCCTGTCACTCTCACTGTGTCATACCGTGATATCAGAAGAGAAAGTAGAAGGTGAGTAATCATGAGGCCGCATTGAGAATATGTCGAGTCTAGGCTGATTTGGGGGTGGGGGTTGATATCGTTTGTAATGGCTTAATCTAAGAAAGAACTTTTTAATAGGGAGAGTTGTCCAGCAATGGGATGGATAGTCAAGATAAGTAGTGAGCTCCTAGTCCCTGGATATATTCAAGTAGAAAACAACCTCTTGATCTTAAAGAAGATTCAGTCATTGGATAGGGGTCAAACTTGGTGCTATCTAGGGAACTTGAGATTCTCTAATGTTCTGTCACAGAGTTTGTCTAATTTATTGCCAAGATCAACCCCACTACCTCTGACAAGACTTCCTAAAGGATGAGTTGTCATCCTCTTGTTGCTTCACAATTTAAAGGTATCCCCATATACCCTAATTTCTTCAGTCACCAAATACAACAATGTCATCCATGAATTTATTGAAATCTTTTTTAGAAATAATGAGAAATTACTGATTTTAAATTAAAAAGACTTTTTTCCTTAACAAACAAGAATTTAGGCAGCAAAGTAAATCACATCTTTTAAAGTCAATATAATTGACTTAATAGAATACTACCATGAGTAATACCTTATATTTTTACATCACTTTATAATTTTACAAGTTGCTTTCATTTATTTTACCTCCCGCAGTCTTCATGACGGCCCTCTGCAGAATAAGAAGAATGACCCTTGTTTTATAGTGAAGTAAGCTGAAGCTAAAAGAAATTAAGTGACTTGACTAAAGTCCTATAGCTAAGAAAGGCAAAAATGGGATAAGAACCCAAATCTCGTGTCATCTGGTCCCATAAGCTCCCACCCCACCAAGGCCTCTCCAGATCTGACATTCCAGTAAATTGCTATGACTTGAAGCATATTTGGACTTACCTTTGTTTACTTCCTTGAGTGACAAAGTAGGAAACACACAAGAAAATAGTCTTATTATCCCATGGACACATTGTATGTCTGACCTAAAATTATACTGCTTCATCTACATCATTCCCAAATATAATATTCTGGTGGTGCATAATTGTTTTTCAAAATTAAATTGGCCTTCAAAAGAGAAATAATCCAAAATATAGCTCAGGTTATGGGGGTATCCTAAAAGAAGAGTTCCAGAAATGTCTTGAGTAATAACAGGTTGAAAGATTGATTCAACAGAGTAAGTCATTTAGCTTCCCAGGATGAGAGTTTCAAAGGCAACAATACTCATTAATATATATTTTTTAATTGTTTACTAAACCATCAATCTGTAGCAGTGTTCATCAAAGTGTAGCCAGTCTTATGCAGGAGCACTTTACGTAGACCTATCTGCATGAGACTCACTCAGGAGATTTGTTAAAATTCAATTTCCTGGGCTATCCTCCCAGGTTTTGTGATTCTGGATTCCGTAGTTTGGGTCGGACCCAGGAGCCTTCATTTTTAACAACCTCCTGAGCCACCTTTACCCTCTAAAGTTGGAAAGTAGCTACCTATGTTTTGTTTGTGTACATGTACTGTGTACCTCTGTAATACTAACTCAGGTCTGTGAAATGAGGTGAAAATATTAGAAAGAAAAAAGAAACTGACCATGTTCTGTGCAACCTGGCCTTTTAGGGCCAGACCTATGAGGAAATTTTGAAGAAAGATGCCCCTCCTGGGCTCCATCTTTATGTCAGCCACTTGGAAGACAGTCTAACTTCTGGGCGGACTTCATCCGCGCATCTCTATGGGCTCTGGCTGCCCTCTTCTCTCCTGCCAGGTGAGCTGGTTTACCAGGCTCAATCCCCAGATGAAGGTGCCCTGGTCACTGCTGCCAGGAACTTTGGCTTTGTGTTCCGTTCCCGCACGTCTGAGACAATCATGGTAGTCGAAATGGGGAAAGCGAGAATCTACCAACTGCTGGCTATCTTGGACTTCAGCAATGTGCGCAAGAGGATGTCAGTTATAGGTGGGTGCCCCTCCTTGTCAGTCCTCTCCCCTTCTTTGTCTTTCATATACATTCATACATTCATTTTTCTCTTCTGTCTGCACACAAATATTTTCTCTCACCCATATGCCATTTCCAAGGCACTCTTGCCACAAATATAGACACAGCCATTCCCACTTTCTCTCTCATAATTCTTTATATTTCCTTCTATACACATATATAAGCTTAACAACCACATGCTAAGCCCCTTATTTATTGATCCTGGATAGTGACTTGTCAGAACTTTCAAAGCCAAGATAAGAATGGAGAATAAACTCATAAAGCCTGAACTTGGAATGAGAAATGGGGGTGGACATTATGGGGGAAATTCATACTATCTTGCTCTTAGTTTGGGCCTCAGACTGAAGAAGAAGGTCATTTTTATTCCTTGGTCTTCACTAGGTATGGGCCTTGGTCTGGAACTTGGACTTGAGAAGCTAAATGTGATTCTGTATCAGTCTTCCATAGGTGATGTTGAACCCATGGAAAAACTGGTTCCAAAAGATCTCTCACATCTCACCAGCCCTCATCATTCACCCTGTGTGACCACTCATTGAGTGCTTAGCCTCACGTGGTATCAGAAACAAACGTCATGGGAACAGCCTTCTGCCATCCCTCAGTGGCTCTGACATGTTCTTGTGACAATGGACCCATGTGGTTACTTTGCTTACTTTGCTTATTTTCAGTGAGGACACCTGAAAATCGCATACTGCTATTCTGCAAGGGTGCAGACACGATCATCTGTGAGCTCCTTCACCCATCCTATAGATCCCTCAAAGACATAACCATGGACCATTTAGATGTAAGTGTTCAGGTTGCGGGGCAGGAGAGCCACAGATGGCTCTGTGTATCTGGATGTGTATCCGCATACGTGTCCCCATGTCAGTGTGTTTCAGTATGAGGTAGATTGGTGTCTGTGTCTCTCTAATTGATAGAAGAGTAAAAACTACATCCTTCTGTGGGATTCTAGTTGACCACGTTGCCAGCTTCTGCAGTGAGGAGTTGAATGGGCCAGGATCCCAGGGGACATGATGAGAATGTGTTGTAGGAACATTTACTACAATCAAGACAGTTCACTCTGTGATTCCTGGCCCAGTCATGACAGGAACAGACTGCTTTTAGGTATGGAGCAGAAATCACCAGGCCTGGACTGTTTAGGTGACTGTGTGACACCATCTTCTGTTATTTATAGGGTTAGAATCCCCACGGATGTCTACCTGCTGCACTCCACTTCCACCTTCTGGGATTTGAGATGTAACAGAGAGAATGGCTCCAGTTTGCTAACATTAGAAAGGAAAACCATATTCATGCTCTCTGAGGTTTCTACCCCTAAACCTGGATATATCAAGGGTTGGAGGGATGGGACAGGGGATGTGATGGGGGAAAAGGCAGATCAGAGAAGTATTTTAAGGAAGAAATAGTTTGGAGGAAATGCTATTTTATTAGGACATTTTGGTGTGGCCCTACATTAACACATAGTCGGAAATCAGAGAACAAATGGCCAATAGGCACATGAAAAGATGTTCAATGTCATAGCCATCAGGGGAAAGCAAATCAAATCACAAGATGCTACTTCACATCACTAAGGTAACTAAAATCAAACAGATGATCAGACAATAATGAGTACTGCCAAGGATATAGAGAAATTGTACCCTGCACACATTGCTGACGAGAATGTAAAATGGTACAGCCATTTTGGAAAACAGTCTGGCAATGGCAGCTCCTGAAAAAGTTAAGCACCGAGTTGTCATATGACGCAGCAGTTCCACGCCTAGGTGTATTCCTAAGGGAAATGAAAACTTACATTCACACAAAAACGTGTACACTAATGCTTATATCAGCATTATTCATACAGAAACCACCCAGATCCCCATCAGTGGATGAATGAGTAAATAAAATGTGATAAATCTGTACAGTGAATGCTATCCAGTCACAGAAGGGAATGACATACTTAATACATGCTACAATGTGTAGCATGATAAACCTTGAAGACATTATGCTAAGTGAAAGAAGCCAGGCACAAAGGGCCAGTATTGTATGATTTCATTTATATGAAATGTACAGAATAGGCAAATCTGCAGAAGAGAAAGTAGATTAGTGGTTACCAGGGGCTATAGGAAAAGGGAATGGGAATGACTGCTAATAGGTAACGGGGTTTCATCATCTCAGAGATGACGAAAATGTTTGGGATTAAGATAGTAGTGATGATTGCACAACTTTATCAGTATATATACATATAGATACATAGAAAGTGAAAGTTGCTGAGTCGTGTTCAATTCTTTGTAATCCTATGGACTATACAGTCCATGGAATTCTCCAGGCCAGAATACTGGAGTAGGTAGCCAACATTCTCTTCTCCAGGGGATTTTCCCTACTCAGGGATCGACCCAGGTCTCCCACATTGCAGGTGTTTACATATATATACATATACATTATATTATACATAATTGTGTACTTAATTGTATACCTATATATTACACTTAATTGTGTACTTTAATAGGGTGATTTTTATGGTACATAACATTGTATCTCCAGTTTTTGAAAAAAATCACTGATGTGTCCCTCATAGGACAACTCTCATACTGCTTTCCTGAGGTCACAGTTTTGTTTCTTCAGTGTGTGTGTGTGTGTGTGTGTGTGTGTGTGTGTGTTATAGGCTGTGTGTGTGTGTGTGTGTGTTATAGGCTACTCTGAAAACCTCCCTTATCTTTTAACCGTCCAGAACACATGAATTTGGGTATCTTCTCAGCATTTCCACAGACTAGATTCAAAGGGGAATCATAAAACCATTTCAGATCTTTTGACCTGCAACCAACCTTAACAGATGCCCATAGTGGAGCCTGACTATATTAGTCTATTAACCACTGAGAATATTCTGTAAGAGTCAAGTTCCAGAAACCCATTCATGCAGAAGCACAGCTCCAAGCCCTCTAAGACAGGAATCCAGCAAACAGATCACACAAAAACAAGCAGCAGTCAGGACCCCAGGACCCCAATTTGCCCCCCACAAGGGAAAAGAAAAACATACAAGTAAGAGATATGTAGGAAATAATGTTAAGGACAGACTGCTAAAGTATTTGTTGAACAGATTAAGAATCTGTCAATGTATTGTTAAGCTTGCCAAGTCCTCTTATCAGTACGCCATGCAAGATCAATTTCTGCCATATCTCTTCCTTCTTTTTTTAAATGGCTGATGTATATTTTTAATTCCTGAATATATATGTGCATATATGTATGTATATTATTGAGGTAAAATTGGTATGTAATATTAAATAAGTTTTAGGTGTATGCCATTATAATTTGATACTTGCATATACTTCAAAGTGATCACCACTTTGTCTTATCACCCATCCCCATCAGTTGACCCCCTTTCACCCCCCAACCCCTTTCCCCTCTGCTGCTGCTGCTGCTAAGTCGCTTCAGTCGTGTCCGACTCTGTGCGACCCCATAGACAGCAGCCCACCAGGCTTCCCCATCCCTGGGACTCTCCAGGCAAGAACACTGGAGTGGGTTGCCATTTCCTTCTCCAATGCAGGAAAGTGAAAAGTGAAAGTGAAGTCGCTCAGTCGTGTCTGACTTTTAGCGACCCCATGTACTACAGCCTATCTGGCTACTCCGTCCATGGGATTTTCCAGGCAAGAGTACTGGAGTCGGGTGCCATTGCCTTCTCCGTCTTTTCCCTCTAGTAACCCCCAATCTGTTCTCTTTATCTATGAGTTTGTTTTTGTTTTGTTTGTTCATTTGTTTGTTTTTTAGATTCCACATATGAGTGAAATCATATGGTGTCTGGTCTTTCTTTATCTGATTTATTTCAAACAACATAATACTGTGAAGGTCCATCCATTTGTCACAGATAGCAAGATTTCTACTTTTTATGAGTGTGAAGTGTTCCATTCATCAGTGGACACTTAGGCTGTTTCCATGTCTTGACTGTTGGAAATATTGCTGCAGTGAACATAAGGGTGCATGTATCTTTCTGAATTAGTGATTCCACTTTATTTGGATAAATATAAATACCCAGAATTGGAATAGCTGGATCTGGATCATATGGTAATTCTATTTTAAATTATCAAGAAGACAAGAAATAACAAGGGTTGGTGAGGATGTGGAGAAAAGGGAACCTTCATACACTGTTGGTGGGAATATAAACTGGTGCAACCATTAGGGAAACCAGTATGAAGATTTTTCCTTTGTAAGAAGTCTCTTGAGAGCATCTCTCAGCCTTCTTTTTTATAGCTTCACCTGTCAACAGTAAAGAGATTTAAGAGAGGATTCTTGGACTTCCCTGGTGGTCCAGTGGTTAAGACTCTGCAATCTCAGTGCAGGGGACCAGGTCAGGGAACTAGATCTCACATGCTGCAACTAAGACTAGGCGCAGCCAAATAAGTTAATTTTTTAAAAAGAGATAGGATTCTCTACAGATATTCCTGGATGTTATTTTTACCTGACAGCTAACGTGAAGTACTCAGGAGTTATACAGAGAACTAATAACAAAATATCAAGGTGATAAATTCTGTTTCTCTTTGGTCTTATGATGCCAAAGTGAATTATTTTAAAGCTCACTATTACCAGTGATTGTGTAGAATTGTTATTCATTTGCAGTTCTCAACACACAAAGTCTGCTTCTAACTCACTTTCAGTTAGATATGGATTGTGCCCCAAACTACCCACACTGTCACCCTGCTTTCCTTGTAACCAAGAGTATACTTCTGCAAGATAATTAGTTGTGGTTAGTTAGGATACATTAGGAAAAGGCAATGGCAACCCGCTCCAGTACTCTTGCCTGGAAGATTCCATGGACGGAGGTGCCTGGTAGGCTACAGTCCATGGGGTCTCGAAGAGTGGGACATGACTGAGCGACTTCACTTTCTCTTTTCACTTTCATGCATTGGAGAAGGCAATGGCAACCCATTCCAGTGTTCTTGCCTGGAGAATCCCAGGGACGGAGGAGCCTGGTGGGCTGCCGTCTTATGGGATCGCACAGAGTCGGACACGACTGACGTGACTTAGCAGCAGCAGCAGGATACATTGGTGGCCAAAGAGCAAAAGGTACTAACTTACCCAGAGAGCATTTCAGCAGTGACCTCATTAGCACTCTTGGCTGTGACTAAATCAGCTGAGCCAACCAGCTATAGGTGGTGGTGATGGTTTAGTTGCTAAGTCATGTCTGACTCTTTGCAACCCCATGGACTATAGCCTACCAGGCTCCTCTCTGTCCATGGGATTTCCCAGGCAAGAGTGGGAGTGGGTTGCCATTTCCTTCTCCAGGGCATCTTCCCAAACCAGGGGATGAACTCGTGTCTCCTGTTTGGGCAGGTGGATTTTTTACCACTGAGCCACCTGGGAAACCAACCAGCTGTAGACAAACACACAAATTTGCTATTTACACACAAATTTGCTATTTAAGATGCCCACTGAATACTTGATGAAGGAAGGCAGGGAGAAACGAAAATAAATGAATGTATGCTTGTAAAAAAAAAAAAAAAACCAGTAACACCCTTATTTTTTATAAAAATTCCTTTTTACTTTATCACTCCCTTCTTTCTCATAAACATCATTATCTTCTGTGTGGAGGGTGAATTACTATCCCAATTTTAGAAGAAATCTGAAGGCTTCATTCTTTACCACGGTCACAGCAAACTGCCTAACCATAGGTAGAAGTTAGAATCTTCTGTCTCTCGGAAGTATTCTCAGACTTTATACACAGCTGTGCTGGCCTTATCTTTAGGACATCTGACTGAGAAAACAGGTGTTTTCTGGTTAGGTAGTAGCCCTGTGATACTAGGCAATAAACCCTCTCTTGTGGGCAGAGGGAGCCTGTGGGGCTAGTCTGTCATTCTTGATTCAGCCCTAACTCAGCCCAAGTCCACTCAGTGCACACACATGTCTTCCAGGATTTTGCCAGTGATGGCCTTCGCACCCTCATGGTGGCCTACCGAGAACTGGACAGTGCATTCTTCCAGGACTGGAGCAAGAAGCACAGTGAAGCCTGCTTGTCTTTGGAGGATCGGGAAAATAAAATATCAATTGTCTACGAAGAGATTGAAAGAGACCTGATGGTTAGTGTGCGAAAATCAGGGACAGATTAGGGCCAGGGGAGCAGTTGGGAGACTGAACAAGGACTCTGAGAATGGCTTCCAGCAAGTCATAGGTTCAGGCTGTCTCTGGATATAGAATCCAAGCTGACTCAGGATATTGTGCATCTTTGAAATCCATAAATAATGAAAAATGCATTGGTTGTAAATTTCATCTTTCTGGCAGTGTTTCTTATCCCAAAGATGTCCACGGAAGCTAAGTAATCTGGAAGAAATCAAGGTCTGAATGATGTACAAAAAGTATTTGCTATTTACGATGCCCACTGAATACTTGATGAAGGAAGGCAGGGAGAAATGAAAATAAATGATGGAATTAATTGATGGAATAATCAAGACAATAGTATTCACTCTTTCATTCAACAATATTTTATTAAGTGCTTTGCCAGGTACTGTTTTAAGCCCTGAGCATGTAGTAGTAGACAAAACAGACCAAAAAATAATATATATACATAGTATGTTAGGTGTGATGGTTCTGTGGAAGAAAATAAAGCCAGGAAGAAGGGTTGGGAGTATCAGCACATTGCATGTGTGTGTGTGTGTTATAGAAGACAGAGCATAACTGCTATTTTAAATAAGGCACTTGGTCTTCACTATGAAAAAGACATCTGAGCAGAGATCTGAAGAAGGTGCAAGCCAAGCAGATCTCTGGGGAGTCAATTTTCCAGAAAGAAGGAATAGTAAAAGCGAGGACCCTGAAACAGGAGCAGACCTAATTTGTTAGTTGAAGAGCAAGGCAGCTGATGTGACTGATACAGTGTAAGCAAGGAGAGAATAAAAGGACATGAAACAGAGAAGCAGTAACAGGTCTTGACAGGCTGGTATAAAGACTTATAGTGAGACATGGAAAACCACTGAAGAGCTCAACCAGAGGAGGCATGTGATAGCTTTTACAATGGTTAGTCTGACTGCCATGTGGGGATTATGCTGTAAAGGAGCAAGTGCAGACACAGGGAGACCAAGTAGAAAGGAACTGCAGTAGTACCAGAGAGAAATGATAATGGCTTGGATCAGATAGAAGTAGTGGAAGTGGTGAGAAATGATCAAATTATGTACATTTTTAAACAGTAGAGCCAACAGAATTTGCTGGTGGATTATAGAATATGATAAAAGAAGTTAAGGATGACCCCAAATTTTTTGACCGAATTGATACAGGCTCTGCTATAAAAAGAGAAATTGCTGTGGTCTAGTGGTTAAGAATTCACCCGCCAATGCAGGAGACATGGGTTCAATCCCTGATCTGGGAAGATCCCGCACTCCATGGAGCAACTAAGCTCCTGTGCCACAACTACTGAGCCTGTGCTCTAGAGCCACAACTATTGAGCCCATGTGTTACAACTACTGAAGCCTGCCTGCCCTAGAGGCCATACTCCTCAACAAGAGAAGCTACCACAGTGAGAAGCCTGCACACCACAACTAGAAAAAAGCCCAGACAGCAATGAAGACCCAGCACAGCCAAAAATAAATAAATAAAATTATTTTAGTAAAAATAAGAGAAATTGCTGATACCAAATGGGAAAATTTAGAGATGCCAAAGGTCACAAATCTCCTTCCATGGTTAGCTCTGTAGTTAGTGTTTCTAGTCTGTCCTTTTAGAGGCCCAGCAGCAATCAGTCAGTCGTTTGTCCATCTGTCAGTTCCTCAGACTCAGTGTTGGTGCCCATCCCTGTGATCAGTAGGATATCATTGAGAAGAAGGCATGGTGTGGACCAACATGCTTTTGATCTAGTGTGGGAAAGGTCTTGAAAACCTCAGAAGCCCTCAGTAGATACAAACAAATGAAGTTCATCCAAACTCTTTTAGAGCTGAAAAACTAGAGTTGGATTTGGGAGTCCCTTGTCTGAGACATACCACTTTTGGAGACCAAAGCCAGGAAACGTGCTCTGAAAGCAAGAGAGAAGGAAAAGTGTGCTGAGAAACAGAGGGTTTAGAAGTAGCACAAAGCTTCATGTACGACTTAGTCAGTCTTTTCCCTCTTTGATTCCTTATATTCTGTTTCTAAATTTGATGTCAGTGTGTAATTGAAGAAATGTGTCTGTTGAAGGGCAGAAGGCCATGAGTTTTATGCCATTGAGGCCCTCGTGCCAGGACAGAGCCAGCTTACTAAAGAGGATACTAAGGTGCCAGTCAAGTTGTTGGATACCACTAAATGCTGGGAAAGATTAAAGGCAGGAGGAGAAGGGGGTGACAGAGGATGATGGTTGGATGGCATTGACTCAATGGATATGAGTTGAGCAAACTGTGGGAGATAGTGAGGGACAGGGAAGCCTGGCATGCTGCAGTCTATGGGGTCACAAAGAGTCAGGTATGACTGAGCGACTGATCAACAACAAAATGCCATGAGTCTCTTCCTTTTCCTCTCTCACTGATATCTCTGTTCGAAGCTGTTAGGGGCCACAGCCATAGAAGACAAGCTGCAGGATGGAGTACCTGAGACGATCCTCACCCTGAACAAAGCCAAGATTAAAATTTGGGTTTTAACTGGAGATAAGCAAGGTAAGGGGAGCTCCTTGCCTGACCAATGCTACAGCCTAGATATATCTCAGTCCCTCATAAAATCTAGCATAGAAATGGGCACAGTACTGTTCAAGGAAGTATATCCAGATTGCCTGGAGAAGTGAGTACAGACTGGAATTGCTTTACGTAATAAGGAAAGCTTCCTAGAGGAAGCTAAGCCAGAATGATCCTAGTTATTGATCGATAACTTACAAGTCTGTCCTGTGGATGTTTGAAGATAGTCTCTGCTGACTCATGAAAAACACGTTCGAATGCATCCATGGCAGATGTGGACACAGGGGTCTGCAGCCCATGTGTCTGCACCTTATGCCTGCGCACTGTAAAGACCCTGTCCCAGCCAAAGGCGACCTGTGTTCCCCCTTGGCCTGCAGAGACCGCTGTGAACATTGCCTATGCCTGTAACATATTCGAGGATGAGATGGATGAGATATTTATCGTGGAAGGCAACAATGATGAGACTGTTGGAGGAGAACTCAGGTATGAGGGAAGAAGTGCCACAGCCTGTCACTGGAACCAAGATTTCCCACCCATCTCTTCCCCCAGTATGGCTCCCACATTACCAGAAGGGACAGAGAAGAAGTGGGGGAGGGCAAAACAAAAGTCCTAAAATATCTGAGAGAATTTTGTGAAGAGGCATTAGAGCTCAAGGAGTGTGTGGAAGTGGAGAAGTGTCATGTGTAGATCACACGCAAGGCGGGGGCGGGTCTCAGGAGGTGGTTGCGTCTGAGGCCCTGGAAGGTACTCTGCAGAGGCTCTGCATCCATCTGGCCCATTTTCACTTTGGGACACCTTTTCCTTCCTAAGCTCTAGGGCTTCTGGTCAGACATTAATCATCACTCTTGGCTTACAGGTCAGCAAGGGAAAAGATGAAACCCGACTCTCTACTGGAATCAGACCCTGTAAACAGTTACCTCGCCACAAAGCCCCAACCACCCTTCAAAATACCTGAGGAGGTGCCCAATGGCAGCTATGGCTTAATCATCAATGGCTACAGTCTGGTGGGCAACACAGATCTAAAACTCTGTTCTCTTCTTCCAAGAAACTCTTTTCTTAGGTCCAACCCACTTCAGGGAAATTTCAAGATCCTTTTGCTATTCCTTGAGTTACCCTAGTCCCCGTCCCTGTCAGACATCTTTCGCCTGGCCTTCTCTAGGCAGGAGTAATGAGGAAAGAGAAGCCAAGGGCTTATTCCTTCCTTCTCCAAATTCTTCACTGCTGATGTGGCCCATTACTTGAGGAAGGGGGGAAGTGAGCAGAACCAGGTCCTCCAAAAGGTCTCTGGGCCTTTTAACCCAGTCAACCAATTTGACCCAGTGAGAGACTCTCATGGTTTCCCACTGGAAGCTGGGTCAGGATGCCTAGAACTGACTTGGGGGCTTGGCTTCACTGGGAATGGAGCATCTTGGGAGCAGCTCTGCCTGAGAGGGGAGAACGGAGGGGAAAGAGAGGGCCAAGGAAGGTTCTGTCCCAAGAGCTTTTGGGGCAGCCTGGAATGTGGATGTGTCCTGGTGCTGCAGGCCCACGCTCTAGAAGGAAACCTGGAGTTGGAACTGCTGCGGACAGCGTGCATGTGCAAGGGGGTGATCTGCTGCCGGATGACGCCCCTCCAGAAGGCCCAGGTGGTAGAACTGGTGAAGAAGTACAAGAAGGCGGTGACACTGGCCATCGGGGATGGGGCCAATGACGTCAGCATGATCAGAGGCATGTGAGGGGTCGGGGGCAGTAGTGCCTAGCCGTGGGCTCGCCCTTTCCTTCTTCCATGGGCAAAACTGATGTGTGTGGCACTGTGCTGCTGGCTCATTCTCCTGCATATGTCCTGTATGTATTGTGCGTTTATACTGTTTTGCAACTTCATTCATGTTCCTCGGCACCTGAGTACCCACTTATTTATACATCATTACATACAGTCATGCACACACATTCAGATTCATGCATGTAACACTCACGTACTCAGATACCCATGGCTCCAACAAGAACACAAGCACATACTCAGAGAACAAGCTGTGCAACCACAACACCCATCTTGTTGAGATGGCATCAAAGCCCACAGAAAGGACCCTGGGGCCGGAGTCATGGTTGGTTCCTTTCTTGAAGGCTGTAGAGTTGAACAATGTTAGGCAGACAACAGGGCTGCCCAACCAGGGAATTAGCTATGCAGCCTGATGCAGGGATCTTTTCCTCTCTGAGGTGTTATTCCCAAGAGCTTTCCCTGACTCCCCTGGCTGGAGAAGAATAGCAAACTTACTGATGCTTCAGAGTAATAGAAGCAAATGGCTGAAACTGGTGTTAATTTCAGCTGAACGCTGTTAGCCTCCAGCAGCTTATAGTTCTGTGAGCTATGATCACATCTAGGGGTCCTCTAGCCCAACCTCTCCCATACTGAAGACACTAGCATATATGCCAGCCTCAGTTTCAACACTAGGAAGTGTTCTTGCTCTCTTTCTCCAGTTTCTAGAACTTCTTTGACTTTTAGGGCCTCAGAGGTTTTAGTTATTCTGTTAAGCAGTGTAATCGGTATGTACCAGAAGATCAAAGAATTTAATCTATACTACCACAGGCCAATTAAAACTTTTAGAAATTTAAGTCTTGTCTTCCATCAAGCATAAAAGTGAAAGTGTTAGCTGCTCGACATGTCTGACTCTATGCAACCCCATGACCTGTAGCCTGCTAGGCTCCTCTGTCCATGGAATTCTCCAAGCGAGACTACTGGAGTGCATAGCCATTCCCTTCTCCAGGGAATCTTCCCGACCCAGGGATTGAACCCGAGTCTCCCTTGCTTTATCCAGAAAAAGACACCTTAAGCTTCCTGAAGAACTCATTTCTTACTAACAAAGTATGTACATCACTGTTGTCCCAACAGTTGGAGTTTAGCTCCTTAGATAAACTTAGATAAATAAATAATGTGTTAGGTTGATATCCATCCTGAATCTGTTATCAAGAGATAACAAGAAATTTTTTTACCTGAGCATCTGGGCAGTAGGGGAGAGCCCAGATGGCTATAGTAAGTACTAAGACCATCAAGGACAGACTTCTACAATAATGCTAGCCATACCCGGTAATCTCGGGGGGCAGCATCCAAAACAAAGCGTGAATGAAGGGGCTGTTTTCTGTCTTGTGGGGGAAGGGAAATCCACTAAGGAGAAAAGACTCCATTAAGTAAATGGCACTTCAGCTGGGCCTACCAGTGTTTTTCAGGTGTAAAATAAGAGGTACATGAAACGCGATCTCAGCCTTAATCGTATACTTCCCAGGCTGGGAGCCCAGAGAGAAAGCTCTTTGGCTGAAAATTTCCTGGGGTTCCTTTGCAGCTGCCCACATTGGAGTCGGCATCAGTGGCCAGGAGGGGATGCAGGCCATGCTCAGCAGCGACTATGCCTTCTCCCAGTTCCGCTATCTTCAGCGTCTGCTCTTTGTTCATGGCCGCTGGTCCTATAATCGCATGTGCAAGTTTCTAAGCTACTTCTTTTACAAAAACTTTTCCTTCACCCTGGTGCACGTCTGGTATGCCTTCTACAGCGGGTTCTCTGCACAGGTAAGTGCTCAAGCGGCATTCTCCACTCTGGTCAAGTGGGTCTTCTCTAATCTTCCTCCACTTCAGCCAGTTCAGACCCTTTTTCACCTCTAGAGACCTGTGTATGACGTGGCACCATCCATCCTTTATACTCCTCACCCATGATGATCCCATCTCCTAACCCTGCACTTAGACTTCTAAACTCTGTCCTGGCTCTAACTCAGCCTTGACTTCTACCCACAGAACTCTCCCAGAAGATATTTTCATCTTTCCCATGACATAGAGACCTAGAATTTCCAAACATATGTAATGGAGGTGGGGGTGGTGGGGGTGAGATTCCTGGATCTGAGAGTTTTTTAGGATCCAGAGTAATCTTTATGGAACAGGCTAAACTGAACTGACACTTGGAAACACAGGTTCTCTTTACTTCTCCTTCCTCACCCAGACATACCACCCTGCCAAAAACTGTTGTTGCTCTAATGAGTATGAAATCTCCACAGAAGTGGGGAGAAGTGATCCTTGGATGTTGATGTTCTATGAGAATTCCCTTTTTCCTATAAGAAGTTTCTCAGGATTCCCAAAGAGAAAACAACCTCCGGAACGATCATCTTGGGAGATCCCTACTACCTTTGTGACCTTGCTATGCTATGACCTTAGGCTCCAGGAAAACAGACCAGTCAGCAGACAATAGCGGGCTTGTCTGCCCCTAGTGTCTAGTAACACCAGTCTGGCTTGTGGGAGGTGTATGTATATATACATGTTACTGCTGACCTCTTGTGGCTAGGAAAGAAAGTAGCCTACTGTAGGCTCATGGGTCTGTTCTGCTTGCCAGTGTTAGAAGGTGTCCAGGGTTATAGGAACTACTGAATGCCATAAAGCAGATAAAGAACACAGAGGCTTACATGCCTGGGAGTGCAGGGGTACACTCAGCATTCCCTAGCAGCCACTCTGGGTCCTTTCCATGCAGAGAGGAGCAGTACAGGTCATGGTAGAGTTGGTCTAAATCAGCCTCATCAGATTGGCCACAAACAAGTGTAATGTGGCCTTGCCCCAGCCTAGGACCCAGGGACCAAACAGAGTCTGCAGTCAGCTTTCTTGGTCAGATTTCAGAAATCCAAACCATGTTCTAGGTTATCACGGTGATGGGTAGGTGGAGGGCAGAAGGGGTCCTCTTAAAGCTGGGAGGTAGAGCCGAGACTTTGGAAAAGAGAAATCTCCTAAGAAATCTCCTTGGTGTTCTTCCAGACAGTTTATGATACCTGGTTTATCACTTTCTACAACCTGGTCTACACCTCCCTCCCTGTCCTGGGCTTGAGTCTGTTTGATCAGGTAAGACCAGCAACAAACCTCTTAGTCAAGGCTGAAGCCCCTGGCCCCTTGAAGAGTATTCCCAGGAATGAAGAGGACAGCAGCAGCCAAGAGATAGGCTCCAAAGTCAAATGTAAATAGAATCATTTCTAGAGGAAGGGAGGGAGCTCACCACCTGGAGAGGTATCATTGGATAAAGTAAAGTATACTCTGCCACAGAGAATAATCATCGGCTGCAGAAACCCAAATTTTCCTGTGTCAAGTTTTTCTTCATAGAGAGAAACACAGGCATTGTGCTGTGCAATAAATGGAGTATGTACAAAAGTGGAAGGAAATAGTTGTTGGGGCAGGACTAGATAAATCAAGGGGCTCCAGAAAGGAGAGACCCATAAAGAGATAATGGGATAAGCGAGGCCTAGGCGAGAATCCTGAAGGCCAAGCTTGGAAGTATGGGTCTGATTCCTCAAATCGTAGGGAGTCAGCCTGGGGGGTACTGCCTAGTCCTCTCGGAAATTGCCCTGGGCATCGAGGGTCCTGGTGCCCTACCTGTCCCTCTTCTACCCAACCTCCAGTCCTGGGTACCTAGAATAAAAATGGAGCCTCCAAAGAGAAATAAAGTAGCTGAAAGAGGACATCACGGGATCGTGGTTCCTGGTCTCCATCAGGGTAGGAAGGAAACTCTCCGTGAAGTAGCTGCCAGCCTCAGAGCAGCAAGAGGATGAGTTCTGTCATTCAGCAGCTGTACAGCTTCAGTGATCTAAATCTAGGGATCCACAACCTCTCAAAACAAGCCTCAATCCTTGTTACCCAGAGTTTTAGACTTAGGAGATGAAGATGGTCCCATGTCATCCTCACAGAGAATTCCCTCAGCTGAGTTCCCCAGTGGCTATGGGAATGGGAGGAGCATCACAGAAATACCTCTAACGGACTAACTGGATGCCACCGGCCTCGTCTTGCCTCCCACTGGCTTTTGACAGAATACTCAGCCAAAGGAACACTTAGAACTAGGGACTCATGTCGCAGTTGCCTCCCCACCCAAGCTCCAGTCCTTCCTTCCCTCTACTCCCAATCCTAACTGCCCCCTTTCTTAACTCCCCATCTTGACCTTCTAGCTTTCTTCCACCACGTATATCCCTGCCTAGAGAGTAGGGCTTTAGAAAGGTTCTGGTCACTGCTTTGTTCTCTGGTTCCACATCTCAAGTAATCCATGAGGAATCTCCTAGGCAGCCTAATAGCAAACTCAGTGAGGGGAGAAGCCTCTACTCTGCTGGAGAGGGGACCTTTGGAGAGACCCTGAGCCTTCCTCCTTACCCTCTGGTGCTTCCAGGACGTGAATGAAACATGGAGCCTACGCTTCCCAGAGCTGTATGAGCCAGGCCAGCACAACCTGTATTTCAACAAGAAGGAATTTGTGAAGTGTTTGTTGCATGGGATCTACAGTTCCTTTGTGCTGTTCTTTATCCCTATGGGGACTGTTTACAATTCAGTGCGCAAAGATGGGAAGGAGATCTCCGACTACCAGTCCTTCTCCCTGATAGTGCAGACCTCCTTGCTCTGTGTGGTCACAATGCAGGTGTGGCCGGTGGTGGGGTAAGGGGATTGCGTGGGGAGCCTGTCTGGAAGAGAGGAAGGGAAGGAGGGAGGGGAGGCAGAAAGGGAGTGTCCCCTTTTATGAAATGGGAGAAGGGAGGTGACTGATGATCCTGGGTTGTAGACTAATGTACATAAGAGGGTGCTTTTCAGATTACACTGGAGACAACCTACTGGACGATGATAAGCCATGTCTTCACCTGGGGTAGCCTGGGTTTCTACTTTTGCGTCTTATTCTTCCTGTACAGTGATGGCTTATGCTTATTGTTCCCCGACATCTTCCAGTTCCTAGGTAATATTCTGCCCAGTGTGGCAAGGGGCTAGGGCTGGGGGTGGGAGTGTGAACCAAGTCTATTTGTTTATTAAATGTTTACTGAGCAGCTACTTCTATGTATTAGACTCCATGGATATAGATATGATTGAGACATGATCTCAGCCCTAAAAGGACTCAAAATCTAGCTAGCGAAAATACTTTACCTTATTAGAGTCTCTAAGATATTTTTAAGTTTCTTACCTAATTTGAGCGTTACAAGCAGACCGAGAGATAGACAGGGCAAGAATTATTGCACCACTTTAGAGACCAGAAGGTTTTTTTTTAATGACTCAAATCTAGGCCTCCTGATTCCCAGTCAGATGTCCTTCCTACTATGACATAATGCCTTCTTAGCCCCTGTATTAATTTTCCCCTCTCTCATCTCCACTCTGATGAGGACAAAATAACAGACATGTTACTGTATATAACTGGTTCCTATTTTTTGCCAAGCCACTCATTTTTCCCCTCCAAAACCCCCCATCCCATTTTTGTGTCTCAGTCAGTGCTCTAGGACTCCTAGAACCTACCCTCACCGCTGCTGCCTTGCCTGGCCTTTAGGGGGAGACAAAGGCATGTGAATTCACAGTGACTTTGGCTACACCAAGGACCTCAGTACAGTCCTTTAGCATTCATATTTTTCTCAGGAGACTAAACTGTTTCCAAATCAGTAACTTCTTTCTTTGGGCTGAAGAAGTACCTAAGTTCAGGCTGACAGCCCCCTCCCTCCAGGCGTTGGTCCCGCCTTCCCTTTCTGGCTCTTTGTTTACAGGTGTGGCCAGGAACACTCTGAACCTGCCACAGATGTGGCTGAGTGTTATCCTCAGCATAATCCTCTGCATGTTGCCTGTGATTGGGTACCAGTTTCTCAAACCACTGTTCTGGCCTGTCAGCGTGGACCAGGTGAGTGCAACAGGAATCTACCCAAAAAGAATTCATGACCCTCTTAGCCTTTGCCTCTATGGATAAAAATCCTGTCCCCCATGCTCTGACTGTAGATTATTGACAGAATTCATCACTGCATGAGACATCCACTGCCATACCCCACCCGGACCAAACTGAAACACACAGCCTCTCGACGCTCTGCCTATGCGTTTTCCCACAAACAGGGCTTTGGGGCCCTCATCACGTCCGGCAAGACCGTGAAGGCCAAATTGCCCAAGAGAAACAGCTTTCATTTTAAAAGGTAGAGGTCTTTGGGGAAGCCCCAAAGGAGGTGGTCATTGCTCTTCCTCTCTTGGATTCACGAAACTTAATAAGGAGAGACTAGAGCCCCTGGAAACTAGCATAAACTCACTCTTCCACTCTCACTGCAGGGGCTCAGCCTCTCCATTCCCTAGAAGGCTGTGCCCAAGTAAGGCAAGGCAAAGTAAAGAAAGAGCCCCAGACATCTGTCGGAGTTACAGCATTTCAAGAAAAAGTCATGTCAGGATTCCCCTTACCTTCCAAGTTCTAATCTGGACAAGCACATGTGGAGATACTGAGTGAAGAGGGGCAATGTGAGGAAGGGAAAAGAAAAGTAAGATCTAACAATCTTTCCCATACCCAGAGCAACCATAAAATTTGCCAGGGCCCCGCACAAGCATATTCACCCAGGCACCTTTCCCAGCTTTATCTGAGGTATTCAGAGTAAATTTTTTGCTGGCCTGGATACTAAAAGGAGGAGACAGCTGTGAACAGTTGGTCATAAGAAGCCAAAGGAGAGTTTCTGGACCAAAAAAAGAATGGAGATTGTTCCTGCCTTGGTAGGACAGCTCAAGATTTTGCCACCCTCTCTTCTCTTTGACCCAAGAACTGACACCTTTTCAGGCCTCAGAACTGGGACAGGGGAAATGCAGGGGATTTTAAAAATCTTTTCTTGAGGGACATAAGCCATAACTGGTGAACATTTGTTTTCATTCCATAAAATTATTTTGAGAAGAAATTGTATGTACTTGAGAAACTGTTTCTAATAAGTTTATAGATAAGTAATAAACTGCTTATTTTGGAGTGGAGAGATTTGTATGGTGTGTTGGGGCCCCAGTGATAGTAACTCAGGCCAAGCAATAACAGCAGTCTGTAGATTCCTGACACCTGCCCCCTTTCAAATGAGACCAGTGTTTCCCTTCCCCCACTCTTTCTCTACTTCTTTACTTCTATTCCACTTTTCTTCCCCCTGTTACTAAACTCTGTCTTGGCCTCAGCATCTTTTAACTGTATATTTATATCCTATTTGCATACCTTAAATATTCGTTCCCAAAGCTCAACCCTAGGTTCTCTGCTCATTTTTCTCTGTACACTTTTCCTGAGTGATTTCTTATAACGTCATGGTTTTATTTACCAATAAAAAGAAGATTCTCAACTCTCTTTCTATCCTAGATCTCTCTTCTGAGGTCCAGATTCATTTATCAAACTGACTCTAAGACACTTCACTTAGTTGAATCTCAGGAAACTCACCAACCTGTATTAAATATATTCCTCCCAAATTTCACCCCAGGATGTCATTACTGTCATCTGAGTCACCCAAGGCAGAATACTATACTCTTCCTGTATAGTCCGATGTCTAATAAGTCATCAAGTAATATAAATTCAGCATCTCCATTGCCTTGCTTTCAGTTTCCTCCTTTATTACCACTGCCCTTGCTCATATTTGGATCGTCTCTCACCTGGATTACTGCAGAAAGTCTCCCCACTCATCTTTCTGGCTTTCCCCTGTCTAAAGTGTCACCAGTACCATTTCCAGAGTCATCTTTCTGAACTGCAAACTTGACTGTGTCGAGCCCCAGCCCATCCTGTAAGAGCCTTGCACACCTCAGGATCTAGTTAAAATTTGCATGTTTCATTATTGGGCCCTCTCTAGCATTGTCTTCTACTTCTCCCCCATCTGCATTCACTCCAGTCATGCTATTTCTGGTCTTCTTGTCATCAGCATACTGTTGTCATATCCTAACATGTTCTCCCTACTCCCTTCTTCATCTAGCAAACTTCTAGTCACCCTCCAGAAACTCAGAATAGTTGGAACTAAGTAGAAGTAATGGTTGAACAACATTGTGAATGTTCCAAGTGCCACTGCACTGTATACTTAAAAAGGGTTATGAGAATGTTTTGTGTTGGGAGAATTTTACCTCGATTTTAAAAAAATAAATAAACACTCAGATTAGGCACTGTCTCCTGTAAGAGCTTACCCTAACTCCTCTTTTATATGTCTGTCCAATGTATTCAGTTACTCCCCTGTATATAAATGTCACCGTCAGTGATATTTATCACAAGGCATTATAATCACTAATTTACCTGTCTGTGCACAATATATAATGGGTCTTTAATAAATATCTGTTGAATAAATTTAAATTTGCTTCTCTATTTTTGTTTCCCTGATAGCACTACCACCCAGTTCCTCAAACCAAAAAACTAGAAGTCTTTCTAGACAGCTCCCTTCCGTTCCTCTAATCCAATCTATCCTGTCACCAAGTTCCATACACTTTGTCTTAGAAATATCTTTAAGTCTTTCTCCTCATATTTGTTCCCAATCCCATAGATTTCATTGTTCCTTGCCTAGACTGTGCCAACCTCCTCCTCTCAGATCTCCCTGCCTCTGATTCTGCTTATTCCCAACCCATTATCCACACCACAGAGAATGATCTTTCAAAAATCCGAATCAGATCATGTCATTTGCAGTTTAAAGTCCATTAGTGAATCATCAGAGCTTTCCTGCCTTTGGCGGTGCCTACCTCTCCAGCTTCGTTGTCACTTTCTGCTGCATGTACAAAATTATTTGCAATTCTCCCAAAGGTCCCACTGTCTTCAGCAGCCACTGTGCCTTGGCCCTTTCTGTTCTCTCCTCTTAGAATACATTCTTTCCTTTGTCTAGCTAAGGTCTATCTGATCTTCAACCTCAGTAGCTTTAGTTGCTTCCTCTGGGAGCCTTCACTGACACCCAATTCCCTACTCTGAGTTGTGTGCCTCTTCCTTGCACAAGACCATCTTATACATTTTTCTTATTTTTGGTTCCCATGATTTGACTGTGTATCATTTACATGCCTGTTTTACTGTTTTCTCCTCTGCTAGGCCATGATGATCTCCTTGAGGATAACAATTGTTTCTTTTTTTAATTTGAATAACTAAGCAAGATGCTAACGCTTGGATTATTAATGTTTTTCAATTAGTAAGTAAATGAATGAAATCTGCTACCTTTTATTTTTCCTAAAACTGTCTTTTACCTGTCCTTTCAATGTGAATTTTATCCTTCAGGATCTAGTTTCCAGTTATACTTTGCAGGCCTCTTTTTATGAAACACAGTCACTCATGGCCTCCTGACTAGAGCCATTGCTCTTCCTCCCTTGGATTTACACAACTTAAGGAGAAATAAGAGCCCCTGGAAACCAGTGTAATATCGCACTTCCACTCTTACTCCAGGGGCTCAGCCTTTTCATTCCCTAAAAGGCTGTGCCCGGTAAGGCAAAGTAAGGTAAAAAATAAGCCCCAGACATCTGTCAGAATTACAGCATTTCAAGAAAAAGTCATGTCAGGCCTCCTCTACCAACCCTTCCAAGTTCTAATCTGGACAAGCACATGTGGAAGTGAAACTGTTTACCACATATTGCTACTCGAACCCATGTGCTGGGACTCGAACCATCCAAAACCCAGTCTGGGACTTGAACCCACATGGCTGGGACTCAAACCCAGCCAAAACACTGCTTGGGACTTGACCCACGTGGCAGGGACTCAAACCCAGCCAAAACCCACAGTATCTGGTTTCTGGACCTAATGAAGCTCAGGTTCTTGATATCTCAACGCAGAAAGAATTTGGTGAGAGACACAGTGATAGGTAAGAAGTGGATTTATTCACATACAGAGAGAAGCAAACTCCACAGACAGAGTGTGGGCCACTGCAGAAGATGAGTGCGGCCTTTAAATGTGGCATGGTTAGTTTTTATAGGCCGTGCAATTTAACTATTTGGGGGAAGGGGTGGAGATTTCTAGGATTTGGGCCACTGCCCTTTCCTTGATGTCTCAACAGTGCCTTAGAACTGTCATGGCACTTCTGGCTGTGCCGTTTCACTTGCTGATCTAGTTTTGTCTGCTATCATGTTCCCATTTGATTCTAATTGGTTTATGTTGTGTGAATTCTTTCAAAAGTTGTGCCCTGCCCCTTTCCCTCCTGTTAAAGAAGTAATGGGTGAAAAGGGGGAATGTGAGGAAGGGAAAAGAAGGATCTAATAATTGTTCCCATACCCAGAGCAACCATAAAATTTGCCAGGGCCCGGCACAAGCATATGCACCCAGGCACCCTTACCAGGTTTATCTGAGGGATTCATGAAGAGTCTTTTGCTGGCCTGGATACCAAAAGGAGGAGGCAGCTGTGAACAGTTGGTCATAAGAAGCCAAAGGAGAGTTTCTGGACCAGAAAAAGAGTGGAGATTGTTCTTGCCTTGGTAGGACAGCTCAAGATTTTGCCTCCTTCTCTTCTCTTTGAAGAGTGACTGAGGAGATACCCCACGTCCAAGGGCAGAGGAGAAGCCACAGCAAGATGGTAGGAGGGACGAAATCACATTTTGAATCAAACCCCATACCTACCAGAGATGCTCAGAGGGCTCAAACATACCTTGTATGCATCAGGACCCAGAGACCCCACAGAAACTGAGACAGAACTGTGTTTGAGTATCTCCTGAGGAGGTATAGCATGGCCATTGATGACACTCCCCAGGCTGAGCACTTCCCTGGTGGCCCAGACGGTAAAGCATCTGTCTACAATGCAGGAGACCTGGGGTCAATCCCTGGGTCGGGAAGATCCCCTGGAGAAGGAAATGGCAGTCCACTCTAGTACTATTGCCTGGAAAATCCCATGGACAGAGGAGCCTGGTAGGCTACAGTCCATGGGGTCTCAAAGAGTCAGAGACAACTGAGCCTCAAACCAGTAATTCCTTAACCCCCAAAGCTTCTAGTCAATTTTAAGTCCTCAGTATTCTTGACTTCAGAACCCCATAAACAGTATGAAAAGGCAAAATGATAGGATACTGAAAGAGGAACTCCCCAGGTCAGTAGGTGCCCAATATGCTACTGGAGATCAGTGGAGAAATAACTCCAGAAAGAATGAAGGGATGGAGCCAAAGCAAAAACAATACCCAATTGTGGGTGTGACTGGTGATAGAAGCAAGGTCTGATGTTGTAAAGAGCAATACTGCATAGGAACCTGGAATGTTAGTTCCATGAATCGAGGCAAATTGAAAGTAGTCAAACAGGAGATGGCAAGAGTGAACGTCAACATTCTAGGAATCAGCGAACTAAAATGGACTGGAATGGGTGAATTTAACTCAGAGGACCATTATATCTACCACTGTGGCCAGTAATCTCTTAGAAGAAATGGAGTAGCCATCATGGTCAACAAGAGTCCAAAATGCAGTACTTGGATGCAATCTCAAAAACGACAGAATGATTTCTGTTCGTTTCCAAGGCAAACCATTCAATATCACAGTAATCCGAGTCTATGCCCCAACCAGTAATGCTGAAGAAGCTGAAGTTGAACGGTTCTATGAAAATCTACAAGACCTTTTAGAATTAACACCCAAAAAAGATGTCCTTTTCATTATAGGGGACTGGAATGCAAAAGTAGGGAGTCAAGAAACACCTAGGGTAACAGACAAATTTGGCCTTGGAATACGGAATGAAGCAGGGCAAAGGCTAATAGAGTTTTGCCAAGAGAATGCATTGGTCATAGCAAACATCCTCTTCCAACAACACAAGAGAAAACTCTACACATGGACATCACCAGATGGTCAACACCGAAATCAGGTTTATTATATTCTTTGCAGCCAAAGATGGAGAAGCTCTATACAGTCAGCAAAAACAAGACCAGGAGCTGACTGTGGCTCAAATAATGAACTCTCCTTATTGCCAAATTCAGACTTAAATTGAAGAAAGTAGGGAAAACCACTAGACCATTCAGCTATGACCTAAATCAAATCCCTTATGGATTATACAGTGGAAGTGAGAAATAGATTTAAGGGCCTAGATCTGATAGATAGAGTGCCTGATGAACTACGGACGGAGGTTCATGACATTGTACAGGAGACGGGGATCAAGACAATCCCCATGGAAAAAAATGCAAAAAAGCAAAATGCCTGTCTGGGGAGGCCTTACAAATAGCTGTGAAAAGAAGAGAAGCAAAAGGCAAAAGAGAAAAGGAAAGATATTCCCATTTCAATTCAGAGTTCCAAAGAATAGCAAGGAGAGATAAGAAAGCCTTCCTCAGTGATCAATGCAAAGAAATAGAGGAAAACAACAAAATGGGAAAGACTAGAGATCTCTTCAAGAAAATTCAAGATGCCAAGGGAACATTTCATGCAAAGATGGGCTCGATAAAGGACAGAAATGGTATGGACCTAACAGAAGCAGAAGATACTAAGAAGAGGTGGCAAGAATACACAGAAGAACTATACAAAAAAGATCTTCATGACCCAGATAATCATGATGGTGTGATCACTCACCTAGAGCCAGACATCCTGGAATGTGAAGTCAAGTGGGCCTTAGAAAGCATCACTATGAACAAAGCTAGTGGAGGTGATGGAATTCCAGTTGAGCTATTTCAAGTCCTGGAAGATGATGCTGTGAAAGTGCTGCACTCAATATGTCAGCAAATTTGGAAAACTCAGCAGTGGCCACAGGACTGGAAAAGGTCAGTTTTCATTCCAATCCCAGAGAAAGGCAATGCCACAGAATGCTCAAACTACCGCACAATTGCACTCATCTCACACGCCAGTAAAGTAATGCTCAAAATTCTCCAAGCCAGGCTTCAACAATACATGAACTGTGAACTTCCAGATGTTCAAGCTGGATTTAGAAAAGGCAGAGGAACCAGAGATTAAATTGCCAACATCTGCTGGATCGTGGAAAAAGCAAGAGAGTTCCAGAAAAACATCTCCTTCTGCTTTATTGACTTTGCTGAAGCCTTTGACTTTGTGGATCACAACAAACTGAGGAAAATTCTTCAAGAAATGGGAATACCAGACCACCTGACCTACCTCCTGAGAAACTTATATGCAGGTCAAGAAGCAACAGTTAGAACTGCACATGGAACAACAGACTGGTTCCAAACCAGGAAAGAAGTACATCAAAGCTGTATATTGTTACCCTACTTATTTATCTTATATGCAGAGTACATCATGAGAAATACTGGACTGGATGAAGCACAAACTGGAATCAAGATTTCTGAGAGAAATATCAATAATCTCAGATATGCAGATGACATCACTGATATGGCAGAAAGTAAAGAGGGACTAAAGAGCTTCTTGATGAAAGTGAAAGAGAGTGGAAAAGCTGGCTTAAAGCTCAATATTCAGAAAACTAAGATTATGGCATCTGGTCCCATCACTTCATGGCAAATAGATGGGGAAACAGTGTAAACAGTGGCAGACTTTATTTTTTGGGCTCCAAAATCACTGCAGATGGTGACTGCAGCCATGAAATTAAAAGACACTTGCTCCTTGGAAGAAAAGTTATGATCAACCTAGACAGCACATTAAAAAGCAGAGACATTACTTTGCTGACAAAGGTCCATCTAGTCAAAGCTATGGTTTTTCCAGTAGTCATATATGGATGTGAGAGTTGGACTATAAGATGCTTTCGAACTGTGGTGTTGGAGAAGACTCTTGAGAGTCCCTTGGACAGCAAAGAGATCCAACCAGTTCATCCTAAAGGAAATCAGTCCTGAATGTTCATTGGAAGGACTGATGCTGAAGCTGAAACTGCAATACTTTGGCTACCTGATGCGAAGATCTGACTCATTTGAAAAGACTCTGATGCTAGGAAAGATTGAAGGCAGGAGGAGGAGAGAACAGAGGATGAGATGGCATCACCAACTCGATGGACATGAGTTTGAGTAAACTCCAGGATTTGGTGATGGACAGGGAGGCTTGATGTGCTGCAGTCCATGGTGTCACAAAGAGTCGGACACGACTGATGGACTAAACTGGACTGAACTTCTCTTTGACCCAAGAACTGACACCTCTTCGGGTCAATAATATCCCCACAAACTCCTGAACATTTGGCACCCTCCCTGATGGCTCATATGCATCTTGGGAGAATTGAGTCTTGGTCTCTACTAAGGAGCCAATGGCAATCCACTCCAGTATTCTTGCTGGGAAAATTCCATAGAGGAATTCCTATTCCACAGGATAAAGAAGATGGCAAGGTATAGTCCATTCAGTCACAAAGAATTGGACATGACTTTTTTTTCAAGGATCCAAAACAGCAGATGCTTCTTTCCAAGGTGAAGTTTTAGATAACCATGTAAGACTTGCCAAAAAAAGGGATATGAAAAGTCTCAAAGTCTTAATTTCTTACCCACCTTGAGAAAGGGGCCAGAAATTCAGACATTGGAAGAGTATCCTTGGAGAGAATTACTGGTGGGCTTTGAGTCCCACCCTCAGTTCAGTTTTGAAAGGGTATAAGGAAATTACTTGCCGAGATTGATATAGTTAATGGGTGGGGGGATACAGAGAACCCATGCCTGACTCATACCTGGAAAATCTCAAAAGTGAGAGAAGAGCTAGCTATTTGTTCTACGGCAGAGCAAGAGGAGATATTAATAGTGGTGGTGAGATTGGCATTGTTTTTCAGGACAAGAGGTTCATGAGTGCTCCCCATAGATCAGACATGAGCCATAAAAGAAACCTAGTTAGGGTTTCTTTATCTTGTCGCAGAAACCATCTGAAAGGTTGAGGAGACTTCCCCAAAAGGAAGCAAGAGATATGGTGTCAAATGCCTGGATATTTCTAAATAGATAGAAGGTAGCCTGAGGGTGGGATTGATTGCCTGTCTAAGAGCATGAGGTAAATATTCTATATCTTGATTTCAGAGGTGGTTACATGGGTGTATGTATACATTTGTCAAAACTCATCAAACTGTACACTTAAAATCTGTGCATTTTATTGTGCATAATTATACTTCAATAAAGTTGGTTTTTTTTTTAAGTTGATTTTTTAACTGCCTACCGCTACTGCTGCTGCTAAGTCACTTCAGTCGTGTCCGACTCTGTGCGACCCCATAGACGGCAGCCTCCCCCATCCCTGGGATTCTCCAGGCAAGAACACTGGAGTGGGTTGCCATTTCCTTCTCCAATGCATGAAAGTGAAAAGTGAGAGTGAAGTCGTTCAGTCATGTCCGACTCTAGCGACCCCATGGACTGCAGCCTACCAGGCTCCTCCGTCCATGGGATTTTCCAGGCAAGAGTACTGGAGTGGGGTGCCACTGCCTTCTGCATTTTAACTACCTAGAGATTTCTAAAGGATCTATAAGTGATCAGCTAGAGGAGCTGAATTCACTCACCTTAAAGTAAATTGGTATAGGAGAAATATCTACACCAACAAAAAAAGAATCTGTCAAAAAAAATTTATTTTAGATACCTGCCAAACACTAAAACTAGTCTGTGACAGTATTAGTCAAGTAAGAACCTTCTTCTCCCTCCACCCTGTTCAAACACCGGAGAAAGAAGATTAGCAAACTGGGGCATGGAAATGAGATAAGTGAGGAACGATAGACATCTACTAAGCCCCACTGAACGTGACCATCTGCAATAGGGCCAAGCTGAGAGATAAGAAAAACTCTCATTTTAAAGTATGAAATTTTAAAAATACTTTCATTACCTCAGGCATCTTAAATATTCAAAGTAACAAGTACTGATTGCTACCTTAAAATGACCAGAGAAGTCATAAAGTCTCACACAATAGGTTAAGAGTAGGAGACAATATAAAATGGTTTCATGGTTATAGGCTTCCTTGGTCATTCAGACAGTAAAGAATCTGATACTGACCCCACAAATGCCATTCTTTCAAAGTTCCAATTACACACACACACACACACATACACACACACACACACACACACACACACTGCCTTCTATCACATTTATCCATATACAATTATTTATTGAGTGTCTGCCATGTCTGGGCACTGTTCTATATGCTGCCTGTACAGTGAAAGACAACAAAAAAGATTTCTACTATCACAGAGCTTATCTTCTAGAAGAAGAGACAGTATCAAAGTAAACAAGATCATTCAGATAGTAAGTGCTATGAAGATACTACAGTAGCTGCTTTAACAGTGAGAGACTGTGAGTGGGGAGGTGTAGCTAACTTTCTGACCACCTTTTTTGGTTGTCAGAAAAGGACTTTCTGAGGAAGTAACATGTGACATGAGACTTGAATGACTAAAAGGATTTAGCTTTGCAAAAATCTAATGGAAGGACATTCAAGTCCCTAAGATAGGAACAAGCTTTGTATGTAAGAAACCTAAGTCTAATGTGGATAAAACATTGTGAGCAAAGAGGAGAGTGGTTGGAGAGGTATGATAAGATGCAGTGGAAGACTTTAAAGCCAGTTTGAAAAGATTGTTTAAGCCATTCTATGGGCAATAGGACTGTAAAAGTGACATCAGAGAGACTAGGAGGAAGTTACAATTGTCTAAGCATGGAATGGTGGTGGCTTAGACTATGGAAGCAGTGAAGAAATAAGTGGATGAGTAGAGGATGCATTTTGAAGATAAAACCAAAGGACTCTGTGGGTTAGCTGCAGAAGATACAGGCGCTGGTTTATCAAATAAGCCCCTTGATTTACTCAATGGTGCTAAATCCATAGATTACTGGCTCTTCCCACTCAGCTCTTGGTGACGGGATGAGTCGTGTTCATGCCAGTGGACTCCACTAGTCCTAGCCACAGTTGGCCAAGAGTGGATATGTGACCCCAATCTATGTTATCTTTCTTGTAATTAGAATTCTGAGAAATTAAGTCAGTGATGAGAATAGTTGCTAAAAGGTCATATAGTTTAAGAAAGAGAAGTGGTCATGACTTGCTTTAAGTATGAAGATGAGTGGGCAATGTGTCTGGTTTTTAGAGAGAAGAATAAAACAAAAAGAGAAACAGATGAGACATTATTTCATTTCAGGAGAGCACCCCTTGAGGGGTTTTCTGAAGTTGGATGGGTTATGAGATCTTTTCACTTGAGCTAGATGGAATAACTGCCAAAAGCAAAAACAGAGAGGTGATTCTAGCATACATAGGCCAGGTTTATACTTGTTCCTCATCTACAGTGTCTCAGGAATAGGGAGAGATCGTGGGATGAGTTGGCTCATCCTGCATCTTTAAGAACTTTTGGGGAAAGACCATATTTACCACTGCCAGAAACAGAGAAACAAGGAAGCATTGTCCTAGATCCAACATCTCCCTGTAATCCTAGCTCCAAATCTTCTAAGAGGTGTACAAAGGGTTTTGGAGAAAACTCAGCATTTGGAGGATCCTGGGAGTCATCTGAGGCTATTTGCTCTTCTTTACCTCCAACCCCCAGTGACACATTAATCGTTAAGTCCTATAGAGTCTATACCCTTAATATCTCTTGAATCTATATCCTCATATCTAACCCCTTAGCCACTGCCCTAATTCACACCCTCCCATTTCTCATCACAATTACCACAGTCTCCTAACTGGTCTCTTTCCTCTAAGTCAGTATCCACACTGTGACTGAAGTGAGGTTTCTAAAGTTTGTATCTGTTCAAATACTGATAATATTGCAGAATATTTCTGCCTTTAACAATGCAAATAATTCCTTCTCTCGGTGATGCAAATTAATTTTGTCTGGAAGAGAATTTACATTTATAAAAGTCAAATACCCTTGTAAATCAGTCTTAGTGTCTTATTGGTTCTTTCATTAATTAGTGAATTAAATATGGCTTTATTTTATATTTGTATAAGACTCATGATTTTAACTTTTTGAAAATTATCCCATAACACAAATAACAGGAAGTAACCCACATTTGCTGAGGTCAAAAATAAAACCATATGAATGTATAGAAGGATGCATCATCAACCCAGGGTAAGAGTTAAACGGCCTCAGTGAGAAGTAGAATCAGCTACTGGAGGCCCCAAGAATCTGGGGAGTAGTCTGTGTCTTCACTTGACTCCTCTCTAGGCAACAGACTGATACTTCTCAGCAAATTGGTTTTTTCTGCAACTCAGGCCATTTGACAAGTAAAATTTGACACCACTCTCAAATTTTCATGGTAAGTCTGCTGCTGCTAAGTCACTTCAGTCTTGTCCAGCTCTGTGCGACCCCATAGACGGCAACCATGAGTAAAAGTGTAATTCTCTCTCCCCCAAGTCCAAATTCTCAGGGAAAGGGTTCCAATTAGGCTAGCTTAGGCTAAGACCCCACCCTGGACCCTTTATCTGCACAAACATGCAGTTTTTCACTGGTCTCCCTGACTAAAGCCCTCTCCACTTTGCCCCCAGAATTGTAGTTCTAAAATTAATATTTGATTTACCATCCTGCCTCCAGATAAAGTATTTCTCCACTGCTTACCGGATGAGTCCCAGCTCCTTAGTTTGTCATGGAAGGCTCTTCATTATCACATTCCTGACCATCTTTGCTATACTCTCTGCATCGGTCCCACATCTCAATCATATCAGTTGCTTTGCCTCATTGTTCTTATGTACATGCTTCCCCCACACCTTTTATGTCCCACTCATTATTCAAAGCTCAGCTCACATGACTTTTGTGAGGCCTGAGGATGTAGTACACAATATGACATTTATCTGCTTCCTTGACTGTGACCTAACAAGCCTGGGAGTGCCTAGAGCACAGGGTCTCAGACTCTCTTTCACAGAGGATGGAACCTAGTGAGGTTCTAATAACTATTCATTGAAAGCCCACCTGCCCCCACCCACCTTTGGATACAAGAAGACAACAGTCTTCAGTGTCTCACATACACCCGGCCTAGGAGCAGGAAGCACATGAGTTCTGATAAAGAAAAAAATATTCATTACACTTGTTAAAGATGGTAAGGCAAACTTTATTTGCAGGGGTGGGGCAGGGGGGAGGGTAGGGAGGGGCCAGGGATCATGGAATAGCTATAGGAACCTCTGCAATGAGGTGCTGCAGTAGGGGAGAGATTGAGCTCAACTCAGACCCCAACAAAGACAAGTGATAATTTATTAGCCAAGCAGCAAGGTAAAGATCATTGGCTGGAAAATTACAGCCTTCATCTATTCTGGCTGCTATAATAAAACACCAGGGACTCCCCTGGTGGTCCAGTGGTTAGCCTTTGTGCTCCCAATGCATGGGGCAGGGGTTTGGTTCTTGGTTGGGACCAAAGGTCCTGCATGCTGCATACCGTGGCTAAAAAACACACCACACTACAGACTGGGTAGCTTATAAACAAATTTCTTAGAGTTCTAGAGGCTATAAGTCTGAGACCAAGGTGCCAGCATGGCCACTAGGTGCTCTCTGGTCAGCAACTTCCCCATCTGAAGGACTGGGCTAGGGAGCTCCAGGAGATATCCTCTGTTACGCTACTAATCCTAATCATGCAAGATCCTCACGACCTAATCACCTCTCAAAGGCCCCACCTACTAATGTTTGGGGGTTAGGATTTCAACATATGAATTTTGGAGGGACATGAACATAGCATTTACTAAGAAGAAACATCAGAGGAAAGGGGGATTCTTGGTAGATCAACTCAACAGAATTCTTGCTGAAAGCAGGCCAAAGGTGATAAATACCAAGGACGGTCAGATATCAAGAGCGGAGAATTTCCAATAAACCGATTTAAAGGGATTCTTGCTTAAACTGGATTCTACAAGGACAAAGAGGGAAGCCCAAAGTCAAGCCTGGTCCAGGGCCGACTCAGAAGAACCTGACTAAATTTTTGGCCAGAGGAGACAGTCTTTGTTCCGTTCTAGACTTTACCAGGCTTCTTCATCCTGGCTATGCTGGGGTGCTTTTAAAAATATCAAGGCTGGGCTCCACCCAACCCTACTCCACCCTACCCGTGCTTCTGAATCAATTGGTCTCTGCTGAGGTCAGGCTTTAGTTTTGTTTTTCTATTTTTCCCAAGAGGTTGTACTGCGGTGTCAGACAGAAAATCGCTCCATTAGGCGACGGCGGATGCGCAGATGCACCTGCCTCCCACACGCCAGTTAAGCTGCGCGCGAGGGTTTTCTAGGTTCCAGCACACCCCAGCCACTTAGCCGGCACCACCCCGAAGGGGCGGGGCCCAGGCCGCAGAAGGCGGGGCCACGGCTGAAGCTCCGCCGCTCCCCTCGCGGGAAAGCACTGCGCGTGACTCGCGGCGCTCAATGCAGAGGGAGCCAGGAGGTGGGCGAGCACCCGCACTGGCCCAGAGGGCCGAACTACGGGCCATCCCAAGGGGCGGCATGAGGGCAATTCAGATCGGACCATCGGCGCCACAGCTGCAGGGGAGGACCGGGCGTTACCAAGCTGTCTGAGAGAAGGGGGACGACTGCTTGTCCCGGCTGCAACGCGACCCCTGCAGGGCGCGAGACGCTGCCGCTGCCTGCGCGATAGGACCACGCCGAGGCGAGAAACCAGGTAGGACGCGTCTTTGGGGCAGGCGAGATCCCGGAGATCCGCTGTCCTCGCGTTCCAAATGATCCCTTGGGAGAAAGGCCCTCAGTTTGCTCACCTATCCAGTCCTTAGCGCGCCCTCCCTTCCCTTCAGCCCTTCGCCCTCGTCCCGTCAGCCCCACCCTTCAGTCTTGCTTGACTCTCTGGACCAACCTCATCTTCAGTCCTATCCCTTCAGTTCCGCTATCCACTGAATCCTCAGTCACCCAGAACAAGCCATCCTTTGGGGCGTCACCTCAGATCCACCCTAACCGTCTCCTCAAACTGTCCCTTCGAGACACCCCCTCAGCTGACTCGCGCCCAGGGGTCATCGTTGTCCCCACATCTCCTGTGACGGCCCGGGAGGAGCGCGCGTGGCCGCTCAGCACCCAACCCGGCGACTGCGGCGGAGTCCTCTGCACGCCGGGTCCTTTGCACCCTCCGCCCCTTTGGCCCCTGGTTCCCACCTTGATGCCTGTTTGAGCCGGGCTGGGATCGCTCTCTCACATCCAGTTTTACCTTGGGAAAACCTGTGGCCTGGCATTTTGCCAGCCCCCTGCTACCGCTCTTACCTGCTGCAAAGGGTATCGTGATCCCGTTGCCCAGGGCTGCCTTGGGATGCCAGGCTGGCCCTGAGGACACCAGGGGGCTGCCCTGGAGGCAAGGACCGTACACGATTCGTGTGTATCTCCAGTGCCCAGCACAGTGCCTGGCACATGGTAGACTCGGTAAATATTTGATGGGTGAGTGAATGAATGAAACCAATGCAGAGGCTGTGAGGCAGTGTTTCATGGGAAGACGCGTCACTAGTTACATGAATGGGGGGAAAACGAAGGGCGTCTGGGGATTACTTGCGGTGCTCATGGTGGGAGCATAAAACTGAACATACTCAGTCTCTCAGTTCATGCATCTCATTTACGTAGAAGCTTCTTTTTATTAGCTGTTTTACCTTTATGTTATGTTTACCAAAAAGAAAAAATTAAGGTCCAAGGCTGCAGAAATTTTTATTGGTCAGCCCTTCAGTGGCTGCCCAGATAATCTTTAAAGAGCTTTACCCAGGTGACCCCCTCCTCCTCTTGCCCTAGAGACTAACTGCCCCCTCCAGGAAAGAATTGTGGAGGCTAGCCACATCCTTCAAACTTGATTCAGTGTACCTGATCAGCTGGTGCTTCAGGACAGGTTGGAGGAATGACCTCAGTTACTTTACCCTTTTAATTCTTGGATACCTCCCCTCCCCCTGCCTCCACTGGAGAGGGGAGACATCCCAGCCTGGCCTAGTGTGAGACTTATCAAAGATTCCTAAATACTACTATAGTATGATCAGGCCATATGAGCCATTTATATCTCAGTAGACCAGCATCAGGCAGGGATTACCACTATCTGAACAGTGTCAGTAATAAACAAGAACACAGGCCTTTTGAAGATGGGATTCTCAAAGAACAGAGAGCCTGAAATCTGTTTTTGTTGGTTCCTAAGAGGATGACATGAACAGATTCAATTTCCTGAAGCTAAGACAGGGTTCGGCGATCTCAATTTTGGCCCAGGGTCCATGGGGAAATAGATGATACTGCTGACTGATGAAACAATGGCTGGAAAGCTGCAGGAGTTTATAAGAAGTAGTTGCCTGACGACTAGAGGCATTATTGTCACTGGGGCTCAGAGTACTGTTGTTTAGTCACTAAGTCGTGTCTGACTCTGCGACCCCATGAACTGTAGCACACCAGGCTTCTCTGTCCTTCACTATCTCCCTGGGCTTGCTCAAACTCTTATCTTTTGAGTCAGTGATGCCATCCAACCACCTCATCCTCCGTAACCGCCTTCTCCTCTTGCCCTCAATCTTTCCCAGCATCAGGGTCTTTTCCAATGAGTCAGCTCTTCACATCAAGTGGCTGAAGTATTGGAGCTTCAGCATCAGTCCTTCCAATGAATATTCTGGGTTGATTTCCTTTAGGATTGACTGGTTTGATCTCATTGCTGTCCAAGGGACACTCAAGAGTCTACTCCAGCACCACAGTACAAAAGTGTCAATTCAGAGTATTGGTAGGTAAAAACTGTGACTGGAGTTTCTTGGGGGGCTCCGTGGAAATGAGTAATGGTAATGGTGTCAGGGAATTGGGAGATCCCACCGCTGTCTCTGGTGTTCTGCTATGCTAGTCCCTCCTCACTCACATATGTGCTCAGTCATGTTCGACTCTGCGTGTCCCTCCTACTGTATGGCTGTAGAGCATTCTCCGTCCTTGTTTCTCTTCTGCTTTGAGCCAGGTCAAAATCTGATTTCCTCTGATTTTTATGTTAAGCGTCTAAGGTCCCTTTTTGAGGCCAGTCCTTCCTGACTGGAAGCTGGGTATGCTCTCACTCATTTCTAGCTTTGGTTTATCCTTCTCTACTTTTTCTTTCTCCCATTCTCTGACTTTGTAACTTTAGAAAGTAAGTCTTGGATCACAGATACTCAAAGCAGGAAGGGGCTCCTGAGCAGAATTAAGCATGGAGTTTAGAGACCAGTACTTTTGATTTTTTTTTTTTTTGGTTAACCAATATGTTTTTAATCGGCTTTTCTACACCTAGTCTGTCTAGGTCCCTGTTAAGACCTCAGTATCCCCAAAACACTCTGGATTATTTATTTTCTCTTCACTTCCAATATGGCAGAGCGTTACCAGATAAAATACAGGTTGCCAAGTTAAATTTGAATTTCAGATAAATAACAGAGTATCCCGTGTTTTTATTTGCTTCCTATATTTTTATTTGCTTCCCTAGTTCATGGGAAGGTTTATGTGTTCTATTTTTCTCTGTGCAACTTTAGGACAATAACTCACCCTTTTTTTCTGTTACTCACACACAGTGACTGAGCACTTACTAAAAGTCAGTTGACTGAGATGGCTCACTGACTGCATGTTAGGGTAAGGGCAGGCTCTGTAGAGACAGTCCGTTGATCAGTGTTGAGGTTACCCAGAAAACACCCACTCAAACATTGACATATGACATTGTAGTTCCTGTCAAATGAGTCTGTCATGCAAAATGAGTGTATTGTTTTGAATGACCACATATAAACATTGCTCTGAGATTGACTTCAGGGGGTGAGGGTGGAGAATGGGATGCCTTCTAATGAAAAGTTATAACTCATAGCAGAATCTCTCTGGTATTACATTTATTCTTTTTTACTTAAGTTGTGGTAAAATTTATATAACATGAAATTTACTATTTAAACAATTCTTAAACATACAATTCAGTGTCATTAAGTACATTCACATTGTTGTTCAGTCGTCACCACCATCTATCTCCAGAACTTTTTTTTATCTTCTCAGACTGAAACTGCATACTCGTTAAACAATAACTCATTTCCTCTTCTCCCAGCCCCTGACGACCACCATTCTACTTTCTTTCTCCATGATTTGACTACTCTCGGTACTACGTGTAAATTAATCATACAATATTTGTCTCTTTGTGACTGGTTTATTTCACTTAACAAAATGTCTTCAAGGTTCATCCATGTGGTAGCTTGCATCCCAATTTCCTTCCTTTTTAGGGCTGAATAATATCTGTTGCAAGTATATATCACATTATTTTTATCCACATAAAAGCTTGGGTTGCTTCCACTTTTTAGCTATTGTGAATAAAACTGCTTCGAACATTGGTGTACAGATATGAGTCCCTGTTTTCAATTCCATTGGATATATATCCAGAAATGGAACTGTTGAATCATATGGTAATTTTACATTTAATTTTTTGAGGAACTGCCTTACCATTTTTCACAGTGGTTGTACCATTTTACGTTCCCACCAGCAATGTCAAGCATTCCAGTTTTTCCACAGATTTGCCAACACTTATTTTGTGTTTTGTTTTTTTAAATAAAAGTCATCCTAATGGGTCTAAGGGCTTCCCTGGTGGCTCAGACGGTAAAGCGTCTGTCTGCAATGCTGGAGTCCCGGGTTCGATCCCTGGGTTTGGGAAGATCCCCTGGAGAAGGAAATGGCAACCCACTCCAGTACTCTTGCCTGGAAAATCCCATGGACAGAGGAGCCTGGTAGGCTATAGTCCATGGGATCACAAAGAGTTGGATACTACTGAGCGACTTTACTTTACATTTTAATGGGTCTGAAGTGATATCTCATTGTGGTTTTGATTTGCATTTTTCTAATGGCTTGTGATGTTTAGTATCTTTTCTTGTGCTTATTGGCTGTTTTTGTATTTTCTTTGAAGAAAAGTCCATTAGAAATCCTTTGCCTGTTTTTAATTGGGTTATATCTTTCTATTGTTGAATTGTAAGAGTTCTTTATATATTTAGGATAGAAGTCCCTTATTATGATATTATGATTTGAAAGTATATTCTCCCATTTCATGGGGTTGCCTTTTCATTCTTTTGTAATTCTTTGATACACAAAAGTTTTTAAATTTTGATGAGGTCCTGTTTACCTATTTTTTCTCTGTCTGTGCTCTTGGTGTTGTAGCCAATAAATCATTGCCAAATTCAATTCTTCTTTATCCATTTATCTGTCATGAAGCTTTTTCCCTATGTTTTCTTCCAAGTTTTCTTGAATAGATTTATCTCTTATGGTTAGGTCTTGATCTATTTTGAGTTAAATTTTGTATGGAGTGTAAGATAAGGGCCCATTCTTTTGCATGTGGATATCCAATTTTCCTAACACCATTTGTTGAAGACTGTCCTTTCCCCTTTGAATAGTGTTGCCATTCCTTGTTGAGTATCAATTGACCAGAAATGCCAGGTTTATTTCTAGGCTCTCTATTTTTTTTTTTTAATTGCGGTATAGTTGAATTACAATGTTCAGCAAAGTGACTTGGTTATACATATATATACTTTATTTTTCATATTCTTTTCCATTGAATATAGTTCCATGTGCTATACAGTAGGACCTTGTTGTTTATCCATTCTGTACATACCAGTTAGCATCTGCTAATCCCAAACTCCCAATCCACCCCTCCCACCCCCCACACCTTGGCAACCACCAGTCTATGCTCTATGCCCCTGATTTTGCTTCTGTTTCTTAGATTCATTTGTGTCATATTTTCAATTCCACATATAAGTGATATCATATGGTATTTGTCTTTGTCTTTCTGACTACTTCATTTAGTATGATAATCTCTAGTTGCATCCATGTTGTTGCAAATGGCATTATTTTGTTCTTTTTTATGACTGAGTAGTACTTCATGGCATCACTTGGATGGCATCACCCACTCAGTGGACATGAGTTTGAGAAAACTCCAGGAGATAGTGAAGGACAGGGAAGACTGGTGTGCTGCAGTCCATGGGGTCACAAAAAGCCAGACACAACTTAGCGACAGTGCTTCACAGTATATACACACCACACCTTCTTTACCCACTCATCTGTCAGTGGACATTTAGGCTGTTTCCGTGTCTTGGCTACTGTGAATGGTGCTGCTATGAACATAGGAATGCATGTATCTTTTTGCATTATAGTTTTGTCTGGGTATATGCCCAGGAGTGGGATTGCTAGATCATATCATGGGCTTCCCTGGTGGCTCAGACAGTAAAGAACCTGCCTGCAATGCAAAAGACCCAGGTTCGATCCTGGGTCAGAAAGATCCCCTGGAGAAGGAAATGGCAACCCACTCCAGTATTTTTGCCTGGGAAATCCCATGGACAGAGGAACCTGGTGGGCTATGGTCCATGGGGTCGCAAACAGTCAGACACGACTGAGCGACTAACACTTTCAACTTTTGTGGTAATTCTTAGTTTTCTGAGGAACCTCCATACAGTTTTCCACCATGACTGCACAAGCTTACATTCCCATTAATGGTGTAGGAGGGTTCCTTTCACCATTTGTTAGCATTTGTTACTTGTAGACTAAAAAAAAAAAATTTCAATGGCTTGTTTGTTTAGCTGCACCGGGTCTTAGTTACAGAATGTGATTTCTTAGTTATGGCATGTGGGACCTAGTGCCTCAACCAGGGATTGAACCCTGGCACCCAGCATTGGGAGCATAGAATCTCGCCACTGGATCACCAAGGAAGTCCCCACCTTTAATGATGGCCGTTCTGACCCTCATGAGGCAGTACCCTACTCTTTTGATGACTGTAAGCTGTGTGATAAGGAAGTATGAATCCTACAACTTTGTTCTGTTTTTCAATATTTTTTTTAACTATTCAGGATCCCTTGTGATTTCATACAAATTTTAGAATGAATTTTTCTATTTCTGTAAAAATTATCATTAGGATTTTGAAAGGGATCTCATTGAATCTGTGGATTGCTTTGGGCAGTTGACATCTTTTCATTATTACAGAAAGAACACAGTGTTAGTTGCTTAGTCATGTCCAACTCTTTGTGACCACATGGACTATAGCCCACCAGGCTTCTCTGTCCATGGGGTTCTGCAGGCAGGAATACTGGAGTGGGTAGCCATTCCCTTCTCCAGGGGATCTTCCCAACCTAGGGACTGAACCTGAGTCTCCCTCATTGCAGGCAGATTGTTTACTATCTGAGTCACCAGGGAAGCCTCACATGAGATCTACCCTCTTAACAAATTTTAAGTTTACAATATATTGTTTATTGTAGGTATATTGTTTTACAGCATATCTTTAGAGCTTATTCATCTTGCTTGACTGAAACTTTATACCCAATGAACAACAACTCCTCATTTCCCTCTCCCCCAGTCAGCTGTCACTCTACTCTTTGATTCATGAATTTAACTATTTTAGATTCCTGATATAAGTGGAATTGGGCAGTATTTGTCATTCTGTGTCATTCTGTGATTTAGCCTATTTCACTTAGCATAATGTCCATCCATATTGCTGGTGTTACATATTGCAGGTGTTGACATCTTAACAATATTAAGTCTTATGATCCACGAACACATGATATCTTCCCACTTACTTCTTTAGTTTCTTCCAGTAGCATTTTAGTTTTCAGTGTACAAGCCTTTACCTTCTTGGTTAAGTTTATTCCTAAGTATTTTACTCTTTCTGATGCTGTTGTAAATGGAATTATTTTCTTAATTTCCTTTTCAGATTGTTCATTATTTTGTCTAGAAACACTAAACTGATTTTTAAAATTTCTTTCTCTCATCCTTATTTATTTGTAAAATGTTTATTTATTTGGCTGCGCCAGGTCTCAGTTGCAACACGTGGCATCTTTAATGCAGCTCTCAGACTCCTGGTTGTGGTATGTGGGATCCAGTTCCCTGACTAGAGTTTGAACCTAGGTCTGCTGCATTGGTAGCACAGAGTCACCAAAGAAAAGTTAAGTTATAGTCTATATACTGTGTATAAAACAAAAGTATGTAAGTAAAAGTATACATTTTAAAAGTTTTACCGAAATACCTAAGTTTTAAAAAAATTATTCTTGATACTTAAAGCAGAAAATTGCTGTTCTCTGGGATTCTTGGAAGATGAGACTTTGAGCTCTGAAATGTATGCTGTTTTTGGCTTCTTGTGTGAGATCCTGTGGTCAAGGACAACAAGTTGATAACTGGGTGGAGAGGGGAAAAGAGTCAGCCAACTTCTGGCTAGATTTAGTTATTTTAGGATCCAAAGTTTATACTTAAGGTTATCTTAGGATCCTAAAATCTATATTTAACTTGTTTATCTGTTTTTATACTTTTGTACTTCCTTTCTTTTCTTATATAATTATTTTAAGAAAGAAAATAGAACCTTATATATAGTGTCCTTAGGGAAAAAATAGAAAATTGGTTTTTACCCATGTTCAGGTAAAAGAAAGATCAGAATATTCCTAAAGTCAGTATAGATAGGATTCAGAAGACTCCAGGGAAAAAAGCAAAAACTCCAGATGGGAGAGTTGTTTCACTTCCAAAATGTTATTTTCTTGTTATCTTAAGGATAACAAGGATCTGTTTATTTAAAGATACAGCCAGGGACTTCCCTGGTGGTCCAGTGTTTAAGAATCCATCTTACAATGCAGAGGATGTGGGTTTGATCCCTGGTTGGGGAACTAAGCCCACACCCCACAGCTACTGAAGCGTCACACTCTGGAGCCCTAGAGCCACAACTAAAAAGAAGCCTGAGCACTGCAAAAAAAGATCCTGCGTGTACCACAACTAAACATGAAGCAGCCAAATAAATAATTTTTTTTTAAAAAGATACAGCCAAACTGTTATCAGACCAACCTAATCTCTTAAGGTTCTAGATAGCTAGAGTTTTTCTGCGAGGCTAATCATTTCCTTTTAAATATCCTCCAAATCAGGGTCCCCAACCTCCAGGATCTAATGTCTGATCTGAGGTGGAGCTGATGTAATAACAATAGAAATAAAATGCACAATAAATATAATGCTCTGGAATCACCCTGAAACCACAGCCACCACCCCATCCCCCAGGTCCAAGGAAAGACTGTCTTCCATGAAACTGGTCTCTGGTGCCAGAAAGGTTGGGAACCACCTTTTGATCTCCTGCTCCAAAAGGATAGTAATTTAAACATTTCTGTCACACTTATATATTACTGTTTAACAAACATTCCACAACTTAGTGGCTTACAACAATGACTGATTGTATCCAGTTTTGTGAGTTGGCTAAGGGGTTTTTCACAGTTCCAAAAGATGAGTTCTTGAAATGTTTTGAATAGGAGCATTGCTGGGTGAATTGTCTCCCAAGGAGATTACTTTGAAGGACTTCTCTTATTTGGTGGGAGAGGGCTATTCTGCTTCTATTCAAAACATTTCCAGAACCCATCTTTTGGAACTGCAAAAAAACCCTTAGCCAGCTCACAAAACTGTGAGATATAATCAGTCATTGTTGTAAGCCACTAAGTTGTGGAATGTTTGTTATACAGTAATATATACATGAGACAGCAATGTTTAAATTACTGTTTTTTGGAACAGCAGTCCCCAATCTTTTACTCCTTAGATAGTGTAATGTCGGGTTCAGTTTATAGGCTGATTTATGTAATATGCTTAGCCTCACATCCAACACAGCAACTTGCAACATTATTAGTTTATTCATCCCTAATGATAGTGGTTGGAGAAGGGAGTCCTGGAAGCAGAACCACCTGCCCATTATGCATCTTGAGTCCTTTTGACAGCCAGGTGGTGGTGATAGATAGTTAACAAGGAGCATTAACAGCTCCTTGTTAAGCTATGGCTTTTTATTGGGTTGTTGAGAACATGTAGTAGAGAATAGAAATTTTCAAAATGTTTTTTAGAGGGGAGATCTTTGTTCAAGTATATTCCACAGATAAGTGGACACAAAAATGTAAAGGCTGAGCTGTTTTGGTTGAAGGCAAGGGGTTGGGAGAAGTAGAGTCTAACCTGTTCATCTCTCCTTCCTTCCCTCTCTACCCCATTCACTTCCCTTTCATTGTCAATGGAAGGGCTCTGTAAAGCACACTTTAAGCCAGTCACAGTGACTACTGAGTTTTGCCTACTGAGTCATGACTCCAAAGTGGAAAGAGGTTGAAAGAAGTGAAGATCCCATCATCTTCAGCTGATCACCTGCCAGTAACCAATCATGGTTTGACAGAAATATAGCCACAATATTTACTGCATACATACCTAAATTCCTATGTGAAACACTTAGCCTTAATTTAATGAGCTGTCTGGAACCAGGAATGAATTATAGATTCCTTTTACCCTTTGATCCAAGACCTATGCTAATTTGTCAACCTTTTTTAGTCCAAATCCAAGAAAATATTTTCTAGCCATAACTTCTAGTTTATAGTATGGAAAAAGTTTGTTTTTAGAATATTTTATAATAATGTATATGCTTTAAATATATATATATATATATACACATTGAACATTGGATGGGCTGTGTACCTCCCTCCCTTTGCATACTATTAGCCTCTTTGCTTAATTTCCTCTAGATATGTGTTAATTCTTAAACTTGAGGCTGCACTGTCACTCCTCAAGTTCTGATTCAGTAAGTCCAACCATTTACCAGTCTAATAAATTCCCAGGAGAGGCTGATTCTACTGGTCCATAGACTACACTTTGAGTAGAACTACTTTTAGACCCAAACTCTAGTCTCAGCTTCTTGATAAGTGGTTCTCAGATTTAATCAACATAAAGGTTTTTGTTTTGGTTTTGAAAGAAATGAAAAGACTCTAATGCATAAGCCCCAGGAATCAAAGGCCAAATAGTGCCACTAAGAGTGTGATTTATGGCATATCATTTCCACACTGTGTTTTCTTCCTTTAGAGATTAGGTTTATAAACCTATTACTCATTTAAGATTAAGAGATTGTGGAGGATACAGTCCAAAGAAATGCTATTCACTGCTCAGATTTTAACCTAGAAAATGTTTAAACTTAACTGTGTTTTTATGGAGACAGACGAAATGAAGGATACTATGATATTTTCCTTTGAAACAAATAAATCTTGTCTATTTTGTTTAAAAATATTTTCTGAGAAAGCGTTTGTCTCTTTCTGTAATTATAGGTGAAATATATTTTCACTGTTGAAAATCTAGAAAAATACAGACAAGTATAAAATGACAACATATCATCGAACAGTTTTTGGAAACCAAATTTTTAATAGTTGGGTAACAAATCCATTGTTTGAATTTACCATAATTTACTTAACACAAATATTAGACATTTGAGGTTTCTAAAAATAGCTTTATCTTTTCTGGAAAATGTTCAGATTAATAACCTTATAAAAAAATCTATGATAATTTCTTTAGTATAGAATTCTGGAGGTGGAGTTAGAGGATTTGAATATTTTTAAGACTGGATATATATATATATATATACATTTTCCCCCAACCTCAATATGAGGGTACCCAAATATGCTCATGGAAGAGTTGACTCATTGGAAAAGACTCTGATGCTGGGAGGGATTGGGGGCAGGAGGAGAAGGGGACGACAGAGGATGAGATGGCTGGATGGCATCACTGACTCGATGGACCTGAGTCTGAGTAAACTCCAGGAGTTGGTGATGGACAGGGAGGCCTGATGTGCTGCGATTCATGGGGTCGCAAAGAGTTGGACACGACTGAGCGACTGAACTGAACTGAACTGAAATATGCTTTTATTGACAAAATGTGAAAACGCCTGTTTTAGTTGTCTTCACCAGGATTAACTATTACTGTTTTATTTGATAACTGATTAACTTAAAGCAATATTTTAATAGTGTTTTAAATCTTATTGTATGCTTATTAGCTATATTCTGTTCCCTCTTCTATGGCATGTTTGCTCATATCCTGCCCATTTTCCTATTATGATCTTAGTTTCAAGGGAATAAGTCAGTCACAGAAGGACAAATACTGCATGATTCCATTTGTATGAGGAATCTAAAATAGTCAAAGTCACAGATATCGGAAAAAGAATAGTGGTTGCCAGGAGCTGGGGGTGGGGGAAATGAGATGCTGTTCAACTAGTATAGTTTGAGTTATGCAAGATGAATAAGTTCTAGAGATCTGCTGTACATTATGCTTATGTTAGCAATATTGCCTGTATACTTTAAAAATTTTTAAGTGAATAGAAATATAGAAAATTTGAGCACCTAACTACTCCTCAAGGATATTGCTTCATCGTTTAATTCCTCTCTTTCTAAATCTTCAATGTCAGTGGAGACAAAGTTACGAAAAAGAAAAGAAAGAGTAAAAGTGTATTTCCCAGAACTAAAGAAGAGTCTCCAAATCAAAAGGGCCCACTGAGTGCCCAGAACAACCAATAGAAATACCATACCCTAGGGTAACTCGTCATGAAAATTTGGAACACTAGGGATATAGAGAAATTTTAAACCGGTGTTTTTTTTTTAAAGTTCACATGCAAGCATCAGAAATCAGAATGGCACTGTACTCAACAAGAATGGAATCTAATTAGTAAGCAGTGAGCAGTGTTTTCAGATTCATGAGAGGAACTGATTTCTAACCTAGGGTTTTATGCTCAGCCAAATTATCAACAGTGAGAGTTTAAAATATATACTTTCAGATACTCATTACAAAAATTTCCTACTATGTATCCTTTCTTAGAAAGCTATTACAGAATATGTTTCAGCAAAATGAGAATATAAACACGAAAGAAGAAATCATGAGATCTAGGGCAAGGGATCACAGGGCAACTAAGAGAAGAGAGGCAAAGAAAATTCCTAGGATGAGGATAAAGAGATGTCCAGCATGATAGTGGTGTTGTAAACCATAGAGGAGAGTCAGTTCAGAATGTATCAGGAGAACAGAAACTTCCAGAAGGATTATGGTCCAGGAAAAAAAAAAAATGGAACTATGTTTGACTGTTTGGAAATTAGATTGAGAATAAGTTTTACAGTTCTGCTAGAGAATTTGGGAAGAATTAGGGATAAATATATAGAAAACTAAACTAAAGAGAGTCAAGTATTAAACTTACAACCCATCATTTCATGGCAAATAGATGGGGAAGCAATGGAAACCATGACAGACTTTATTTTCTTGGGCTCCAAAATCACTGCAGATGGTGACTGCAGCCATGAAATTAAAAGACGCCTGCTCCTTGGAAGAAAAGCTATGGCCAATCTAGACAGCATATTATAAAGGAGAGACATTATTTTACCTACAAAGGTCCATATAGTCAAAGCTATGATTTTTCCAGTAGTTATGTATGGATGTGAGAGCTGGACAGGAGAAAAGTGAGTGAGTGAGTGAGTGAGTGAGTGAGTGAAAGATGCTCAGTTCAGTCAGTTCAGTTCAGTCGCTCAGTCATGTCTGACTCTTTGCAACCCCATGAATTGCAGCACGGCAGGCCTCCCTGTCCATCACCAACTCCCGGAGTTCACTCAGACTCACGTCCATTGAGTCAGTGATGCCACCCAGCCATCTCATCCTCTGTCGTCCCCTTCTCCTCCTGCCCCCAATCCCTCCCAGCATCAGAGTCTTTTCCAATGAGTCAACTCTTCACATGAGGTGACCAAAGTACTGGAGTTTCAGCTTTAGCATCATTCCTTCCAAAGAACACCCAGGGCTGATCTCCTTTAGGATGGACTAGTTGAATCTCCTTGCAGTCCAAGGCACTCTCAAGAGTCTTCTCCAACACCACAGTTCAAAAGCATCAATTCTTCAGTGCTCAGCTTTCTTCACAGTCCAACTCTCACATCCATATATGACCACTGGAAAAACCATAGCCTTGACTAGACGGACCTTTGTTGGCAAAGTAATGTCTCTGCTTTTGAATATGCTATCTAGGTTGGTCATAACTTTTCTTCCAAGGAGTAAGCGTCTTTTAATTTCATGGCTGCAATCACCATCCGAAGTGATTTTGGAGCCCCCAAAAAATAAAGTCTGACACTGTTTCCACTGTTTCCCCATCTATTTCCCATGAAGTGATGGGACCAGATGCCATGATCTTCGTTTTCTGAATGTCGAGCTTTAAGCCAACTTTTTCACTCTCCTCTTTCACTTTCATCAAGAGGCTTTTTAGTTCCTCTTCACTTTCTGCCATAAGGGTGGTGTCATCTGCATATCTAAGGTTATTGATATTTCTCCCAGCGATCTTGATTCCAGCTTGTGCTTCTTCCAGCCCGGCGTTTCTCATGATGTACTCTGCATAGAAATTAAATAAGCAGGGTGACAATATACAGCCTTGACGTACTCCTTTTCCTACTTGGAACCAGTCTGTTGTTCCATGTCCAGTTCGAACTGTTGCTTCCTGACCTGCATATAGGTTTCTCAGGAGGCAGGTCAGGTGGTCTGATATTCCCATCTCTTTCAGAATTTTCCACAGTTTATTGTGATCCACACAGTCAAAGGCTTTGGCATAGTCAATAAAGCAGAAATAGATGTTTTTCTGGAACTCTCTTGCTTTTTCAATGATCCAACAGATGTTGGCAATTTGATCTCTGGTTCCTCTGCCTTTTCTAAATCCAGCTTGAACATCTGGAAGTTCACGGTTCACGTATTGCTGAAGCCTGGCTTGGAGAATTTTGAGCATTACTTTACTAGTGTGTGAGATGAGTGCAATTGTGTGGTAATTTGAACATTCTTTGGCATTGCCTTTCTTTGGAATTGGAATGAAACCTGACGTTTTCCAGTCCTGTGGCCACTGCTGAGTTTTCCAAATTTGCTGGCATATTGAGTGCAGCACTTTCACAGCATCATCTTTCAGGATTTGAAATAGCTCAACTGGAATCCCATCACCTCCACTAGCTTTGTTCATAGTGATGCTTTCTAAGGCCCACTTGACTTCACATTCCAGGATGTCTGGCTCTAGGTCAGTGATAACACCATCGTGATTATCTGGGTCATGAAGATCTTTTTTGTACAGTTCTTCTGTGTATTCTTGCCACCTCTTCTTAATATCTTCTGCTTCTGTTAGGTCCATACCATTTGTGTCCTTTGTTGAGCCCATCTTTGCATGAAAAGTTCCCTTGGTATCTCTAATTTTCTTGAAGAGATCTCTAGTCTTTCCCATTCTGTTGGGAAAGATGCTCAGTTGTGTTCAACTCCTTGTGACTCCATGGACAGCAAAAAAGACTGAGCACCAAAGAATTGATGCCTTCAAACTGTGGTGCTGGAGAAGACTCTTAAGAGTCCCTTGGACAGCAAGGAGGTCAAAGCAGTCAATCCTAAAGAAAATCAACCCTGAATATTCCTTAGAAGGACTGATGCTGAAGCTGAAGTGCCAATACTTTGGTCACCTGATGCAAAGAGCTGACTTATGAGAAAAGACCCTGATGCTGGGAAGATTGAAGGCAAGAGAAGAAGGGGACAGAGGATGAGATGGTCGAATGGCATCACTGACTCAATGGACATGAGTTTGAGCAAACTCCAGGAGATCAAGGACAGGGAAGCCTGGCGTGCTGCAGTCCACGGGGTTGCAAAGAGTCAGACATGACTAAGCGACTGAGCAACAACAAATAGACTCTTATTTGCTATACCAAGTCATAGCAAACACTGGATATTAATTAAATCAGAAAGTGTGAGGAAGGTGGATGTAGGAAGTGAAAAAAGAATGTTTAAAATTAAGAAATAATTAATATGCATGTGATTTATAAACATGAACATAAATGCCAGATGAGACAGCTAAAAGATTTGAAAGTAGTGGAAAATGACACAGTGATAGAAGGGGATTGGAGTTGTGGATTTCTATTATTCATCAGAAGCTTTATAGTACAATGAATACTGGAGTGGGTAGCCTTTTCCTTCTCTACGGGATCTTCCCAACCCCGGGATCTAACCCAGGTGTCCTGAATTGCAGGTGGATTCTTTACCAGCTGAGCCACAAGGGAAGCCCTTTCACTTTTAACTTTGTAACCATGTGCATATATTAATTTAATAAGGTCTTTACTTTTTAAAATAAATCCCCTGACACCACATCAGCCTCTGGGTAGTGACTGTCTGTACTGTAACAGCCAACCTTTGTTGACCACCCAACCAATCTGCTTGATTTTCCATTCACTTTTGCACCCTCTGCAGTCTAATTTCATTTCCACTAAGCACTCCCCTGAAATTGTTTATGTCAAGGTCATCAGTGGACTCCTGGTTGCCAAATATGATGGACACTTTCAACGACTCTGTTTTCTTTCAGTTTTTCAAAGACACCAACCACTGTCTTGCCTCAGGGCCTTTCACACATGTCATTCCCTCTGCTTGGAATGTTGTCCCCACCTTTTACCTGTTTAACTTCCTTTCAGCTAACCTTTCAAGGCTCAACATGTAATTACAGAGAGGCCTTCACAATTTACCAGAAAGGCCTTCCCTGACCTCTTAATCACATCTGTCATCAGTCCTAATCAGATCTTCTTAATACGCTGCACTTTATTTTCAAGGCATTTATCACATTTCATAATTGTATTTTTATTTATGTGATTGTTTGCTTTCCTCCACTAGATTATAAGCTTCCTGACGGCAGGGATAATATCTGTTTTGTTTACCACTGTATTCCTGGCAATAGTCTCTATTCCTAGCCAATAGGAATCGTTACCCAAAGATTGAATAATAATTCTCGAAAGAGGTATTTCAGGAGGGCCTAGAAGTAGAGCACTGATTTTAGGAATTAAAAGAGAGGATAGATTAGAGAGGCTTTTCTACAGCAGAAGCTATGGAACTTGGATAGGGTCTCCTGGGGTACATGTTTGGAAATAATTAGACCTTTTAAGTAGAATCTTGTCAGCCCATGAATTTATGTAGAGGACTCACCTTCACTGTCTTCTGCTAACATAATTCAGGTAGTCATGTACCTGTATTCACTGTGTAGGAAAATCTTGATTCATAGATAAATTGCATATTCACGCTGACTTTCTCTGTATATTATCTTGTGATGTTTCCTGGGATTGAGTCACTTTCCAGCTTCTAGGAGACAAAGAATAGAGCCATGAGGGTTAAAGATTTTGAGGTGGTATGCCTGTTGAAAGGTACTGGGTATGACAGTGACAAGATTCTCTGCTGTGAATTGGTAAATTGAACAGTAGTGCAGCCTCAGAAGTCAATGGGAAGGATTTAGATTCAAGGAAAGAAGACATTCTTGATTCACATTCATTATAATTATTTACTGAGCCTTCAGTTCAGTCAGTTCAGTCGCTCAGTCGTGTCTGACTCTTTGCGACCCCATGAAGCGCAGCACCCAGGCCTCCCTATCCATCACCAACGCCCAGAGTCCACCCAAACCCATGTCCATTGAGTTGGTGATGCCATCCAACCATCTCATCCTCTGTCATCCCCTTCTCCTCCTGCCCTCAATCCCTCCCAGCATCAAGGTCTTTTCAAATGAGTCAGCTCTTTGCATCAGGTGGCCAAAGTATTGGAGTTTCAGCTTCAACATCAGTCCTTCCAATGAACACCCAGGACTGATCTCCTTTAGGATGGACTGGTTGGATCTCCTTGCAGTCCAAGGGACTCTCAAGAGTCTTCTCCAACACCACAGTTCAAAAGCATCAATTCTTTGGCACTCAGCTTTCTTCACAGTCCAACTCTTACATCCATACATGACCACTGGAGAAACCATAGCCTTGAATAGATGGACCTTTGTTGACAAAGTAACGTCTCTGCTTTTTAATATGCTATCTAGGTTGGACATAACTTTCCTTCCAAGGAGTAAGCGTCTTTTAATTTCATGGCTGCAGTCACCATCTGCAGTGATTTTGGAGCCCAGAAAAATAAAGTCAGCCACTGTTTCCACTGTTTCCCCATCTATTTGCCATAAAGTAATAGGACTGTATGCCATGATCTTCGTTTTCTGAATGTTGATCTTTAAGCCAGCTTTTTCACTCTCCTCTTTCACTTTCATCAAGAGGCTGTTTAGTTCTTCTTCACTTTCTGCCATAAGGGTGGTGTCATCTGCTGCTGCTGCTGCTAAGTCACTTCAGTCATTTCCGACTCTGTGCGACCCCATAGACGGCAGCCCACCAGGCTCCCCCATCCCTGGGATTCTCCAGGCAAGAACACTGGAGTGGGTTGCCATTTCCTTCTCCAATGCATGAAAGTGAAAAGTGAAAGGGAAGTCGCTCAGTCGTGTCCGACTCTTCGCGACCCCATGGACTGCAGCCTACGAGGCTCCTCCGTCCATGGGATTTTCCAGACAAGAGTACTGGAGTGGGGTGCCATCGCCTTCTCCAGTGTCATCTGAGTCTTCACTAAATGCCAATCATTGTTCCACATGTTTTCTATATCTTTTAACTTCCACCAGCACCCTGTAAGAGGAGATATTATTAGCCCCATGTACAGGTGAAGAAAGTGAGGGGAGTCAAATAATTTGCCTTTAGACTTTTTCATGATGGCCATTCTGACATGCACTCATCTTCTCCTGCAAGAACACCAAAATCACAACTAGCTGCCGAACAGCCATCAAGAGGAGAATGTTGGATCCCACCAGAATTAGTCCTTAGAGGCAGAGTTATATACCAGCCGTTTCTTAGCTCCTTTCCAAGTGGCACAGTGGTAAAGAATCTGCCTGCCAATTCAAGAGACACAAGATACATGGGTTCGATCCCTGGGTTGGGAAGATCTCCTGGAGGAGTAAATGGCAACCACTCCAGTATTCTTGCCTGGAAAATTCCATGGACAGAAGAGCCTGGCAGGCCACAGTCCATGGGGTCACAAAGAGTCGGACGTGACTAAGCATGTGCACAAGGTCAAGGTCTATGTTGACCAGAAAGAAAAGTGCTTCGCCTAAAGCTGGAGAGAGCAAATCAGAGTTCAGTTTCTTCATTATAAATGAACAGCAGTTTCTTAGTTGAAGTGAGTTCTTATGCCTTAAACAAAAGTGTTTGATGTAAATAGGGACTGAACTCCTGCAGAATGAATGGGAATAAAAATGGGGCTCAACTGAGAGCAAGTTATTGATAGATTCTAGTGCCTACCTGGGAGAGGGCAATGGCAACCCACTCCAGTGTTCTTGCCTGGAGAATCCCATGGACGGAGGAGCCTGGCTGCCATCTGTGGGGTCGCACAGGGTCGGACACGACTGAAGCAACTTAGCAGCAGCAGCAGATGACACCACCCTTATGGTAGAAAGTGAAGAACTAAACAGCAGCAGCAGTGACTACTTGAAGGGCCAGAGTTTTCAACCAAAACACATAATTTTGGTTGCCAATTCAGTATAAACTGGTCCCTGATTTAATAAATATGCTAACTGCCTTCCATGGACAGAGATGGCTTTTATGGATTAACTGTATATCCTTTGAATATAGCACATTCCAAAGGCCTACTTCATAGTTTGTGTGGTCATAATTATTTAGTTGTTTGTTTAGTCTCCCCAGGCGAACTTATAAGCACTATATGAAGGCCAGCCCCAGATCTGCTTTGTTCACATAGTCTGGTGCCTTGAAATTCATAAATGCTCGGTTCATGTTTATTGGCTCATTCATCTTGTTCTTGGGCAAGACCGGCATCTGAGGTTCTCAGGGCCACAAACAAATTCTATACATCTGCCCAAAGCAGGGGAGGAAGGCCTCCCAGAGCCTTGTTGTGCTTCTGGGGTGAGCTATTAGACTCCCTAAGTTCTGCCTCATTTGGGTGGAGCCTCAAAGACTTGATGCCACTGATTTTAGCAGTGGGGCTCTGGTTTTAGTAGTGGGGCTCATCTTTGTTCTGAGATGTTAACTGTAAACAAATGGTGCTATTTCCTGTCCCCTGGGGAACTCAAAGGGGCCACAATTGAGGGGCAGTGAGAGCACAAGAGTTACAGTGTTCTCTGCTGGAACCTCCCCATTGCTACCCAGAGATGGCTCCAATATAGGCTAGCCAATCAGGAAATTTCAAACTCTTTTCGTGAACTCTAAACAGCTTGAGGAATCTCTCCAGCTGGAGTTGGAAAAGCTCCCAGTGAGGAGAGCCGAGTCTTATGTAACTTTTATGGACTGACCATTTTTAGGAAAAAACAAACAGTTCCTCAGCTAGTGCTGGACTTTTTGAGGCACATCCTGCATTCTTTCCTGGAGGCTCAGCCGCTCACAAAACAGAGTTGAAGACTGGTGAGGTTCAACGGTGACGGATGACACGAGACAGAGAGAGGACATCTGTTGGACATTCTGGCTGGAATGTGCTATTTTGGTTCTCATGGTGCAGCTCCCATAGCAGTGAAGGGAGTGCGGTGTTGGGATGCAGGGAGAGGAGCCGTACCTGGGGTTACTCTCCCTGCACATTCCAGAGGCCAGCCACTACCAACTTTGTCCACTCAGCACCCCACATCCCACTAGGGAGGAGTAGAACTTAGTGTGTATAAATACATCCACAATTGCAATGAACCAAATTCTGCTCTGGAAAAAGCAATTTTCCCAATTTACTTTGGTAAAGATTCAGTTCCTCCTTAGTTTAGCTCAGTGAACATTATAAACCATGTGCCAGACTCTGCTGCTGCTGCTAAGTCGCTTCAATCGTGTCCAACTCTGTGCGATCCCAGAGAGGGCAGCCCACCAGGCTCCCCCGTCCCTGGGATTCTCCAGGCAAGAACGCTGGAGTGGGTTGCCATTTCCTTCTAGGCTAGGTTAAATGACTGCAAAGATGAATAAGACCATTTCTGTTCTTAACATGCAATCAAGGAGGAGAGAAAATGTATATAAACAGTTATAATATACTTCCTTGCCATATAGTCCTGTGTTTTCTATGTATTTCTTTTATTATTAACTCTCTTATAAAGGTAACCATCAGTTTTATGTCTACTTGTGAACTTAGGGGCCTGCTTTATTGACTGTGCCAAAGCCTTTGACTGTGTGGATCACAATAAACTGTGGAAAATTCTTCAAGAGATGGGAATACCAGACCACCTGACCTGCCTCTTGAGAAACCTGTATGCAGGTCAGGAAGCAACAGTTCGAACTGGACATGGAACAACAGACTGGTTCCAAATAGGAAAAGGAGTACGTCAAGGCTGTATATTGTCACCCTGCTTATTTAACTTATATGCCGAGTACATCATGAGAAACGCTGGGCTGGAAGAAGCATAAGCTGGAATCAGGATTGCTGGGAGAAATATCAATAACCTCAGATATGCAGATGACACCATCCTTATGGCAGAAAGTGAAGAGGAACTAAAAAGCCTCTTGATGAAAGTGAAAGAGGAGAGTGAAAAAGTTGGCTTAAAGCTCGACATTCAGAAAACGAAGATCATGGCATCCGGTCCCATCACTTCATGGGAAATAGATGGGGAAACAGTGGAAACAGTGTCAGACTTTATTTTTTGGGGGCTCCAAAATCACTGCAGATGGTGATTGCAGCCATGAAATTAAAAGACGCTTACTCCTCGGAAGGAAAGTTATGACCAACCTTGAGAGTACATTGAAAAGCAGAGATATTACTTGGCCAACAAAGGTCCGTCTCGTCAAGGCTATGGTTTTTCCAGTGGTTATGTATGGATGTGAGAGTTGGACTGTGAAGAAAGCTGAGCACTAAAGAATTGATGCTTTTGAACTGTGGTGTTGGAGAAGACTCTTGAGAGTGCCTTGGACTGCAAAGAGATCCAACCAGTCCATCCTAAAGGAGATCAGTCCTAGGTGTTCATTGGAAGGACTGATGCTGAAGCTGAAACTCCAATACTTTGGCCACCTCATGCGAAGAATTGACTCATTGGAAAAAACCCTGATGCTGGGAGGGATTGGGGGCAGGAGGAAAAGGGGACAACAGAGGATGAGATGGCTAGATGGCATCACCGACTTGATGGACATGAGTCTGAGTGAACTCCGGGAGTTGGTGATGGACAGGGAGGCCTGGCGTGCTGTGATGCATGGGGTCACAAAGAGTCAGACACCACTGAGCGACTGAACTGAACTGAACTGAATTTATGATAAACAAAAATACAAGAAAATCTCCCTTTTTCAGGTGTGACCAGTTATATTTCTAAATTATACATGAAACAGGTACAACTTTCAAGAATATTCTTATATTAATTGTTCTTATTTCCATAATTTTCTCAAGCTGATATGAGGCATTTTAGAATTTTGAATGTAACTTGAATCTTTCAAAATAACAAATAGCTTTCTCATTGAATTAGGATTTGCCTTAGACAAGGATTTGCCTGTACCTTTTGCTTTTTCTCTCAAATGAAGTATTAGGCAGACATCTAGCACAGCAGTAGCTTGGTAGACTATTATTGTTGTTGTTTAGTCGCTAAGTTGTGTCTGACTCTTTGCCACCCCATGAACTGTAGCATGCCAGGCTTCCCTGTCCTTCACTATCTCCTGGAGTTTGCTCAAACTCATGTCCATAGAGTCAGTGGTGCCATGCAACCATCTCATCCTCTGTCGCCCCTTTCTCCTCCTGCCCTCAATCTTTCCCAACATCAGGGTCCTTTCCAATGAGTCAGCTCTTCACATCAGATGAGATAATAAATATCACATAGATAGTAAATAATGGCTACAGTCATTGTAAGTATTATTCTTTAGCTACAGGTCATCCCCTTCTAGTCTATGTTGTGTGGTAAGGTAGTGAAAGGGCAAGTCGCTCAGTCATGTCCAACTCTTTGCGACCCCATGGACTATACAGTCTGTGGAATTCTCTAGGCCAGAATACTGGAGTGGGTAGCCTGTCCCTTCTCCAGGGGATCTTCTCAACCCAGGGATCGAACCCCAGTTTTCCACATTGCAGGCGGATTCTTTACCAGCTGAGCCACAAGGGAAACTCAAGAATACTGGATTGGGTAGCCTATCCCTTCTCCAGCATAACTCTGGTAATTCCTGACTCTTTGCACATTGTCCTTACGTTGCTTTTATAGTAGTTTAAGCCCTGTTTACAAAGCTATTTTAACTATTAGTAAAGGAGCCTAGATTTACAGCTGTATGTCTTTACTTAAAATAAGCTCACCTCTCTCCTCATGCCTTTCATCCATATTTACTATATCCAAACTCATCTGACTGTTGATAGTTCCCTTGCTATCTACAACCATACCACATATAGAAAAGGGAAGGATAGGTAAGAGAGAAGGACTTGAGACCCAGGTCAGTTCAAGTGTGGGTTTGGAACCTGGGGAGCAGGAGAAGAAGAAAAGAAAAAGGCCTGGTAGAGGCATGGGATGGTATTATTAAATAGAAATAGAAAGATAAAGACTGTTTATGGCTCAGTCTGCACTCCAGAATGATAATGCAATAAGCTAAATTCCACAGATGTTTTTGAAGCACTTTATATGAAGGGAATTAGCCAGTCTGTCAGCTCCAATACAAATAAACTCAGAATTCTTCCTTCACATTCCTCAGTGGCTCCTTAGAGGGGAGCTGCCTCTGAAATATATGCAACAACCATGTGGGAAGAGGAAAGAGGATCCCTAGGCAGGCCCAGCAGAGTCAGAATTTTGAGAAACAGACTTTGAATAGAGAGGCCTTTAAAGTCCAGAATAGAAATCAGCAAATTATGGTCCATGCCAGAATAACTTTATAAGGTTTTACATTTACACTGAGAATGGTTTTTACATTTTTAAAGAATTGTTTTTTAAAAAAAGGAAGAAGGGAGTATATAGCAGAACTTTACAGCCACAAAGCCTAAGTAGTAACTGTCTGGCCCTTTACAGACAGCGTTTGCTGAAAGGAGGGTTTCCTGAAAGCTCACCAGAAGCTGGAGGCTGCAGAAAAATCTGTTTTGAACCCTAGGGTAGGCACTTGCAGAAAAAAAAGGTATCAGCATCAATGACGAATAAATTTCTATTTCTACTTTCCAAAAGTGCTGGGGACCTGGCAAACTAATGATTGCTGGGCCAGAAAGAGTGAAGCCTTGTATTGGGTTTAGAATACACTATTGCCTTTGTTCTAACGGAGCAGCGGAATATATCCTTTCATTGACACTGCTTTATCAGGCCTTTAGATGGAGCAAGTGGGTGAGTAGAGGCATTTCTTTCTGTTTGCAATTTTCTACTTTCTCTATTACACATTAGTAGAAATTAATAGCTTATATCTAGGTAAGCAGATTCCTGACTGTTTCAACTGTTCCTCAAGCCAGTGGTGGGGATTATATGCCTGAAAGAAAAGAACTCTACCTCTAAGTACAGGCCAGGTTCACTTCCCAACATGGCCACTGTGACCCAGAAGAATAAAAATATGCAAGACCAGGCCTCTCTACTATATGCATGAGTGACAGTCACAGTTTTAAAATACTTTGGTCCAAAGAATTTATAGCATTTAAATTTCTTGCTACTTATTTTTTATTGAAGTATAATTGATTTACAATGTTCTAATTTCTGCTCTTCAACAAAGTGATTCAGTTTATATACATATATGTGTATATACAGTATGCTCTGCTGTGCTGTGTTTAGTCACTCAGTCGTGTTCGACTCTTTGCGACCCCATGGGCCTGCCAGGGTCCTCTGTCCGTGGGGATTCTCCAGGCAAGAATACTGGAGTGGGTTGTTATGCCCTCCTCCAGGGAATCTCCCCAACCCTGGGATCGAACTCAGGTCTCCCGCACTGGAGGTGGATTCTTTACTATCTGAACCACCAGGGAAGCCCAAGAATACTTAAATGGGTAGCCTATCCCTTCTCCAGGGGATCTTCCTGACTCAGGAATCGAAGCAGGGTCTCCTGCATTACAGGCAGATTCTTTACCAGCTGAGCTACCAGGGAAGCCCATATATATGTATATTCTTTTTTAAATATTCTTTTCCATTATGGGTTATCATAGGATATCAAGTATAGTTCTTTGTGCTATACAGGAGGACCTTGTTGTTTATCCATTCTATATATAAAAGCTTACATCTACTAACCCAGAACTTCTACTCCATTCCTCCTCCCCCCATCCCCTTGGCAACCACCAATCTGTTCTCTACACGTGTGATTCTGTTTCTGTTTCATAGGTAGGTTCGTGTGTCTTATATTTCAGATTCCCCATATAAGTGATATCATATGATATTTGCCTTTCTCTTTCTGACTTACTTTACTTATATGATAATCTCAAGTTGTATTCTTACTACTTATTATTTGATTGTTAAAATATTTTCTTGCCATCTCACCAGAAGGTGGATACAATTAGCCCCTTCTCCAAATGGTAAACCTAGAACTTGGAGAGGACAGGTACCCTGCCCCAAGATGACCCAGCAAGTCAGAGAAAAAGCCAAGAATGAGAGCAGTGTTCCTATCCGGGCATCCTGCCACTATCCTAGGCATGAGTAGCTTCCAGATGGAGCTGAGATCCAACTGCATATCTTGAGTCATCAAATCTAGTTGATTCTGAGGCTGCATTGTTGTTCTGATGACCAGGTAGATAAGCCTTGAATGGCAGGAGAAAAAATGTACTGAATGGGTGGTTCACCAGCCTACCTTCCTACTCCTCAAGATGTTGCTATGTTGTGTCTCTGACGATGGCTATGAGTCAGTCTTACGCAGAAGATGATGGAGTCACTGTTATTGTGTGCTTGGCTGCTGCTTTCTTTGCACTTCAGCATTCCTACCTGGTGTGTGGTACATTTTTGTCATTCCACAGCAGTCTGCTGTGCACATGACCCCTCAGTAGCCCAGACCCATCTATTTACATCAGCTGTCCAGCTGCCAGCCTCCTCACCTCCCTGTCTGCCAGAGGGGACTAGACGAAATCTGTGTTAGGACTGCCTTTCGGGGATGTGACTGGGATATCCACAGAGTTCCAGATTCTGTGTTCAAAGCGTAAGGTCCCTAGAACTCCACCTCTATGCCTTGGGGGAGAAGGAGGCTTTCACAAAAGATTTTTCTAGGCACTGACTCCTGGCCGGATGAGAGCTGGTTTCTTGGTATTTCTATCCTATTGTGTCATTTCTAGGAAAGAAGCTCTAGCCAAATGATTTTTCAAGGGATTTGATATACCTTCTGAAAATACCATGCAAATCAAATAACGACCAGCCTAACCATCCTTTCTTTGAAATATCCTATAAAACCTTCCCAGGTAGGTTTTTTTCTTTTTTTGCACAAGGTCAGCAGTCACAGCACTAATCTGGGACTTGTGACTGATGAGGCGGAGCTTCTGCTTAGTTAAGTAACAGTCTTTCCTTAATTTTATTCAGATCATTTCAGTGCAACCAGTGTGTGTGTGTGTGTGTGTGTGTGTGCTCGCACACGTGCACGCATGCACACATACACCCACCCTTCCAAAACAATGTAAATAACATATCAGGTCCCTTGTCCAGGGCCTTCCTGACTCAGGAGGATGCTGTGAACAACAGCTCTCAGTTGAGGTCCACCTGGTCCCAGAGATTTGGGACCAGACAGCTGGACCTATGACAACTCTGTTTGTTCCTTTTCCCCTTCCCTGTCCTTGTTATTACTAAACTGTTTTCAACAAGGCTCATTTCCTCCAGAATGCAACTCAGCATCCTGGAGAAGACTGAGGCCACTCTTGTAGCAGGAAGCTGCCCTAGATTTGGGCAGTAACCAGTAGAACTTGATACTGACGCCAGAGTGTAAAAATAAACACCTCCTACAGTGCTGTCTTAATCCATTGGCATCAGAGTTGCTATTATTAACCCATAGGCCTCACAGGCAGCTGTGATGGGCAGACAACAGCCTGGCCGGACCTATCCTGCCAACTTGGGATCAGACTGTTTCTTTCCTACATCTACTGGAATCTGATCTGGGGCCCCTGGAGAAGCACCATCAGTCTGGGAGCATGCCCCACAACAGGTAACACTAGAGATGGATTAGTATCTTTGGTTTGGGAGAGCCTTAGGTTCCTAGGGCCGGCCAGTGAGTCTAGAGTGTAATGGGCACAGGCTTACTGATTCAGTCCTAGTGGAAGGGAGGGGGAAAAAAATGACTCTTTTCAGTTCCTTTGGCTCTTTTGAAGAGGTTTTGCCCTGCCAGTTCCCTGGATCTGGAGCCTTTAGGTTTTCTGGGAAATTGGGAAAGGAAAGAGAGAGGTAAGGTCTCCATTGGTCATCTGACAACGCTCTAATAATAATAGTAACCATGGCTGAGCGCTTACCTTGTGTCAGGCACTTACGTGTAATATCTTATTCAATTCTCCCTCAAGCCCTTGAGGGAAAATATCATGACAGTTTTGCAAATGAGGAAGCTGAAGTTTAGTGAAGTTGAATAACTTCCCGAAGCCCACAGCTGGCAGGAAGAGTGTCCAATTTGAATCCAAACCTGTCAATGCCAAAATCCATGCTCTGAATCATTACAGAACCTAGGCTCCTGAATATTGTGGGCCCAGGCAAGATTCTTGCCACCTGCTTTAAAAGGTTTTAAAGTAAATATCAGTTTGCTCTCACTTTAGTCTTATAACCAAAGCAAATACAGTATTGGGTACGCAGGAATGGTCTTCGCTGCTGCCTGCTAATAAGGCAGTCCCAAGCATCGGGAGCTGGTCTTGGAGACTGTCATTTCAAGTCTATTGGGAAGTAAGTCACATCTGGGAAAAGGCTTTTGACTTGACTGAGGTGTCTCAGGGGCTATGATCCCTCTGCTGAGACTGGGGTGAGACTAGAACACGGTTTCCCGGGAAGCAAGGCTTTGATGGTTTCTAGCAGTCCTGCTGAGGGTGGAGTGTGCTTGAATGAAAATATTTCCTTGAAGGGCAGCTAGGCGTCTCTCTCCTCTTTCTCCTGCCTCCCCCACCCTGGCTCTACAACTGGCTTGTGGTAATTCAATCTAGATTCTTCTCATAGCCTACTTCACTGTGCATATGTGGCCTTTTATTTACAGCTTTCGAGAGTCTGATTGGATAGCAGCTTACCCGCCCCGCACGACTCAGTCCACTGCCTTGGGGGAGGGGAAGCCGAAAACATTCTGGCTTTGCTTCCTAGAGGCTAGAAGCCAAAAGGAGCAGCCAAAGGAAGAGCAAAGGGTCGACCACACTGAACAGTGGAGCAGCATAGGGACCTTTTTGTCCCAGCTAACTTGCTTCTGCAAATATACATTTGAGCGCTGTCCTCCAAGTAGAGCAGCCCACGCTGGACCTTTCAACACTCACCCCTGGTTCACTGTCTCTGTCTTAGTGGCTTCCTGCTCCTTGCTGCTCCCCTGCACCTAGCATTAGGAGGCTCTGTCTCTCTGTCTGTTTATCCACTGCTGCATCCTCCACCCCCTCCATCTGAAGAACTCAACCTGTCAAGGTAGGAATTGACTCTCCTAATTCTCTGTAGTCCTCCCCTCTCTCCCTAACTACATCCTCAAAAGAGGAGGATTTACAGCAAGTTCTCAGTCCTTTGAGACTTCTAACTGTGGCAGTTAGAAGCCAGGCACTTGGAAGTATAGGGATGTGTGTGTGTGTGTGTCTGTGTGTGTCTTTCTCTGTGTGTGTATATCCATGTATTTATGTTGAGAGGGAAGACGTTTATTAGCACACTGCATAGGGACCTTCCCTTGGGCCCAAGGTTTTAATTTAGCTTAGTTTATAATTAGAGTTGAAAGGTACCTTAAGAAGTTATCTGATTTAGCCTCCTGCCTCCAAACAGGTGCTATGAGTTGAACTAAGAAGGGAATCAAATGATTGATCTAATGGAGAAGGACATGCACTTGCTGGCTGGATTACTGGAAGAGAATATTTTTCTAGGTGTAATCCCATTTGAGCAGAAGGAGAAACGGGAACAAAGCTGAGTTGATTATCATGGTATTTCTATGGAATAAAGGAGAGACCCTTTACAGCTCCATGAGGATCAGTGGCTTCTAGATTATTCTTTTCTTAGGTATAATTCCTAGTGCTGCACTCTCCTCACAACTGAGCCTGAGAAGTAAAAGGCTTGGAACTTGTTGGGGGTTTCACCCCCAACATATTCTGTCTGTGAATTTTGGTTCCATTAAAGTTGCCTACATATTTCCAGTTCATAAGGGAGGAGATAGACTTTTGGCCACCTGATGCGAAGAGCCAACTCATTGGAGAAGACCCTAATGCTGGGAATGATTGAAGACAAAAGGAAAAGAGGGCTGCAGAGGATGAGATAGTTAGATGGCAACACTGACTCAATGGACATAAACAAATTTCGGGAGATAGTGAAGGACGGGGAAGCCTGGCATCCTGAAGTCCATGAGGTCACAAAGAGGCAGACATGACTTAGCAACTGAACAATAATAAGACTTGGGGGAAAGGAGATAAACCCACACCAGGTAGTCCTAGGAAAGAGCCCATTCTGTTGTACTTCAGAGTCAGGCCTCTTCTAGAGTCTATTTGATTTTGGGGGGGAGGATGGACTTTTAGCTGAACCTTTCTGTAACATATTTGAGAAGCCAAACACAAAGCAAGCTCTATGCTTTGAAAGAAGACTGTACATTAGGGAGGCCTGATAAGGAAGCAGCTGGGTGTGTCTGGGACAGCCTTTCAGGCTAGGCCTCTTCTAGTACACACCCAGCACACTGGCTGGCCTCGCTTGGAGTCCAAAATAACTTAATGCCAGTTCAGAACAGTGGCCTCCTCAGCTTGGAGCACACAACCTGGAGGAAAGACAGACGTGCTCCTGGGCATTGGCTGCTATTCCATTTGTGGAATCGGACTCCTGATGTCACAGCCTGGTGCTCTCAGGCAGCTAATAGCCTGTTTATCCTCTCCTTGCAACTCAGCCCAGAGACTGCAGGCATTATTATTACCACCAATTCTTAAATCTCCAAATTCTTTCAACATCTCTCACACATTTCAGTGAGAAGTACTTGTCTTAGAGGAAATTCAGTGTCCATCAAATCTCATGGCCTATAAAGACATAGACCCTTAGTAGGCATGGGGGTAATTACACAAACTGATTTTTCTGAATTCACTTAGAAAGTTATTTTCTGTACTGTGAAATAAGTCTGCTGCTGATACAGTTAATTGACATCATTTTCCAAGCATATATGATTTGAGAGTCATGAAGTAAAAGAGGTGATTTCTCTCAGTTTTTGTTTCACTCCCCATTTCCCCGATCCCAACCAACCGTGCTCAGTCTTGCCTTTGCCCAGAGATTTTCAGAATTTTTTCATCTGAGCCCTAGGGTCCCCTGGAAGTGCCTTTGGAGGTCCCCTCTGAAGTGGAGAGAAGGAGTTGGAGTATATGGGGCTTTAGGCCCTCCATGCTTCAACCAGAGTTGTTCTATGTATTGGGGCTGAAAAAGCTTGAAACCACTGCTCTGACCCTTATCTTACATCCTGAAACATCTTTCTTGCTTCCCTAGCCCTCCACAGAGGCATGTTGGCAATGATTTTAACAAAATTATGAGCCCCTCAAGTTGAGCTCTTACCCCTAAACACCCAGCACAGTGCTTTGTACACAGCAGAAGTGTGTGCAGTGGATACTAATGACTTATTTGATTGATTGATTGACTCTTGAGATGATATTAATTCATGGCCTTGGGATGCTTCTCCCTCAGAGAAAAGAGTATATGGTAAATTGTGGTTTATTTTTATTCAGTATGATTTGGGCACTTCTGACCTTTCCTACTGGAATCACTCATGCAGTCTGAGGCAAAAACATGGCCAAAAGGAGTTACCTAACATAGATGGTTTCTGGTGTAGAGGATACCTGACTAGGTCAACACAGGCAAGTACTTCATGCTAATGTCCAAAGAAAAGTGTCCTGAGGTGAAAGGTAAGCAGAGCGATTGGGAAAGGCTAGGGACAGAAATGTATTCGGATCACATTGTCTTATCTGTTTTTCAGTACTGCCTTCACTGAAAGTTACCTGCCTGATAGTTCCCAAAACTACTCAGTGTCTTGATTATGGGAAATACAGATCTTTTTATTTGCTAAACTATACTTAAAACACTGTCCAAGCTGTTTATCTATAGCCTCCAGTATATATCTACCTATCTTTTGAAGGGGAGAAGGAGGGCTTTATTTTGCTTTAAAACAATTTACATTTTATAAAAGTTATATACATGTGTATATACATATATATGTGTATATATATATAGTTTTTAAAAAGCCAAATAGTAAAAAAAAAAAAAAAAAAAAGAACATTAGTGGGACAACTGGCAAAATCCTCACAATCTGCAACTTCAGATAATAATACTGTATTCAGTGTTGATTTCCTTGTTTTGGCAAATCCACCATGACTATATAAGATGGTAACATTAGGGGATGCTGGTTGAAAAGACATAGGGATACACTCCTAACTATCTTTGTTACTTTTCTAAAAATTATTCCAAAAATAAATAGTTAACTTGAGGACTTCCCTGGTGGTCCAATGGTTAAGAATCTACCTTCCAATGGAGGAGATGCAGGTGTGATTCCTGGTCAAGAAAATAAGGTTCCACATGCTGCAGGCCAGCTAAGCCCACATGCCACAGCTAAGACCTGATGCAGCTAAAAAAATTTTTAATGATTAAGTTTAAAAAGTTTGTACACAACAATAAAAATCTTCACACAAAAAAAGCCAAATACTGCCAAATCTGAAATAATGACCATCAAAATCAATAATACCCAGCAAGAGATTATGACCCACTGAATGTTTTTTAAAAAGCCAAAAATCTATACAGGTACCAAAAAAAAAATAAATAGGAAGGAAACAGGAAATCTTTCTCATATTGGAATGCCAGCTAATAAATGTAGGAGGAATAATAGAAAGAAAATCATCATTTTTCAACCATCACAGTAAACAACTATTAATAATTCAGGTAAATCTTCAATGGATGCTGGTATTTTTAAAGAGTAACAACAATGCATTACATTTCTATAAAATGTTTATAATTTATTGAGCATTTTCACATAGTGTTTTGAATAGGCTACCATTCAGATCTACAGCAAGATGTTTATCTCCCCTTAGCCTCCATATCCTTTTTTTCACTTGGCAACTCCCTATAGCATAGCCTGGTCCAGGCATAAGAATGCTCAGCAGCCAATGATTATATTCAGATATGTTTTATTTTCACCTCCCCTGGATCTTTCTAATAATGTCTTACTAACTGCTTATCTGTGAGAATTTATCCTTTATTTAAAGCATTTTACCCATAGCTGATTTGTGTTCTGCCTCAGATGTTCTTAATATTTGAAGTTTTTGCAGTTTAAATCTATTACTTGTTGTTTTCTGTTATTCATTCATAGTATCTTATTTCCATGTATATTTGTGATCTTTGATGAAAATTAATTTTTGCTTACTCCTTAATTTTGAGAATCCTGTCGACTTAAGTTGGAGATGTTTTTCTCCAAAAGTTTGGAGGAACCATCAACCCTGGATCACATGAGCTTGCTTCAGGGGTCTCAGCCTGACTTGGGTTTAGCTATCCCTTGCCTTGCTAGTGATCCAAGACATGCCATTCTGACCACAGTAGAAATGCTTGTGCAAACCACATAAAATCTGTCGACATACAAGATGTGACCACCAGGCTCTCACTTTGCAGTCTTCACTCTAGGATCATGACTGTGGAAATAAACGGTAGTGAAGTACTGACTGAAGACATGGCTGCTCAGTCATCTTTCCGTCCTTAGTATGAAAATGGAAAGAAATGAGGGGTTAAGAGATATCTTGGCCTTGAAGATTTATTTACTAAGCACTTTGCTAAGGCTTAACTTTTTGGTTTTCATCTTCCTTCCTTCCTTGCCTCTTATCAATCAAATATGCTATTCTCTTACAAACAATAAATGCCAGTGAGGGTGTGGAGAAAAGGGAACCCTCTTACACTGTTGATGGGGATGTATATTGATACAGCCACTATGGAGAACAGTTTGAAAGTTCCTTAAAAAGCTAAAAATAGAACTACCATATGACCCAACAACCCCACTCCTGGGCATATACCTGGAGAAAACTGTAATTCTGAAAGATACATGCCCTGCAGTGTTTATTGCAGCACTGTTTACAATAGCCAGGACCTGGAAACAGCCTAAACATCCATCAACAGAGGAATGGATAGGGAAGATGTGGTACGTTTATACAATGGAGTATTACTCCGCCATAAAAAGGAATGAAATTGTGCCATTTGCAGAGACATGGATGGACCTAGAGACTGTCATACAGAGTGAAGTAAGTCAGAAAAACAAATACTGTAGATTAACTAATATATGTGGGATCTAGAAAAATGGTGCGGATAACCTGTTTACAAGGTAGAGATGGAGACACAGATGCAGAGAACAAACACATAGACACTAAGAGGGGGAAGGGGAGGTGGGATGAATTGGGAGATTGGGATCGACATATATACACATGTATAAAATAGATAACTAATGAAAACCTACCGTATAGCACAGGGAACTCTACTTAATGCTCTGTGGTGACCTAACTGGGAAGGAACTCTAAAAGAGAGGGGATACATATATACGTATAACTGATTCACTTTGCTATACAGCAGAAACTAACACAACATTGTAAAGCAGCTATACTCCAATGAAAATTTAAAAATAAATGAATAAAAGAAACGATTTTAAAAGTTAAAAAAAAAAAAAACTTATTCTCAGGCTAAGCTAACCTTCTGAAAGCTGACTTGAGTCCAACTAGCCCACTGGGCCTGCCATTCAATAGCTTTACCAAGCAAACATCAGTGGTGCCTTACTGAGTGCCAAGAATCTGGGCTCAGAATTACTTACAAGATATAAGACAATCCCACTCGTCAAAAGTGAGCTGTCATCAAGAGATAAATAACAAAATAAAATGGCCAAGACTTGGTATAAAATGAGTTGTGTAGACAGTTGATATTGAAAAAGTTCAGAATAAAGACTTTCATGATAAAGAAAAGCTTCCAGACATGGTAGAATTTGAGCTAGATCCTTTAAAAAGAAACAAAGGCAAGGAAAATGGAGCATTCCAGATGTCTTCCCAGTGGACTGAGCCAAAATTCAGAATAAATTTGTCATCTGATAGAACATGGTTGGATAAGTGGGAAGGAGCTTTGAATACCACATTAAGGGATTTGGATTATCCTGTAGGCAGTGGGGAGCCACTAACAACTTTTCAGTAGTAAAGTAAGGATACCAATATTGAGGCAGTACTTTGGGGAAATTATTCTTCTGTCAGTATATAGGATAGCTGGGAGGAGACAGCCAGAATGAAAGCAAGAAAACTGATTAGAAGACTGTATGATAATTCAGAGGAGGGGTGCCTGCAGGTCTGAACTCGGATGATAGAAGTAGTGACGGGAACTCAAAAGGCAGTGTGACAAGTAGTTAAGAACACTGACTTCGGAGTCAGACGGTTCTGTGTCTGGCCAGGTCAGACATTACTGACCGAGTTCCCTTTTGTTGTTGTTGTTCAGTTGCTAAGTCGTGCCCATGGACTACAGCACGCCAGGTTTCCCTGTCCTTCAGCATCTCCGAGAGTTTGCTCAAACTGACCAGGTTACCTTGCTGCTGCTGCTAAGTTGCTTCAGTCATGTCCGACTGTACGACCCCAGAGACGACAGCCCACTAGGCTCCTCTGTCCCTGGGATTCTCCAGGCAAGAATACTGGAGTGGGTTGCCATTTCCTTCTCCAATGCATGAAAGTGAAAAGTGAAAGTGAAGTCGCTCAGTCGTGCCCGACTCTTAGCGACCCCGTGGTCTGGAGCCTACCAGGCTCCTCCGTCCATGGGATTTTCCGGGCAAGAGTACTGGAGTGGGGTGCCATTGCCTTCTCCGAGGTTACCTTAGGAAGGTCATTTAATATTCCTGAGCCTCAGACTTCTCATCCATAAAATGGAGATAATACTACTTATCTTAGAGAGCTGTTATATGTATAAAACGAGACAATGTAACTGCTTAGCATGTGGGATTCCCCAGTGGCTCAGTGGTAAAGAATCTTCTTGCCAAGTAGGAGATACAGGTTCAACCCCTAGGTGAGGAAGATCCCCTGGAGAAGGAAATGGTATTCCACCCCAGTATTCTCACCTGGGAAATCCCATGGATGGAGGAGCCTGGCAGGATACAGTCTTGTTCAGTCGTTTAGTCGTGTTTGACTCTGTGACCCCATGGACTGCAGCACGCTTCCCTGTCCTTCACTATATCTCCCAGAGGTTGCTCAAACTCATGTCCATTGAGTCAGTGAGGCCATCCAGCCATCTCATCCTCTGTCGCCCCCTTCTCCTCCTGCCTTCGGTCTTTCCCAGCATCAGGGTCTTTTCCAAGGAGTCAGTCCTTCACAGCAGGTGTCCAAAGTATTGCAGTTTCAGCTTCAGCATCAGTCTTTCCAATGAACATTCAGGACTGATTTCCTTTAGGATGGACTGGTTGGATCTCCTTGCAGTCAAAGGGACTCTCAAGAGTCTTCTCCAACACCACAGTTCAAAAGCATCAATTCTTCAGTGCTCAGCTTTCTTTATAGTCCAACTCTCACATCCATACATCGGGACAGGAATACATCAAGGCTGTATATTGTCACCCTGCTTATCTAACTTATATGCAGAGTACATCATGAGAAATGCTGGACTGGATGATTGCCAGGAGAAATATCAATAACTACTGGAATAGTTAGAAATATCATGAATATAATAGAAATATCATGACTACTGGAAAAACCATAGCTTTGACTAGACGGACCTTTGTCGGCAAAGTAATGTCTGCTTTTTAATATGCTGTCTAGGTTGGTCATAGCTTTTCTTCCAAGGAGCAAGCGTCTTTTAATTTCATGGCTGCAGTTACCATCTGCAGTGATTTTGGAGCCCCCAAAAATAAAGTCAGTCACTGTCTCCATTGTTTCCCCATCTATTTGCCATGAAGTGATGGGACCAGATGCCATGATCTTAGTTTTCTGAATGTTGAGTTTTAAGTCAGCTTTTTCACTCTTCTCTTTCACTTTCATCAAGAGGCTGTTTAGTTCTTCTTCACTTTCTGCCATAAGGGTGGTGTCATCTGCATATCTGAGGTTATTGATATTTCTCCTGGCAATCATCCAGTCCAGCATTTCTCATGATGTACTCTGCATATAAGTTAGATAAGCAGGGTGACAATATACAGCCTTGATGTATTCCTGTCCCGATTTGGACCCAGTCTGTTGTTCCATGTCCAGTTCTAACTGTTGCTTCTTGACCTGCATACAGATTTCTCAGGAGGCAGGTCAGGTGGTCTGGTATTCCCATCTCTTGAAGAATTTTCCACAGTTTATTGTGATCTACACAGTCAAAAACTTTGGCACAATCAATAAAGCAGAAGTATATGTTTTTCTGGTCTTCTCTTGCTTTTTCGATGATCCAGCGGATGTTGGCAATTTGATGTCTGGTTCCTCTTCCTTTTCTAAATCCAGCTTGAATATCTGGAAGTTCACAGTTCACATACTGTTGAAGCCTGGCTTGGAGAATTTTGAGCATTACTTTGCTAGCGTGTGAGATGAGTGCAACTGTATGATAGCTTGAACATTCCTTGACATTGCCTTTCTTTGGGACTGGAATGAAAACTGACCTTTTCCGGTCCTGTGGCCACTGCTGAGTTTTCCAAATTTGCTGGCATATTGAGTGCAGAACTTATAGTATCATCTTTTAGGATTTGAAATAGCTCAGTTTTGTATAATGGTAGTTTAAAGAAAGCTGATTTGAAATAGAAAAATCAAAAAAAAATTTTTTGATTGGTTGGTTGGTTTTTGTTTGCGGGGTCCACACCACACTGAGTGGAAGATCTAAGTTCTCCAACCAAAAATCTAACCCACGTCCCTTGCCTTGGAAGCTTACAGTCTTAACCATTATTTGGGGGAGTAAGAAGTACCTAATGGGGTATTGGAGATTTAATTCTGGAAATTCAGGAAGAATGAAGATTTGGAAATCAATAGAATACTGGGAAGGGCTAAACACTTCTCAGGTTGAAAAGATTTCAGGTCTGAGCCCTGCTGTGAATCTATATTTAAATATAGGTCAGGTATTGTGGTATTAAACAATGAAGAAAGAATGATCTAAGAAGAAAAACTAGGAAGCCAAAGGAAAAAGAGGGTTTCAATAGGAGAGGGTGGATAAGTGTCAGGCAATTTAAATATTACGAGCTTAAAAGTTAGAACTGCTTTTAGAAAGCTCAAGTATTAATAAAAAGAAGACAGACTTCTGATTGTTTAAGAAATAATTAAGGAGAAAGAATTAACATAGTCCATCCTTCTAAGAATTTTGGTATTGAAAAAAAACAGACAGAAGAGGGTTTTGTCTGAGATCCTTGGGTTGACATGGAAGTGATGCCCTCTGTTTTCTAGTGCACCTGAGTTCCTGCCACCCCTGTGCCCACCCAGTTACTGAGCCTGTAAAGACTTCTGCCTCTGTGGTGCTAAACAGCATTGTTCACTGCTGCAGCTTCTTTTTTTAACAGCTTTATTGAGACATAATGGATATCTGTTTCATCATTTACAGTATACTATTCAGTTGCTTCCTTGGTGGCTCAGATGGTAAAGAATCTGCCTGGGTCCAGTCCCTGGATTGGGAAGATCCCCTGGAGGAGGGCATGGCAACACACCAGCATAATCTGATTTTAGAACATTTGCATCATCCCCCCCAAAAATCGCGTACCTGATAACAATCACTCGCCATTTTCCCTTTCCCCAAGTCCCTGGAAGCCACTCCAGTAATCTACTTTTCATCTCCATAGATTCGCCTAGTCTGGGCGTTTCATATGAAAAGGGCTTCCCTGGTGAAATGAAGTCAAACAATACATGGCCTTTAGTGCTTGGCATCTTCCACTTAGCATGTTTTCAAGGTTCATCCACATTGTAGCATGTTTCACTACTTCATTACTTTTTATTACCAAATAATATTACATTTTATGAATATACCACATTTAATTTAATCTATTCATCGTTAATGGATATTGGGTTGTTCCTACTTTTTGGCTATTATAAATAATGCTGCTATGAACATTCATATATAAGCTTATGTGTGAAGATAGATACGTTTTCATTCCTTTAGGGTATATATCTAGGAGTAGACTTTCTGGGTCCTATGGTAATTCTGTGTTTAATGTTTTGAGGAACTGCCACACTGGTTTTCAAAGTGATTGAACTATCTATTGTACAGTCTTCCCAGCAGCATATGAGGGTTCTAATTTCTCCACATCATCAACATTTATTATTGTCTGTCTTTTTTATTTATCCTTTCTAATAGGGAGAAGTGGTATCTCATTTTACTTTTGATTTGCACTTCCCTAATAACTGATGATATTCGGTATCTTTTCTTATGCTAATTGAGTATTTGTCTCCTTTAGAGAAATGTCTGCTCAGATCCCTTGCCCATTTTTAAATTGGGTTATATATCTTTTGTTGAGTTATAAAAGTACTTTATGTATTCTGGATAGAAGTCCCTTATCAGATATATGATTTGCAAATGTTTTCTTCCATTCTTTGAGTTGTCTCCTCCCCTTTTTTTTCTTTTCACTATCTTGATTGTGTTCTTTAAAGCACAAAAATTTTAAACTTTTATGAAGTCCAACTTAACTGTTTTTTCTTTTGTCACTTGTACTTGTGGTATCATGTCTAAGAATGCATTATGTAATTCAAGATTATGAAGGGTTATTCCTTTTTTGCTAAGCTTTCTTTTAATATACCTCCCCCACCCCCAACTTATGAACAGCAAGGGTCTTCTCTGTCAGCCTTTTGAGTCAGATCTGCCCACCACTTACTTTCCTTTACACTCTCACTTTTTTTGGACTACTCTAATTCAACAAGACTTTGACTCACCACCTTCTACCATCTAAACACTGCTAGTATTTTGGGAAACACAAAATAAAAAATGATACTATCTTAAGCTCTGGATATTGGGAATACAAAGATGAGTATAACTTGGACTTTGCTATCTAAAAGAGCCATTAAAGCGGATATGCAAAAAAAGAGCATAATCATGTCAAGTAACAAGTGATTTACTTAATCAAAACCTTTCATGAACTGATATTAGTTTCCAATGAAGTTTGCATCAGTATACAATGAAATGAGGAAAATAATGACTATGTTTTTTTAATGAAATGATGAAAATAATTGATATAAGGGTTTTTTTGTTGTTATTGTTTTAATGATCTTACTTGGCAGTATAAGAAATTGGCAGCCCGTATTGACCCCCTGGCTTCTGTGGGATTTTTTTCTTATCTGTAAAATCAACAATCTGCAACCACAGTTCAGTAGACAAAGATCATTTCTGGCTTCAAGGTGATCAGTGTAGACTTGATGCAGGAGTTGATCTGGGCCTTGTAGGTTTTGGATAATTCCTTATAGGTTTAGTCAAGTGTAACAGGCAGGAGAATCTGAACAAAGACAGCTGAGTATAAAGAGCTTATGAAACAGGTTTGAAGGACTACATGAATGGAGGACGGAAAGTAAGGTTGGATAGAAAGTCAGTAGACAGACAAGATGGAGGGAACTTGAAAGCCAAAGTGAGGAGTTTGAACTTGATTCTCTAGAATTGGATACCACTAAAAGGGGCAGGAGGAGTGAATGTTGAATCTTATAAGACTTATCTTTATAAGACTTCAGGGTAATAAATCTGGCAGTACTAAGTAGGAAGTAAATTGCAGGTGAGAAGACTAGTTAGGCATTGTGGTTCATAATGTGATGGCATTTATAGTTTGTTTCTAGTCAGAAAAAAAATTGATCTTCTCATCAAAGCCTTATAGATCTTTGGCAGTAATTGATGGAAAGTAGGTGATGGTGTAGTCTGTGATGTGGTGAAGTAAGTTAAGCACTGAAAGTAAGTTAAGCTACCTGCTGTAGGCAACTGGAAACATTTCCAGAGTAAGTAGCTTTCCAGTGCACAGCTTAGCCTCACAGAAATTTCAGGGACAAAGCTCTAACTGCAGCTCTAAGCACTGGTGGAGATTGACTTTGCCCCTGTCTACAGCTGCTTATCCAGCCTCCTTTGAGGTCTGTTCCAGCTGGGGGAGAGGGAAGCAAAGTGATACCTTCCAACATCCCAGAGGGGACCACTCATGGCTAGTTTTATGAACAGCAGCCTCCCTCTCTCCTTTTTTCTGCTTTGTAGGATCATGGGGCCATGGTCCCTCAAACAGGTCAAGGTTGGAGATAGGTTTGGGGGGGTCTTTAGCCACTTCTCTCTAACTCAGCTCATCTCAGCATAACATCAGTGGGCACTTGAGTCTCATAGGGAATAGAAGCAACAATAAAGGGCAAGAAAGGACATCTCTTCTGGATCCTGAGTGGTGGCTGATGTGGTCCTGGCCAGTAGACCTAAGCCTTCTTTTTAGGGCCTGAAAATCCAAGGGCTTGGCTGTGGAGTCCAGATAGTGGTCCATACTGGAAGGAGCCCTGTGACGGCTAGTGCTTGAGGGCCAAGCCCAGCTTGAGACCATCCCTGTTTGGGGATGCCCGTGGGTGGCCCTGGCACGAACTGGCCAGAGACACACTGCTGCTCACGGGGCGCCTGGCTCTGGCTGTTGCTTCTCCACTGTTTCCTGATTCCCACAGAACTGGCCCAGAAGCTGACAAGGGTGGAGTAGGGAAGCGGTGAAGGGCTCTGTAGGGCTTCAGAAGGAACTGAGGTCTCTCTCTGGCCTGGGGGAAACCACTCCTTTCCCTTAGCCTTCGAAAATAGACTTCCTGCTCCCTGGCCTGACCAAATGGACACCACCTCCCCACAGGCCCAGCTGGTCCCTGCTCAGCACTAACCAAACACTGATGCAGGGTGAGAGGGGGAAGGCTTCTGCTGCAGCCACACCAACAGACCTTCTGAAGATCCAGGGAGCTGAACTGGACCCTGTGGTGGGAAGGGGCCTGCAGCCAACTTGCTCCTAAGGCTCACTACCACTTGTTGTATAGAAGCCTACCAATGGCCCAGTCTCTCTTTTTTTTCTGATTCAGATCCCATTTCTCTGAAGAGGCACACCCTAGATAGCCTAGTGTCAAGTCTAGGAACTTGGTGTTACTGCTGGTGGAATGATGACTGGTCCCCACAGCCTCCCTCCGGGCCTGCAGGAACCCCCTCCCCGGCTGGCTGCTCCACCCTGAGGCTAGTCTGGAATCCCAGTGAAAGGAAAAGGCTGGAAAACAAGGAGTCATTCAGAGTGGGTGAAAAGAGGAGGGAGAGGTTTTCTGGCTGAGATCTAAAAGGAGGGGCCTGAGGAAGGAAGGAAGCTCCCAGCCTCCTCCCAGACCTTTTCCCTGAGACTCCTAGGAATGAGAGTGGAGCCGGGCCCAGCTCACTAGGCTTCTCTTTGCCTCTGGGAGAGTTCTCGCCTTGCGGCACTGCCTGCCCTCTGAGGCTGACTCCCTTCTCTACCCTCCCCCTTCCCCAGGCTAAAGGGCCCGCAGGGACTGACAGGGAGGGAGGCAGAGCGGCTGCACTGTGGGCATGCCTGTTCCTTTCCCTTCCCCCTTCCCGGAGCAGCAACGTCACCGCAGTACCAGCGGCAGCGGCAAGGATACTGGGCTGGGATTGCGCAGCCTCCCTGCATTAGCAACGATGCCATTGTATTAGCAGAAATCAGATCTTAGGAAATCAGCCCACTTGCCCCTGTGCGGGCCTGTGGAACAGTGCCTCAGCTCCAACTGTCAAGATAGAGCTTGGTCGGAGTGCCGCGGAACAGAAATCTCGGGATTCAGCTAAGGCACCTTACAGAGGTATGGCTCAGCGGAGCTGGGGGGAGGGGCAGGACAGGGACGCTGGAATAACTGATCAGCACATTTGGGCCCTGGCTTCTGAGGATTGGCTTTGTCTTTCCGAGAGGGAGAGAGAGCGAAAAAGCGAGCAGGAGAGCAAACGTTAGACAAGCTCATCCATGCATACTTTTGGGCTGTGGTGCAGAGATGGGAAGAACAGGCTGGGGCTGATGCTATTTTGTCAAGAAGATCCCCTTCTCCCTTTCTGAGCATTTCTAATGAAGCTGCTATAGTGTGGGTCAGGAGAGAGGGAGTCAGAGCTAGACACAAAGGCTTAATGGGAAGAGACACCCATACAGCTCCTGTAAGTTTATGATGGAGACCTGCAGGGATCCACTCAGCCTTCAGGAGCAGGCACTGGGAAAGGGAAGCATCGAGCCCATCTTGTTCCTCCATGTACATACATACATGCACACAGACACACATACCACATCTTCTGGTGCTGCAGGAGCCACGAGACTACAGATAAGGACGGAGTAAGAAAGAATGTTGACCAGGAGGCTCCACATTATAGGGAGAGAGAGGATGTTATGCCTAGGACACCTGACCTGTTATCATTGGCTTTCTTATACAGGCTTAGATTCCTAACAGGAACAGACCTAAGGATAAGTTGATACACCCAAATCCACCCTCCTGCTCTCCCCACTTCAGTCCTGTCCAAGAGAGAACCCGGACAGGAAAAGGCTTAGCAGTCCTACTGAGGCTCCCCATCAGACCTCAAGTCAAGGTCAGATTGCTGGAGAATAACAGCTGAGTATCACTATCTTCCCCTCCTTCTTCAGGAGGCCAAAAAAGAGGGAAGGGGTTCTATGACTGGCAGAAAGATGCTGATGACCAAAGACAAGGGAAACCTTTCTCTGGAGTTTAAAACTTCTTCCTGCCCAGAATTACCCAGAATTCTATTGCTGAGAAGATAGAAAGAATTCTTTAAATTCCCCTCTCCATTGATCACCTTGGTGGAGGATTCAAAAACATATACTATTATGAGTCGTAGTTCCATGTTGCGCAAAATGTGATTGGGTAGGGTAATACATTGGGAAATTGTGGGAAGGTGTTAGTTCCCAGGAAGCATCTAGGAATGTGAACTATGGTGCAAGGGAAAAGGGTATTGAGGACTGTGAATGGGACAGGGAGATGTGAGCTGGAAACTGGAGCAGGAGGTAGGATTAAAGAGTGTTATTAGAGCCTGGGGCATTAATATGAAAGGGACTATGGGTTCAGAGACTAGTAAAGTGGGTAAATACAAACTGTGTAAATGGAAACTGTGAGTCCTGGTGGCTCAGATGGTTAAGAGTCTACCTGCAATGCAGAAGACCTGGGTTAGGTCCCTGGGTCAGGAAGACCCTCTGGAGAAGGAAATGGCAACCCACTCCAGTATTCTTGCCTGAAAATTCTATGGACAGGGAAGCCTGGCAGGCTACAGTCCATGTGGTCGCAGTCAGACACGACTGAGCCACTAACACACTCACTTTCAAGTAGAAACTAGAGTGTGAGCCTATCCAGGAAAAAGTAGGACGTGTCTGCGTTGGTAGCAGGGTAAATGCAGGGACTTTAGGAAGAGGGTGTGACCCTGATCATTTTCTGAGAGGCAGTTGTAGTGGAAAGAATTAAGAATTGAGCAGACATGGGTTTGCGTCCATCTCAGCCATATAATTATGGCAAACTGTTTACACTTACTAAGCTTCAGTTTTCTCATCTGTAAAGTGGGGATGATTATGTCTACTTTAAAGGATTATAGTGGAATTAGAGATGCTGTATGTCAATCACCTTGAGTGTAAGTGCTCAGCAAATGATCACTAATAAATAGCATTATGATGAATGGCCAAGAGAGACTTGTTTGTGATGAGAACCAGGAAGAGGGCTCTTGTGGAAAGCTTTCCCTAATTTTAGGGATTCTGGACCTTGTAACTTTATTGACTGAGCCCACCACCTCTCTGTCCACCTGTTAGACAGAGCTGAGTGCATTCTTCCACTTTCTTCTGGGTTCTCTGTTCACCGCCATCTCCATCTCCCATGTCTCTCCATTTCACCAGGTTACAGAAAGAGACTGGGATGCACTCTCCCATCTCACTGTTCTCTCTTCACCTTTCTTAGAGCTCATGGGCCACAGTATTAAACCTGTCTTCTTAGAGAACATGACACTCTCAGGGCAGAATTCTAAGAGAAATGCTCTTAGTAAATGTGTTCTGTGGTAATTGAAATCAAGTCATATATACCATATATTCTCATTACATTCCTAACTGATGGAGAAAAAAGGTCAAAAGTTACGATTCCTGACTCCTGTCTTAATTCTGTCATTTATCCCCTGAGAGTTCCTGGGCAAGTCATTTCTTTTTTCTAAGTGTTGATTCCTTTTTTTTTTTTTTTTTTAAATGAAGTAATCTACCTGCTCTAGTGTGTTGTTAGGATCAATGAGATGATATACATAAAAAGTGAAGTCACTCAGTCATGTCCGACTCTTTGCAACCCCATGGACATGAGCCTACCAGACCCCTCAGTCCATGGAATTTTCCAGCCAAGAGTACTGGAGTGGGTTGCCATTTCCTTCTGCAGGGGATCTTCCCAACCCAGGGATTGAACCCAGGTCTCCCGCATTGCAGGCAGACACTTTACCATGTGAACCACCAGGGAAGCTTTTGATATACATAAAAACTGCTTTGTAAAAACTGTGAAAGTAAGGGGCCAAAGCATGAGTACTGAGACTTGTGAGATGCCTGTAGAACTTTACCTTAGTTGGCTGAACTAGAGTTATCTGTGGAGAAACTATTGCCAAGATTTCCGTGGTCATGTGGTGATCAGGAAAGAGTAAGACTTTCTCAGAGATACAAAAATGTAAAATAAAATGAAATCAGCCAGTGAAAGAGCTTTACACTTAAAATAGAATGCAGCACAACCTTAATATAAAAGCAAAAACTATACAACATTTATTTTAAAAAAAACAACAGGAAAATTTCTTGGGATAGGCAAAGATTTCTTAGAACACAGAAAGCTTTAACTATAAAGAAAAAAACAAATGGAACTTCATAAAATTAAAAACCAATTAATTAAAAATACCATTAAGAAAACAAATGGGCAAGCCACATTTGAGAAGAAACCACTTAAGAAAATATTCTCAAGATGTGTATTTGACAAAGGACTCATCTAGAATAAATTTTAAAACTCCTACAACTCAACAATAAAAAGACAAGCAAGTCAATTTTTATTTTTTTTTAATTTTATTTTATTTTTAAACTTTACATAATTGTATTAGTTTTGCCAAATATCAAAATGAATCCGCCACAGGTATACATGTGTTCCCCATCCTGAACCCTCCTCCCTCCTCCCTCCCCATACCATCCCTCTGGGTCATCCCAGTGCACCAGCCCCAAGCATCCAGTATCGTGCATCGAACCTGGACTGGCAACTCGTTTCATACATGATATTTTACATGTTTCAATGCCATTCTCCCAAATCTTCCCACCCTCTCCCTCTCCCACAGAGTCCATAAGACTGTTCTATACATCAGTGTCTCTTTTGCTGTCTCGTACACAGGGTTATTGTTACCATCTTTCTAAATTCCATATATATGTGTTAGTATACTGTATTGGTGTTTTTCTTTCTGGCTTACTTCACTCTGTATAATAGGCTCCAGTTTCATCCACCTCATTAGAACTGATTCAAATGTATTCTTTTTAATGGCTGAGTAATACTCTATTGTGTATATGTACCACAGCTTTCTTATCCATTCATCTGCTGATGGACATCTAGGTTGCTTCCATGTCCTGGCTATTATAAACAGTGCTGTGATGAACATTGGGGTACATGTGTCTCTTTCCCTTCTGGTTTCCTCAGTGTGTATGCCCAGCAGTGGGATTGCTGGATCATAAGGCAGTTCTATTTCCAGTTTTTTAAGGAATCTCTAAACTGTTCTCCATAGTGGCTGTACTAGTTTGCATTCCCACCAACAGTGTAAGAGGGTTCCCTTTTCTCCACACCCTCTCCAGCATTTATTAGCAAGTCAATTTTTAAAATGGGTAGAACAGGGGTCAGTAACTAACCTACCATGCCTACTGTGTTCCAAGCACTATGCATGGGTTCTAGGGACTAGGGGTTGACTATATCCCAGTTTCTGACCTCAAGGAACTGGACTCTAGTTTGGGGACAGATATGTAAACATAACATAATAAACTGTCAACGCCCTCCTGCCTGAGGTTCTCCATCGCCCTCCACATCCATTTGTGCCTTATCCATGATTCAGAGAGAGTCAGCTTTCCAGGCTCAGTGAGTTGCTATATTTCTTTATTTGAATATGTACATGACACCCAGGCAGTGGCTTTATGGGTCAGACACATTCTTCTGTGTATATATTGGAAAATGGTGCTTTGAAAGGGGAATGGTTAGGGTGGGGAATGGAATTCCCTGGTGGTCCAATGGTTAGGACTTTGTGCTTTCACTGCTGAGAGTGCGGGTTCCATCTCTGGTGAGGGAGCTAAGATCCCACCAGCCATACGTGCAGCCAAAAAAATTAAAAGGGGATGGGGGTGGTATTCATTGAAGAGCAAGTGATGGCCGTAGCCCATAGGCACTCCTAACATTTCTGCTGTGTGTACAAGAAAGTTCTCTGTGCTCCATTTAGTCCAGGCCTCAAATTATGGCCTGGACCCTGGAACAGCCTAGTACTATATTTAGGGGGATGTCCCCTCCCCTAGCCCTGACCAAACAGTATCTGTAGTGCTTAAAGGAAAAAAGTGCTTTAAAAACTGTTCAATTTGTGTACATAACAGACACTTATTTTTAGAAAATGCAGATGAAACAGAATAAAATTTTAAATAATCCAGAATCACCCAACAGCAATAAGCACTGTTAACATTTTGTTGTCAAGTCCACAGGTTGTGCATGCATAGATTCAACCAACTGGGAATCAAAAATATTCAAGAAAAAAGGATTCCAGAAAGTTCCAAAAAGCCCTACTTGAATTTGCCATGTTCTGGCGACTATTTAAGTAGCACTCACATTAGGTATTATAAGTAATCTGAAGATGATTTAAGGTAAACTGGAGGACACTTGTAGGTTATATGCAATACAGCACCGTGTTGTCTAAGGGATCTGAGCATCCTTGGCTTTAGGTACTGTGTATGCTTTCAAGTTTTCTTCCGTGCATTTTGCTCTGGTTTGAATATCTATGTGTCTCCTCCACCAACTCCACATTAGGTCTTGAGAGTAGAGCCCTCCTAAATGAGATTAGTACTTTTATAAAACAGAAAGATCCCTTGTCCCTTACAATCTGTGTAGAAGGTGCCGGGTATGAGCCAAGAAGTGGGCTTTCACCAGAATGCAGCCGTGCTGGCACCTTGATCTTAATCTTGGACTTCCCAGCTTTCAGAGCTATGAAAAATACGTTTCTGCTGTTTATAAGCTATCTGGTCTGATGTATTTTGTTATAGCAGCCTAAAGACAGATACAGACATATATTTATTTACAATAATGGTGTCATACTGTACATATTGTTTGTAATCTGCTATTTTCACTTAATCTTTTGTGAATATTTTCTCAAGTCACTAATAGGGAAATTAACACAACATTGTTTTAATGATACTGTGTTCTCTACTTTTCAAATTGATTATTATTGGAATTTTAGGGTGTTCCTATCTTTTTGTTATCCTTGTGGCATATATTAATATATTGGGTTGGCAAAAAAGTTCATTCAGGTTTTCCCATAATATTGTATGAAAAACCCTAGCGAACTTTTTGGCCAACCCAGTATTTGAGCCCAAAGTTTTCTTGGCAAAGGAAGAGAGAGATGGGAAAGAGTGAAGGGGAAATTATCTCATGTACCTCATAGCAAAATTTCCTAAAAATCCTCTTTATCCCTCTCTACAAAAATCCCAATACTTTCTCTCTTGTTCTCATCTTATCTGTGCAAATACACATTCTTCTCCACTGCTAATACTGGTTCCCTTCCTTCCCTCTCCTTCAATCTTCTCATAAACCTTAATCTTTTTTCCTATTTAAATTTTTTTTAAATAACAGCTTTATTAAGATACAATTCACATAACATAAAACTCACCCTTTTATAAAATTGAGATATAATTCACTTTCCATAAACTCTGGAGTTTTGGTTTTATTCACAGACTCGGGTAACCATCACCACTGACTGATCTCAGAACATTTTCCTCACTCCCAGAAGGAACTTCCACACTCATTAGCAGTCACTCCCCATTTTCCACTCTCTCAGTCCCTGGCAACCACTAATCTACTTTCTGTTTCTGTGGATTTGCCTATTCTGGACATTTCATGTGAAAGGAATCATATAACATCATGCAAAGAATCCTTTTATGACTGGCTCTTTTCACTTACCTTTTTGCAGTTCAGACATACTGTATCATATATCAGTACTTCACTCCTTTCGTTGCTAAATAATATTCCATTATCTATACCATGGTATATCTGTTCATCAGTTGAACATCTGGATTGTTCCCACTTCTTTGGCTACTGTGATTAGTGCTACTGTGAATATTTGTATACAGGCTTTTGCGTGAACATATGTTTTCATTTCTCTTGGGTATATACCCAGGAGTAGAATTTCTAGGTCATATGATAACTCTATGCTTAACATTTTGAAGAACTGCCAGGCTATTTTTCCTAAGTGACTGTCCCATTTTACAATGTCTTCAACGATGTTTGTGGGTTGCAATTTCTCCACATCCTCACCAGTGTTTGTTATTGTCTTTTATCTTAGTGAGAGTGGAGTAGTATCTTGTTGTGATTTTTATTTCTCTAATGACTAATGATGTTGAACCTCTTTTCATGTGCTTATTAATCATTTGTATGTATTCTTTGGAGAAATATCTGTTCAAGTTCTTTGCCCAGTTTTTAATTGGGTTAAATAGTTTTTATTGTTGAGTTGTATATTTTTTATATATTCTGATTCTAAGTCTCTTGTCAGATACACAATTTGCAAATATTTTCTCTCATTCTGTGACTTGTCTTTTCACTTTGTTGATCGTGTCCCTTGGAGACTCAAAGGTTTTTGATTTTTATTAAATCTACCTTATCTATGTTCTCTTTTATCACTTGTTCTTTTGGCATCTTATCTAAGAAGTCATCCAATAATGACCTTAACCAAAGATTATGAATTTACTCCCATATTTTCTTCTGTAACTCTTAGTCTTGTGGCTCATTTAGCCTCTCTGGTTTCTGCCTTTCTGCCTGTCTACTCCTTACCCTAATCAACACACAAAGGCTTGGAAGTCCAACAGAGGAGCCTTCCTCTCAGAAAGGAAAGGAAGAAGAAAGATGGTAAATACTTGCTTTTTAATTTTAATGTAATTTAACTTAACACAAATAACATATTTTAATAGTGTCCCTCACACACATACTTATTAGCCATTTGAATTTTTTCTTTCATGTGTTGCCTGTCTGTGTCCTTGAACACGTGTGACTTGCCTGGCTGTTTACTGTACTCCATATGAAGAGCTCTGATCCTATGATCTAAATGAGTTACACTTTTTAAAAATCGGTGGTATAAAGGTTCAGCTAAATGATGAAGAACTTAGGCAATGAGGGATTTGGACTCGTTGTAGGTAGAGGAAAATGACAGGAATGATAAGGGAAAGAGGAGAAATGAATGAATGAGGAGAAATTAGGTATGAGAAGTCTGAGCAAATGAAGGCTTTGAGGACCTGACCTTGACAGCACAGGAGACTAGAACTTGAGGGGGGCCATCCTGCCATGGTCCAGCCAAGAGACCAGAGAAGCTCAGAATGGGCTCCGTGTAGAGAACTTGACCTTAGCCTATCAGAGGTAAAACCAGGAAGACAAGACATTTTAGGGGACCCTCATAGGGAAAGTTCTAGCTAAAACTGGACAGAATTGGGGCACTTCAGAAGATCTGTTCTCTGAGCTAGCTAAATATTAAGAATATATTATGCCTCAAGCCTTACCTGATGATGTGCTGGAGTAATACAAAAAATATAAAAACAGACCCCACGCTGGGAAGGAAAAGGATGGCATCAGCCATACTAGAAGTCTGCTGCCTAACTCAGTCGCTATTCAGGAAGCTCTAACACAGTAGTAGGAAGAGTGAGGATCCTTGCCCACAGCCAGTCAGAGTGGGACAGGTATTCTGAGGCTCAGGAGGGGAAAGGGGGTCCAAGATGACACAGGCATCAAGTGATATAGTACATTAAAAATTACCTTTCTTGCAAAATTATAGCTTATTGCTGTGCATACCTAACATATTATTTGTGATGTCCCCTCATCTGTAAGTGTGTGTGTTGTAGCTGTGTGTAAGATAATTCCGTGGCTCCTTTGCCTAGCACCCTCTCAGGCATCTTAGGTGGTTTTTCCTTAGTTATGTCATCATTCATAGTTTTTTTTTGGACTCAGGACTGGTCATTGTTTACTGCTAAGAAAGAGGAGAAAGAGCTGTCCCTGAGATTCCCCAGACCTTCAGAGGTGGCATTAACAGGGGCCTGGCTTTTTGTTCGAGTGGATACATGGCAAGCTTACAGTGAAGGGGGCACTCGAGAGCTGGCCTTGTGCGGTGAGGCCAAGTACCCCATTGGGCTAAGTTATCCAGCTCCATGTTGACTGAATCTTTCTTCCTCTTGGGCTCTTCGCTATCTGCAAATGACATGGGTAGGGGCATGTCCCTGACTTCGGGGAGGTGACATTAGGTTCCCTTTCTTTCCCTCTCTTTCCAGGTACCAAGCTCTCCTGATGAAATGTGTTCTGCCCCACTGGGCTCCAGGGGCAGTGTCTGGTGCTGTTGATGCCCTTGTTCGAACTTTCCAGAATGGATAGTCCCCCAAAGCTGACTGGAGAGACCCTCATCGTCCACCACATCCCCCTGGTGCACTGCCAAGTCCCAGACAGGCAGTGCTGTGGAGGGGGAGGTGGAGGTAGCGGGAGCACAAGACCCAACCCCTTCTGCCCACCAGAGCTGGGCATCACCCAGCCTGATCAGGACCTCGGACAAGCCGACTCTCTGCTGTACAGCAGCCTGCAGTCTGCTCCAGGGGGCTCTACACGGTCTGCTGATAGTGCCAAGAGCAGGGGTCGGGATGGAAGAGGCCCCGGGGCCCCTAAACGACACAACCCCTTCTTGCTGCAGACGGGCATGGCCGAGCCAGGACTTGGTGACCTATATGAGGATAGCATCAGTGACAGTGCCGCCCAGCAGTCCTTCCACCTGCACAGGGCTGGCCAGCCCACCTTCCATCTCTCCTCTTTCCAGCTGCCACCGCCTGGCCCCAGAGTGGGCAGGCCATGGGGGGCAGCGCGTAGTCGAGCCGGAGTGGTGGAAGGGCAAGAACAGGAGCCAGTGACTGTCTTGGATGCCCCGCATTGCAGCACTGGCCGCTGCTGCCGGCCAGAGCCGGAAGCTGAGACCATGGAGCTGGATGAGTGTGGGGGGCCCGGTGGGAGTGGCAGTGGGGGTGGAGCCAGTGACACCTCTGGCTTTTCCTTTGACCAGGAATGGAAGCTCAGTTCCGATGAATCCCCAAGGAACCCCAGATGCTCAGGCTCAGGCACCCAGCACTGCCGCTGCAGTAGCACCTCCAGTCAGTCCGAGGCGGCTGACCAGTCCATGGGCTATGTGAGCGACTCCTCCTGCAACAGCTCAGACGGCGTGCTGGTCACCTTCAGCACCCTCTACAACAAAATGCACGGCAACTCCCGTGCCAACCTCAACTCTGCCCCACAATCCTGCAGCGACTCTTCCTTCTACAGCCACTCGGACCCTGGCGCCTTCTACCTGGACCTGCAGCCCTCCCCAGCTGAGTCGAAGATGTCTTGTGAGTCCCACCACCCTGACAGCGGAGGAAGGGAAGGTGGCTATGGTTGTCCTCATGCCTCATCTCCTGAGCTTGATGCCAACTGCAACTCCTACCGCCCGTACTGTGAGCCCTGCCCAGCTGTGGCTGACCTCACAGCCTGCTTCCAGAGCCAGGCCCGTCTTGTTGTGGCCACACAGAATTACTATAAACTTGTCACCTGTGACCTGTCCTCCCAGTCCTCCCCAAGCCCAGCTGGCTCTTCTGTCACCAGCTGCTCGGAGGAACACACCAAGATCAGTCCTGCCCCTGGCCCTGGCCCAGACCCTGGCCCTAGCCAGCCCTCTGAGTATTACCTGTTCCAGAAGCCGGAAGTCCAGCCAGAGGAACAAGAAGCAGTGGGCTCTGAAGTGGAAGCGGAGACTCCCATGGGCCGCACTGTGATCGAGGGGCAAGTGTACACCAACACTTCACCCCCCAACCTCAGCACTGGACGTCAGCGCTCTCGAAGCTATGACCGCAGCCTAGAGCGCAGCCCTCCTGTCCGCTTGGGCTCTCTGGAACGCATGTTGAGTTGCCCAGTGCGCCTCAGTGAGGGCCCCACCGCCATTACTGGGCCTAGTTCCCCACCTCGGCGGGTCACCTCCTTTGCCGAACTTGCCAAGGGCCGGAAGAAAGCTGCAGGCTCTGGCTCCCCTCCACTGCGAGCAAGCACTGGGGACTCCTCTCAGGAGTTCTCACTCATCCAAGAAGCCCAGCAAGACAGGGTGGGCCCCCCAGATGAGGGCACTCACTGTAGCCATAGTCTCCCACCCATGCCCTTGGAGCCAGGCATGGACCTGGTTGGCCCAGAGCCCTGGTCCACCCAGGTCTGTCAGGGCTCCCAGTCCAGTGAGATGCCACCCGCTGGCCTCAGAGCTGCTGGGCAGGGGCCCCTGGCCCAGCTGATGGATCCAGGGCCTGCTC